>NC_079134.1:96469959-97069959 GCF_945859705.1 Episyrphus balteatus | reverse complement strand
TCGATATTCTGAATATTAAAAAAGTTACAAGCCAAAAAAGTAAAAAAAAAACGGAAAAAAGACAATTTTAAAGTTTTGAGCACTTTTTATCAAAATTATGAAAAAACGTTTCGAGAAAGGATTATTCACCTTAAAATTCTCTATATCTCTGCTTTACAATTTTTTTTTCTATCTCTATAAATACAAAAGTTATTAATACTTTTTTTGTTAAAAATGCTCTTTTTTGTTTGTGTTTTTTATCTTTACTTTTTTCTTAAATTTTTTTTTACCAAATCTTGAATTTTAAATGATTAGTGAGTATTTTATAGCTTTATCTTACAAGAGAAAATTCGGGATCTGCAATTTTTTTATATTTAAGTCTCTTTATTTCGTAAAAAAGGGGCATTTTTTAACAAAAAAGTATTAATAACTTTTGTATTTATGGAGATAGAAAAAAAAGTTGTAGAACAGAGTTATAGAGAATTTTAAGGTGAATAATCTTTTCTCGGAACGTTTTTTTATAATTTTGATAAAAAGTGCCCAAAACTTTAAAATTGTCTTTTTTCCGTTTTTTTTTTACTTTTTTGGCTTGTAACTTTTTTAATATTCAGAATATCGAAAAATTGTTCTTAATATAAAAGACGCGAAATTTAATTGCCTACGTTTCTTGTATACACAACTTTTATGTAGGATAAATAGAAATCGAGATATTCAACAAAAACTAAAATCCAAGATGGCGGCCGAAAGGTGAATTTCACGAGTGCGAAAAATCAGGGTAATGATATTCAGCCAGTGCTCTATCGAATGAACAAAAAAAAATTGGTGGTGGTACAAACTGCTGGGTCAAAATATAAATGCACTGGACTAAAAATAAAATGAACTACATTTTTCAAGGACGATTGCTGTCGCAAAGGAAAAAAAACCTACCTACCTACATATTACGTGTGTACTTACACCTAAAAGCAATGCGCCTGTGCCTTGCGATTAATCAAAAAGGAAACAAAAATATGGAAATAGAAAACCACCCTCCACTTAAAAAAATACCTAAATATCTAACTACCATCGAAAAAAAATTTAAAATCAAAAAAAAAAAAACTTATCAACCTTCTTCTGCTTACACGTATACCTACCCACCAGCACACCAGTCACTTGCAAAAGTTGTTTTTCTTCTTTTTTTCATCAATCTTTAAAACTAGCCATCTCGTCTTCGCCCTGCTTTTACGAAGCAATCAAGTTGTGAAAAAAAATATATACCCACACGACAAAACGATCCTTTTTGTTTTCATTTTTATTTCTATTCAACTTACATCTCGGTCCTTCGCATTTAAGAAATGTATTAAAAATAACTCTCTTTCCCACTCATTATAAGAACTTTTTTTAATGTTGCGAAGGATTTCTGCTTTATTATGATTTGGACCTATTGACAATTTGAGGGTTGAAATTCATTTTCAGACAATTTTGCTCATACACTCTTGTCATATATATATCTAAAATTGTTCTTATTCAAATTATTATTTTGAATCATGTGTTGTTATGAGTTTCCTGAATAATTTAAGAAAAAAAATAATTCATAAGTACATTCTCGCAGACAAATGTATTTTTTTATTCTTTTCCTTATTCGTATCAACATTTAACTACTATCTCGCTTCCTCCCATTAAATAAATTCGTATATAAAAATCAACCCTCTATTTTCTACGCAGTCATCGAAAAATTTTAAAATGTTTCTCAACAATTTAATTCTTGGATACATGTTTTGGACCTATGGGTAAAATCTGATGGTAGAAAATTTCAAGCACAGGAATTTGTTCTACGTGCGACATCTTTACTAGTTATATGATCTTTGCTTAAACCCTACCCTGGGGTCCAGCGACACTGCAAACATACATGTTTTTGAATTTTACAAAAAATAAGTAATAGTAGTCATTTAAAAATTAGTCATTTATTCAATTCCAAGTTGTACAGCTCAAGATATCCACTGTCTGGGGTCCCGTAGACCCCAGGGTAGTAATTGTAAAAGTTTATTTTGGTAATTCGATGGATTGTTTTTGGATCCCTTTAATGGGTTATATAGGTTCTTATTACTTTTAAAGAGTGTTTTCACTGTATCTAATACTTCTTTTATTATCACTGCTGTATGCAAGTTTTATTATGTCTGTGTTCTCGTTTTGTTTTTCGATTTTAGTTCGAAAACACAAGAATTATATGGGCAACTTTGCCAACCAATCTCCAGTTACTTATTGGAGAATTTAAAAAAAAGAAGCGGCCAGCAGCTCAGTAAACATCTACTCTAACCACAAAAAAAAAAGGATTTGTCATCTGTCCACGAGAAAAGGACCTCAAGACGAAAATAAGGTGCAGCAGTTGTAGAAATGCACTCTGTTCGGAACATAGCCATTCAGTGTGTCAAATGTGCCTGAACACAAATTTTTAGAACATTTTATATTTTAAAACATATTAAACTATTTTATTAATAAATAAAAATTTTTGTTAAATTGATTTTTTTAATAAATTTGATCAAAACCCTTTTGGGGCCTCCTGAACCCCAGGGTAGTAATAGTGTCTCTCCAGGGATGGGAAAGGTTTAAGGGTTTGAAGATTAAATGAAGAATTTTAGAATCATAAATCATTCACAAAAGCGATTCATATCGGTGTCCAAGTAGGATTCAAGAATTCAAATTGGATCATAAGTGAATTCTTTTCCGGTCAGGTTCTTCACTTTTGTGATTTATTTATGATTCAATTCTGAATTAAAATGTTTGCTGGATTTTCTTCGGTCGGTCTATGTTCCGTTTTTGGATCATTTCCCTATACAGTTAAAAAAATGACAAAGCCCAGCAAATGAAACTGATGAAACTATAGTTTCATCGGCTGATTTCTGTTTTGACATTTTTTTTTATTTAGTTTCTTTCTTCATGAATTTCGCAAAAAATTTCACTTTTACCACACAAATTTTGTATCCACAAACGACAAATCACTTTTCGCACTCCAAACTATTTTTTTTCTTAAATGACAACAGCTGATTTGATTTTGATAACTCTGAATTCCGCGCTCTGACAAAATACCCAGAGTTGTTCAGGGTGCAGAGGAAATAACTCTGGTTGAAAAAGGAGCTACAAAAAAACGCTTGACAACGAACTCGGAGCGACCCAGAGTACCCTAGAGCTCACAAAAAAAATCTCAGATTTCGTGATCTATTTGCGGCTTGAGATTCAAAACAATGAATCTAAGATTAAAAAATCTAAATCTGGATTTTTATCAAGATTCAAGCATACAAACACAAGCACTTTCACACACACTCTCTGTTTGACATTTGTCTGAACATTTGTTGTTGTTTTATTTTAAAAAGTTTTTTTTTTATACACATAGATTTCGTACACAATTACAAAACTAGATTTCATATTCTATTTGCAGTGGAAAATCTGAGATTTTTACACAAAAATCTCAAAAACAAATAGAAAACGACATTAATTGTTTTAAATTAATGACGAAAAACGAACAAAAACCGAAAAACTCCACGAAGAAAATTTGTTATTTTTCAATGTATAATTTTTTTTTTTTTTTTTTTTTTCAAATGACATTTTATAAATTAAAACTAAAACAAATTTCCTGTTTACTACGATTGAAATATAAAAATTAAAGGCCGACCTGACAGATTGGTTCCCATTTTTGACAACGTTTGGAAGATATTACCTTATACATAGTAGGGGAGCCCAGCGGGTTAAGAAGGCGAGCATTGCTTTCTATGCCTGTAGTAAAACCTTTGGGAAAAAATGGGGTCTTAAATCAAAAATGATTCTATGGACTTACACAGCGGTGGTACGACCCATTCTTACTTACGGCGCCATTGTTTGGTGGCCTGCACTGAATAGAGCATATAACATCAACAAACTTAAGAAAATTCAAAGAGCAGCAAGCGTAGGGACAACTGGAGCCCTCCGGTCGAGCCCTACTGAGGCTCTAAACGTTCTCTTGCACCTTTTACCCATAGACCTTCATATAAAATACCAGGTTTCTTGTAGCGTTTTAAGGCTAAAAGAAACGGGCTGTTGGAGGGCAAAACCTTTTGGTCACAGTGACACAGCAAATTTAATACCATCGGATATGCTTCTGACACCCACGGACTACTGCACTCCTATTTTGAATACTGTAATGAATTGCAAGGTCAGCTTCCCGTCTAGATCAGACTGGGAAGAGGGCATTGTGACGAGAGACTTCGACACCTACATTTTCACTGATGGCTCAAAAATGGATTGTGGGGTCGGTGCGGGTGTCTACTATGAATCCCTCAATATCTCAAAATCCTTTCGACTACCAAACTTTGCCAGTGTATTCCAAGCGGAATTGCTGGCAATTAAAGAAGCTTGCAAATTACTTAGCCTATATCCAAACCAAAACCAAAGCATAGCTATATTAACAGATAGCCAGGCAGCTATAAAAGCAATTGCTTCGGTCACGACATCCTCCAAATTAGTTCAGCAGTGCAGAGAGGAACTCTCATTGCTGAGTGGAAGCCTCACAATCACTCTCATCTGGATCCCAGGTCACAGTGGCAATGAAAAGGCGGATGAACTGGCCAGGCAAGGATCGGCCCTTCATGAGTCTCTAGCAGAAATAGTTAACATCCCCATGGGAGTCATGAAGGGCGATATCTTCTTAAAATACCTAACAAAAGCCAACAATAGGTGGCACAACTTGACTAGCTGCGTCATATCCAGAAAAATCTGGCCCACCTATAATAAATCCAAATCATATGACCTAATCTCTAGACCCAGAAAAGAAATTAGCAGGATCGTTGCGGTATGTACGGGACATTGGCCGATAGGAGAACACGCAGCAAAGCTAGGTATTCCTTACAACACCTTTTGTCGCAGTTGTTTGAATCAGCAAGAAAAAGAAACGGTATTCCACTTCCTTTGCCAATGTCCTGCCCTTGCTAGAAGCAGAATGCTCTCTCTGGGCAGTGAATTTTTCAACGATATAAATAACATCTCAGAATTAAAGATCAAAGACTTGATCTCATTCCTCAATGCAACGAAGTGGTTTTAGGCTAGCCTAAACACTCGTATGTATTGAAATCACTTTATTCCAATTAACCCATTTATAACTCATAGGTTTCACAAGTTTTGGTATCAAAACGGCGCATTTTGCGCTACTTGGGTCATCAAGCTAGGCTGCTTATGACCGCCATCTCTACCTACCAGGGGAGCCCAGGAAGGGATTTCGCACGTTACTCGAGCGCGTCAGAAAATCATATGGGGAGAAACTTGTACTCAGTAATGTACTCCTACTAAATAAAAAAGCTTGGGACAGTGGTGTTGTTTGTGGGCAGCCCGTCAGATTAGTAAAAAAAATCGATCTTCGGAAATACTCGAGCGCGTCAGATTAAGGAATGTAGGTTAAGTACATCCAGAAAAGTGTATATTTCAATAATCTGACAATTTGAGCGTGGCATAAGAAAATGGGAGAAGCACAAATTTGTAAAAAAAAACGTCACCTCGAAATACCTACTCGAGCGCGATAAATTTTTTTTTTATTCTGAAGGGAATTTCATCAGAAACACGAAAAACATACAATCTGACCGTTTTCATGGGGCAATTTAGCCAAAACCACCGATAAGACATGAACGTACAGTTAAAAAAAAATACTATTTATTGGTTCATGTTGCAGAATTTTTAACGTGTTTGTCGAAATTCTTAAATTTTTTTTGTCTCGTTTACTTACACTTATTATGTGGATATGGATTGACTTAAAAAAATCTAAAGAATTCATAAAATTTGATAAAAAAGAACGTGCCAAAGGGAATAACCTCCAAAAGGCGTTTTCTATGGAATTCATGACTGGCCAGTTTATGTGATCTTTTAAAAACTGGATAAGCTTTTTAACATGTTTCACGGAACTTTTCGTGGACTTCAAGCGTACAAATTAGTCTCTAACAGTCGCCTCCGAATGTTCACTGCACTGCAATCCAGGTTTAAGGCCTTCTTGATTTGAAACGACGATGCAGAAGGCTCAACTTTGCTCTTCTGGACAATTCGCCTGTCATCTACGACGGTCTTTTTTCTTTTTCTACCGCGCGCTTCAGGTCTTTCGTTGAGTTTATTGCATTGGCTACCATTGTAGGGGAGCATCCTAAAATAACCTTGAATTTCCAAGTAGTTTTCTCTTCTTCAAGCAGCTTTCGTATAAGTTTCCATTATCCGAACTGCAGTGTTTTGATCTTCGAACTTTAAATAGATTAAAACCGAAACAAATCGTTTTTTGTTGAAAAATTGTTCAAATTATA
Source organism: Episyrphus balteatus (assembly GCF_945859705.1). NCBI lineage: Eukaryota > Metazoa > Arthropoda > Insecta > Diptera > Syrphidae > Episyrphus > Episyrphus balteatus. Next base: position 97,063,696 of record NC_079134.1, on the reverse strand, counting down.
TGAGTACCTACTTACTTTTAAACCAAAAATAAATATTCTTAGTTATAAACCGCTTTTAAATTCTTCAAAAATAACTTTAACTACTATTATTTTGAACGGGTCAAATTAGAAAGAACAACCAAAGGTCAATGACAAATTATTTGGCACCTTCTTTTTCATTTTAAAACTACAATACATTTATTAGTAATTGACCGTTACAAACTCTGACATCTTAGAAATTAAATTTTTAACCGTAGAAGCACCGTAAATATAAAAAATGTTATTTTGTTGCAGGCACTACTATTATTTTGAACACAGCTGTAGATAAAAAATTTATTTTAATAAAAAGAATAATTTAAAAGAATGCAGTCCTTATATTGTCTTTTTTTTTTACTAAAATGCAACTCGCAATATTTTATCTTGACTTATAGGCAAGTCCGAGGTATTATTGGGGTGTAAATGGTTCACAGGCCGAGAAATATAAAGACCATCTTGGTTGTCATTTTTAGGAAGATCGAACTTTTTTGGTACTTCTTCACCAAAAAGTGTTCTCTTGTCCATTCTTCCGGTTCCGGCATTGCATTCCTCATTTCAGGTAATTTTGGTAAATTTTTAAAAATCGTTCAAATCATTAAAATTACCAAAAAATCACTTAACAAGCGAAACAGCACTCAAGAAATTAATAAATCCGGCAGATTTCTCTTAAAAAGAATAGAATCCATTGTTTTTATTCAAGTACTAAGTGCTAGACTACCGATTTTGAGGTCCTAACAAATATTGAGTCCTAACTAATACTCGGTACCAATTTGACAGTACTAGGGCTTAGAACTTTTGTGAAGAAATCACTTGGTACTGATTTGAGTACTAATGATTGGCATAATAACCAGGTACTAGCTGATTTTGAGGAGCTAGCTAGGACCAGGTCCTAACTAATACTCGGTCCTAAATTGACAGTTTTAGGACCTAGTACTTGGGTGAAGAAATGAGTTGGTACTTATTTGAGTACTAACTTTAGGACTAGGACCGGTTTTAGCGTTAGGACTCTGTGAAGAAATCGGCCGTTAGCTAGTACCCAGTCCTAACTAGTACTCGGTCCTAAATTGACAGTTCTAGGACTTAGTACTTGAGTGAAGAAATGAGTTGATACCAATTTGAGTACTAGCTTTAGGACTAGGACCGGTATTAACGCTAGGACTCTGTGAAGAAATCGGCCGTAAGTCGAAATTGTTTTTTTGTTTAAACGGTGCAAGTATTGGCTAACAAAATAAAATATTATTGTAGTCCTTTAAATTAGCTACAATTTAAAAAAAATGTTCCGCCTTTGCAGATTTTTAGATAGCCAAAATTTCAGCTCGCTTGGATAACTCTAAATGGTGCCGACACTCGCTCAAAGTATCAAAAATCTCTGTTTTTTCACTGTTTTTCGAAGAAAATTAGCTCTAGGTCCCAAACAGATTGGGTTATTTTCACTTTTTATATATTAAATTAAAGGTAGTGTTGCTACACATAATTCAGATGCTAAATTTGTTTAGTTTTATTAAAAAAGAAAAATTTTGTCATCAATCTAAATTTTCAGTACTTACCTCAAAAACAGCTGAAGTGCAAACTCGATTTAAAATGAAACTTTTTTTAAACTGTTTTATTTAAAAAAAACTAAACATTTAACAGAATTCTAAGGCCGTGTGTGAATTGCGTTAAATAATTAACACCGTGTAAAATTTTTGACACTATTGAGGTAAACAAACAAATTTCAGCTGTATGGCTTATTGTTTAATATTCTTCTCTGCCTCTTTTCTGCCATGAAACTCCTTTTTAATAAAAAAAAAAAAAACAAAACAAAACCATCTGCAAAAAAAATTTAACTCAAATTTAACCAGGTCACAGAGCCCAATAAATTTTTAACAGCTGAAAATTTTTTATTCACCTCAATAGTGTCAAAAATTTTACACTATGTTAACTATTTTACGCAATTCACACACGGCCTAAAAAACAAAAAAAAATAACATCGTGTTACATTTCTTATACATAATTAATGAAGTAAATACTAAAAAAATTTAATCAAGAGATTTACAAAGTAGTTTTAGAAGCATCAGGATACAATTTTCGGCACTCACTGACTACTTGAAGTACCTACATATTGTTTTTGTTCCTCATCTTTAGTTAAAAGGTTATTAAAATCAGTTACTAATTTGACTCCTCTTTCTGTCATGTCATTTACGACTTTAAGTGATTGCACTTTTTTAAAGCCTTCTTTAAAATGCGGGTTTTTGGGCCAAAGATTTGGAGGTTCTTTGAGAAAACTTGTGTCTATTTTCAATCGGCGGAAAAAGTTCAATGTTTCTTTGTTCACAATATTTTTTAACCCTGCTGTGACAAATTGTTCATCTTCATGTGTCTGTAGCTTTGGATTTACTATTCTGTTGGTTTTCGTTTCACTGGTTTTCAAAATTATGTTGGCCGTTTCTGATTTTTCGCCATCTGGTAAAGTTAGGTCAAAGAACGCCAGACCTACACGCTCTGAACTCAAATACCATAAATGGTTTGAGAATTAAGCAAGAGCCTTCTCTGAAATGTCTTTGTCTATCTTGCGGTATTCAATGCAATTATGCAAAAGATCAAGATCTTGTTTAGGAGCCAGATAAGCTCTTGGGGCATTAAACCAAGCAAAAGTTTTTTCTTGATGAATGTAAGTCTGATTTTGAAACTACAAAGTCAATTGGATTTTGCCCTAGTGCTTCTATTGTAGCTATAATTATGCGAGAAGCATTTCTATCAGATGCCTTACATCGATCCAATAACATAGAAAGTTTCATTGTTAATAGCTCTTTCACCCCACGACTATACCTCATACTTTTGCTACCCGAGGGCCCAGAGATAATGAAACATCCATTCTATCCCAATCCGCAGAATTTTTTTTTTTTTTTTTTTTTTGTCCGTGGGTAGGTGTTGAAATCTTCAAAAGATTCTATGAGGCCCGGAAAACGCGTGCTCATAGATATGTGGGACTCTTAACCACTAAAACCACCTCCTCCTCCCGATTGCAACTAAGTTCAGATGGAACTTATCTAGCAATTTATCTTTCTCGAAGTTAAGTTACGTGTTGTAGGTAACTTTCCGATGAAAGTTCCTACTGATGATATTTAAAAATAAATAAAAAACATTCGTTTTAAATTAAATCATTTAAGTAATGGTTTAAATTTTGTTATCAAAAAAATACTTTAAAGGAAGTTAAACAAATAAAATCTCTAAAACATTTAAATTTATATTAATCAATGCCGATATTTTGAAATAAAGGAATTAAATTGAAAAATTTCACTGTACCAAATCGGAAGGTTTAGTCCTTCGCGAACGTCGTACTAAGTTTGTCTCGTCGAGTATTTCTAGTATTGTTCTATTAGTATGTTCGACTAACCGTTTTCGATGTTTTTGGGCAAACGTTTTTATTTCTTCGCGAACCGTGGGGATTCCAAGATCCCTATGAAGATCTTTGTTTCTTATATACCACGGCGCATTTACAATTGATCTTAATAATTTATTTTCAAAGGTTTGTAATCTATTTAAATTTGTATCGCGGGTACAACCCCAGAGTTGAATACCATATGTCCAGACAGGCTTAAGTACTTGCTTGTAAACTAATAATTTGTTTTCAATACTAAGTCTAGAATGTTGTCCGAGCAACCAGTACATTTCTCTTAACTTAATATTTAATTGATCACATTTATTTTTAACATGCGGTTTCCATTTTAATTTCGCGTCGAGAGTCATCCCGAGATATTTTGCCTCATTTGCAAATGGGACTTGAGTAGTATTAATAAAAACAGGTAGTCTATTTATTTTCTTATATGTAAAGTCCACGTGGACTGACTTAAATTCGTTAAGCGCTATTCGCCATGTTTGTGTCCATTCATTGACATTGTTAAGAGCATTTTGCAATTTACTTGTCAATTCGTTAATTGTTTTGCCTACTGCAAGTATTGCGGTGTCGTCAGCAAAAGTAGCTACAATTGTGTTTTCTGTTTGAGGTATATCGCGTGTGAATAGAAGGTACAGAATGGGACCTAAAACACTACCTTGTGGTACCCCAGCCACTATTTCCCTAAAGTCTGCGTAATCATTTCCGTGCCTAACGCGAAAAATTCTGTTCTCTAGATATTCTCTAAGAATGATAAAGAGTCCTTCAGGTAGGACTTGTCTTAACTTGAATTTGAGACCCTCGTGCCATACTTTATCAAAAGCTTGAGACACATCTAAAAAGACCGCTGAACAAATTTTCTTTTCTTCAAGAGCTTTCTCAATGACACCGGTGATTCTATGTACTTGATCAATCGTCGAGTGCTTGCTTCTAAAACCGAACTGGTGTTCAGGTATAAGACCTTTTTCTTCTATTATTGGCTGGAGGCGCTGTAAAAATATTCTCTCAAAAACCTTTGATACTACTGGAAGCAGTGAAATGGGTCTGTATGATTTCTTTTCATGTGATGGTTTGCCAGGTTTCAAGACCATTATTACTTCTGCGACTTTCCATTGGTTTGGAATATATTCTAACCTAAGAGTGGCATTCATTATGTATAGGAGGTTTATTAAACCTTTCCGTGGGAGCATTTTAAGAATTTCCGCAGTAATTAAGTCGTATCCTGGAGCTTTTTTTGACTTTAGCTTCTTAATTTCTTTGTTTAATTCGGCAAGCGTAACATTTCTTGTGATGAAGCTTTCACTTGACGTTATATTCATATTTATACTATCATTCAATGCTTGCCCATTGAATGGTTTGAATGTTTCCTCTAGGTAATCAGCGAAAACGTTTGCTTTCTCTTTGTCGCTTCTTGCCCATTCATTTTGGTCTTTCATAATCGGAGGTGCTGGAATCTTAGGTTTTTTCGTGGCTTTTATAGCTTTCCATAGAGAGTAGTTAGATTCTTTACCTGCCGTCAAATTTTCAAGGTAATTTTTAGCTTCGCGGTTCTTGAAATCTGATATCATCTTTTTAAGTAAATTACTTAAGTGATTTAAATTAGATTTGTGTTGAGGAGCACGAGTTTGTTGCCATTTTTTGCGCGCTTTTCGCTTTTCTTTAAGAACGTCTTTTATCTCTTGGGGATATTTAGCATCTTTGTACCCTGCAATTTCTCTTTGGCAAGGGGTATTGTTCCATGCGGCTTTTTGGATAATATTCACAAAATTATCTACCGCTGCTTCAAGCTCAAGAGGTGTTTGTAGTGATACCCTTAATTCAACATTATCCTCAATATCTTTCTTAAAGCCTTCCCAGTTAGTTTTACCGTTTGTTAGCCTAGGTGGTATTTCAATTTTAACAAGACTTTCGCTCATTGTGAGAATAACGGGAGAGTGGTCAGAGAAAAGATCAAAGCATTCCGTTACTTTAATTCGATTTGACGGTATTCCCCTGACTATAAAGAAATCAATCAGGTCAGGTATTTTGGAGGAATCTGCCGGCCAATAAGTTGGTTTTCCAGTAGAATGAAAGTCACAATTATTCTCCATACCGGCTTCGTATAATGCTCGGCCCTTTTGAGATATGCATCTAGAGCCCCAAAACGTGTGTTTAGCGTTAAAATCGCCACCAATGATTAACGTTGGTCTAAGTGATTTTAGTAAGTTTGAAAATTCATTTCTATCGATTTTGTACCGCGGAGGGCAGTATATTGATGATATATTCAATGCATCATGTTTAGTTTTAACCTGCACACTTATAAGCTGCATCGATTCAAGTTCAAGCTTTAAGCCAATCGAGTGTTTGATACATTCTTTTATATATAATGATGCTCCGCCCCTTGCTTTGTTCGACGGATGAATTGCGTGGTAATCTAAAAAACCGTTTATATTGAAATTTGATTCTCTTTTAACATGGGTTTCTGATATCAAACAAATGTCAATATCTTGTTCCCGTATAACCATTTCTAGTTCTCCAAGTCTCTGCCATAATCCATTGGCATTCCACGTAATAATTTTAAGGTTTTCCATCATGTTTTCTTGTATACCGTTGGGGTCGAATAAATTCTTCAATTTTAGCTAGCCTATCACATATTTTATTATTAAGTTTGACCTGATCCTCAAATTTTGACAAGATTAAAGCCAAACATTGAGAAAATGCGTCAGGTTCAGGATGATTTATTACGGGTGTAGCTGCCGCTTTGGCGTATGAGTTTGCACTACTTTTTTCTGGACACGTCTTTGATGTTGATGGCGTTTGATTTTCTTTGCCGGTATTGGGTCTTACTGTATTTTCCCTTTTAGGTGTCTTAGAAATTGGGTTTTCTGTTTGGTTTTCTTTGTGTGTGAGTTTTTTCTCGGCGTTTTTGTAGCTCTTTGGCTACTTCACAGCCTTTATAGCTTGCCGGGTGACTTCCATTGCAATTAATGCACTTCGCTGGAGTTTTGCTATTTCCGGTACAGTCTGCAGTTAAATGCTTTCCCGCGCATTTCACACACCTAGGTTCTTTTTTGCAATAGGTTTGCGTGTGGTTGAAGCCTTGACAGCGTTTACACTGAGGTACTTGCTTTGTACGGTTTCTTAGAGGTTCGATCTTTACAACGAGGTTAAGTATTGTTTTAATTTTGTAGATTTCCTCTAGTTTTTCTGTTTTATCAAACGTGAGTATGAATAGTGGGAGGCCACGTTGTACCACGACTGTTTCTTTATCTTTTTGTTGTTTTTCCTTCTTGACGATGTTTTCAGCATTTAAAATCTTGTAATTTTGTTCTTTAAGATCACTGATGACATCATTTTTTTGGCATGAGGAGTGTAAGCCCCTCACCACGACGCGTAGAGGTCTTTCCGATTTGTTTTCGTATGTGTACCACTCTACTTGTTCTTCGTTTAGTCTTCGCGAAAGGAGACGATAGTTATCGGAGTCTTTTACACAAACTTTCCACTTGTTGTTATTAAGCGAGATAACTTTAAAATTCGGCGGCGGTAACGCCTTTAAAATAGTTTGTAATTTATTGAACTCCGCAACCCCGACAACATTAATCGGTGGCGGTGGCCTTATTTTAACAGGTTTTTCTTTGTTATTTTTATCGTTTTCTTTATTTACTTCTACATTCGCTTCTTCCGTTTCGGAAGAGGATGCACCCTCTGGTGGGGACGAAGCTTTACGTTTTTTGGTACGTCTTTTTGAGGATCTTTTCGTTTCACGTTCTAGTTCTTCTTCGTCTGTTTTATATTCAACAATATCCACTTGCCGTGGAGTTTCTTTTGATTCTATTTCTGTTTTAGTTTTTTTCAACATAACATTTTCTTTGCGAAGAATATCGATTTCTTGCTGTGCTTTCTTTAAGGCCTCATTTTCATTTCTTAGAAATTTTATTTCTTCTTTCAACTCTTGATAGAGTTGCAATGTTTCGTCGAGCCTTTGACGAAGATCTTTATTGTCTTTTACAAGACTTTCTACTTTCTCTGAGTCTTCTTTTGCACGCTCTGTCGTTTTGGGCGGACTCTTTTGCCCGGATACACTCGATGTTGGTGGTGGTGATCGAGTTATCATGGGTTTTCTTGAAAACGGATTTATCAAGTGTTCGAATTGGAATAATTGGCTCTCCCCAGAATCCTTAGAGCCGACCTCCGAAGAGGGTGGATTTTCCAGAAAATCTGAATTGCCACCTGGGGTATTATATCTTTCTGTTTTATTCATTCCATATTTTGTATACGTCATTCTCAGTATACGGAGGGTGGATTTTAGTCGCCTCTTACGACAGGCATGCCTACCTCGGGTATATTCTTTCTTTTCCCCTACTCGAAGGGGGCCAATCCGCAGAATAAAACAGTTAAAAAAAAGTTTAATTTTAAATCGAGTTTGCACTTCAGCTCTTTTCGAGGTAAGTACTGCAAATTTAAATTGATGACAATATTTTTCGTTTTTAGTAAAACTAAACAAATTTAGCATCTGAATTATGTGTAACAATACTACCTTTAATTTAATATATAAAAAGTGAAAATAACCCGATGTGTTTGGGAGCTAGAGATAATTTTCTTCGAAAAACAGTGAAAAAACAGAGATTTTTGATACTTTGAGCGAGTGTCGGCACCATTTAGAGTTATCCAATCGAGCTGAAATTTTGGCTATCTAAAAATCTGCAAAGGCGGAACATTTTATGGGGTTCCCCCGAAAAAAATTCGACAAAAAATTTTTCCTATGAGAGTTGCGGTCACTCTTGTTTTGAGTTATTCAACTTTTAAGTTTTTGATGGTCGGATTTTGTATTAAATGACTATTGATTTATGTTTGACAGATGGCAAACGGTAGTTTATTAAAAATAATTAAAATAACAAAGTTAATTTGTTTATTTATAAATTAACTTTCTTCTAATATCAATTTTAATTTTTTTCACAAAGTTCTATGAGCCAATTCCAAGTAGTTCAAACTTCGATAAGGGTTCTATGTATGTACCACTTAGAACCATGTAATTGTTAAGTAAGCATATGGAGATTGCTTATAAAGCTATATAAAACTATTATAAAAGCAGAAGAAATCGGTTTTTAAATGAATATCAAATAAAAGCTTGATTTTAACATAGTTTTTAGCAAAAAAAACATACTGTAGTAATTTGTATGCAGTAACTAGTGCAGTATTTTTAGGTACTTAATGGATAAAATCACTTAAATTCTATAGCTATAATCTTATTCATATTATTTGAATTTAATTTTAAAATAATATACATATGTACCTAACTCCAATAGCTTATTTTTCGAGCTCAAACTCTTGAAAAACATCTCGGTAATACTCTGTGTAAATTGGAGTTGTTAAACAAAAAAAAATTGATATTAATTTTATTATTTTATTAGCTAAAGATTTTGCAATACTGAAAAATTTACCCAACAACATAGAAAACTCCCATAGAAATTTGTTTTGTTTTCGATATTTTGATAAAAATTAGAAGGTTCTATGAACAAAAATATGAAACACAAAGTTCTGTATCAATAAGATTACGGGTAAATCTTTAACTGACTAAAATGAGAATAACAAAGTAACAATTTTGCTACATAGAACCTTATAATTCATAAAATATCTACATTTTGGTTTATAGAACCATAGTTTTTTTGCGTTTAACGTTTTATAGGGTAAATTATGGTACATGCCAGTAGCTCATACGATAGCGCATGTACAAATGGCGCTTAGAACCTTGTGATTCTGGGGGCTATGTGAAGCTGGCACCCCCAGATGCTAATTTTTTCTTCAAACCTGTCTGGTTCGATTGCCCAGGGTTAGCCCAGGATAGCCCAAGATTTTTTTCGCTAGCCCACCCTTAGTTTTAAAATTATAACGGAATTATTTTTTTTTTCACCTCAAAAATCATAAAAAATAAATTTTTTTTTAAACAGTGTAAAAATTGTTGGTTTTGCACTGTGGTTCGTTTGCCCAACGTTAGTCCAGGATAGCCCAACTTATTCCTGTTAAGAAGCTTATGTTGACATTTAACATTAAAAACCACAACATAGAAATAATTTTTCAAGTCTTAAAATCAATAATTTTTTTGGTTTGCCATATAACTACCTAGAAAAACTACATGCTTAGTAAAATATATCCAAACATTTGTCAAAAGTAACAGTAAACATAATATGGTTTAAAGTAATTTCTTTTTCAAAACACGAATATAAAACTTTTTTTAAATAACCAGTCTTAAAAATCAAAATTTGTTTTTTTTTTTCAGTGTAAAAATTATCCTTTTTTCATTTTTTTTCAATTAACCAATTAACTTAAAATTAAACACCTAAAACTATGTAAGCCGGCCAGGACATAAAAAACAAAGACCAAGATTTATTACTATGCCACCAAAACTGGATCTCCTGCTTTACCCTATCTCTTCGGTCCCTAGTGCGAGGATGTCCCGGTCATACAGCAGTTGCCTGTCCACGGTTCTTCGCCCCACGTGGTAGATAAGCGGAACTGCCAATCTATCCTGTACAAGCCCACAACCATCTTAATAGAGGAATGCCTCAGGCGGAATATAGCCGCTTAAAAACACACTCTTGAAGTACTCGTCGTGAGGGTAGTTAGCCCCAGAAATGTAGCTATTTGAACAGGCCATCGCTCTTGAAACGTGGCCAGTACCCCACAAACAATATCCCTTCTATACAGCTTTACAATAGCTACATTAACACCTGTAAAGCTTTATAGAAGCAAATTTGTTAGTCGGGTAGGGTGGTCCAATTTTTTGGTTTTTACATTTCCGTTGTTCCCCACTCAAAAATTGGTTGCATATGTGTTTTGTATTACACACGTGAAATTTCAGCTTTTTAGGTGAAGTGTAAGTGGGCGCTCAACAGGCTCAAAGTTTTTGCTCACATGCTGTTATAGCTTGGTCCTCATGCCTAGTAATTAACTCTTATTTTGATTTATCAAGTGGATTAAGTTATGATAGGTAAAGTTTTTCATAAAAAACCAATAGTTAAGTGATATTTTCACAGATAATAATTTTTGTTCATTTAAATTCGTCTGTAAGTATTTTTTGCTTAAAGTTAACAAAACAGAATTAGGGCCGGTTTGTTGACACTCGATTATCTTTAATCAAGGATTATTCCAGTTGATAATCGTAAATTTCGTTTGTTCACAAAAATTTTTATCAAAGAATCAATGATTTGAGCAGTTAATTTGAGATTTTGTTAATCATCCAATTTTGCTCGATTAGGTCTATTAAATCAAGGATTAACTGGAATTCAGTTTGTTCATACTTGATATTCTTACAAAGTTAGCCGGTTATTTTCCGACACTTCTTCAAGTCAATACGTCATTGAATTCTTAAAATCAATAAGACATACACTGTTGGCCAAAACAAATGAAAATTATAGAATAAAAAATTTTGATATACATATGTATATGTATTTATTTTAAATTAATTCAAATTAGTACATTTTCAACATAAGTACATTTATTTCCTTTTTATTAAGTAAAGCCTGGTACGCTGCTCGCGCTTAATTTTAGCTCCCATACAAATTATCGATAAATTTTAGCCGAGCTAAAATGGATCCCATACAAATTATCGATAACTTGTATGGGAATTTTATCTCAGCTAAAATTTAGCGCGAGCAGCGTACCAGGCTTAACAAAAAATAGCATAAAACAAAATAAGAGAGTTTCAAAGCGAATACTTACCCGTATTACGGTTGGCTTTTGTCATAAAACGACACAAAAACGACTAGCTCTGGAATCCAAAATTGAGGCTAAAGTATAGCAATTATCGTTTCATAAGGAAGAATGGCAGAGAGCGGAGGAAACTGTCAAGTTAAATATTCAATTTTACAAAAATTGCCGCTTCTAGAGCAAGCCGTTTTCTTGTCGTTTTATGAAAACCCCAACCGAAATAGGGATGGCTTTTTTCTGTTCGGTTTAAAGCTTGACCTCCATGTTTTGCATTTTAATGCAGTGCTCCTCCGCGGCGTCCAAAAGCTTTTGTTCGTATTTCTGTTGGCAATAATGCAATTGTTGCTGCTTTAAAATTTGCTGTTTTTTTTTTATTTCGTTTGTCGTCAGGGTCTTCGATTTTTTTAATCATTTCTGAAAATATATAGGTAGGTTCATATTTATTTAGATAAAAAAGTATTTATTTACTTACCTTCCTTACTGCTAGCGCTTTCAAATTCAACAAAATAATAACAAACTTCAAAAAATGAAAAAAAAAACTTAATTCTTGATTAAGTTTCGACAACCAAACTGACAGATAGATTGGAAAATGGAATGATTTTTGGAAAAACTATGATTTGTTGATCAAAGTGAAAAAAAAGTGAACAAACGCTCTATGATTATCAAGGATTCTTAATCCTCAATTAAGGGGAATCCATAATGATCAAATCGACGATTTAACCCACTCTCAACAAACTGGCCCTTAATCAATGAAATACGAGCTAGTGACTCAAAACCAAAGAAACATGAAAATAATTTACATGGTTGTCGGGAACATGCGTGCTTATCATGTTTAAGCCAAATTCCAACCTCAAGCCAAGTCCTAATCAATATAATCAGATATTAAGGGTAAGGTAAGGATAACAAAGTCTAATATTCCAAAGCTGATGAGCGCCCTCTTCCTTTTACTTTAGAGGGCTAAAACTTTCAGCATGTGTTGGTATTGATGTCTGTAGCAAAATAATGCGTGGGGAACTAATGATTTATATGGTTTATTTTTTTGCCTTATAACGTGGACCACACTAGTGGCCAGCATAAAGTTATCAATTCTATTTATGTTGGCCCTATTGTATAAAACCTCATTTAGTACAGGTAAAATAGTACATAAAATCAAGAAATAAAAAAAAAAATTGTTACATTCATGATACTTGGCAAAAAGTTTGCTTTTGGGATAAGAACCAAGGACAAAAAAAGTCTATAAAAAAAAGTTGGGTGGAAGGGTGATTTTTGGCGGACAAGAGGGAAGGGGTGAAGGTAAAAAATATACTGAAAAAAATTGTTTGTCGAATATCATCATATGACACATGTTTTCAAGGTATTTTTTGATGCTGAATCTAATGACACAAAAACAAACTCAATACGATTGCTTTAAGAAATGTTATTGCCGATTAAAAACAAGGGTGCTTGTTTTTTCACTTCAACATGTAAAATATAACCAAAATGCATGTAAAAAACATGCTACACTGATGAAATTCGGGATGAAGGTTTTAGATAAAGCAGAGACAAATGATTAATAAAGTTCTTGAAATTATTTTTAGTGAAAGGGTGTTTTTTTGATGGGTTAAGTTGTGTGTGAGAAAGGTATCATGACAGCTAACTTAAATTTTTAAAACTGGGTGAAAAAGTTTTGGTTGGTATAAGAATTAAGAATCTATAAAAAGTACAAAATTATCTTGAATGAAAGGGTGTTTTTTTTTCAAGAAATTATGAAATTCGTAATTAGTACCACAAAAACTGGGAAAAAATTGTTACACCAATGAATATTGGTAAAAATAAATTGGTATAAAAAATACCCTCACGAAATTCAATAAATACATATGTTCTCTTTCTGATGGGTATTACTAATAAAAGAAATCTATACATTTTTTTCATGTGAAAATGTGTTTTTTTTTTAGGTGTAGAGAGAATATGGGTATATTTGGAAAAGTGTGCAATACTAGAGTAGTACTAGTGGTACCCTATTGAAATTCAGGAATTATGTTACTTTTGAGATAAGAAACAAGAGTCTAAAGTGTCTATACAAATTTCACGGTTAAAAGGGTGTTTTTTTGAGTGAAAACAAAAATGATGGATCACCCTAATGAAATTTGGTAAAAATGTTGAATTTGTGATAAGAAGCAATAATAAAGAGTTTTTATAAAAAAAACTAGGTGAAAGGGTATTTTTTCGAGGACACAGTCTGCCCAAGCGAGGTATTCCGTCGGAGCGGAGATTTTCCGCAACGCATACTTCGTCGGAGGTTCAAATTGCATTCGAGGTATCTTTCATTGGAAAAAATACTAGACAAATCAGACGACGCACCGCATCGCAGTAATTTGACATGCGTCACATTCAAGATTTTAATAGAGATGTGCAAAATATAGCTATATATCGATAAGTCGGAATATCTTCCGATATTTTTATATAAAAACACCTAAATACATTTTTTTTACACTTCAGAAATTTCCGATGTAGTGAGCTTAGAGCAAGCTGCAATCTACAATCAGAGGCTCATCATAAGTGCATGTGTTAGTGGTTAGTAAATAACACATGCACAAAAATATATACTACGATACAAAACTAACAATTAACATATATTACATTATAAAATTAATACAGACATTGAAAAACAATTATGATAGTGGTGCACTGGTCCGAAAACTTGTTTTCAATCCCACCTTACTTATATTAAAGTCGATATAAGATGTGTTTAAGTTAAAAAGTTTACACATACGATTAAGAGGTTCATGTATGCCATAGTTTGTTCTATGAAAGTCAACGTGTAAAAGTTCAAATCTTCGAAGGTGGTGAGACCCTCCGCGATAATTAATCCCGATACAGGCTAACAAGGTTGGAGCATCAATGTATCCATTAAGAAGTTGATGGAGAAATATTAGGTCATTATTAACTCGTCTTTGATATAGAGTTTGAATCTGAAGAAGTTGGATCCTTTGTTCATATGGAGGCAGGTTATAAGGATCAGACCAAGGAAGTCCCTTTAGAGCAAATCTTATGAAATTATGTTGAATTGATTCAATACGGCTTTTGTAAATTTCATAAAATGGAGTCCAAACTTGCGAAGCATATTCAAGATGGGGTCGAACGTAACAATTATATAAGGAAAGTGTAACATAGGGGTCATTAAATTCCTTTGCCCAACGTTTAATAAAACCGAGCATAGAGTTAGCTTTTTTTATAATGTAATTGATGTGTTCAGTGAATTCTAAATTTGAGCTAAAGTGAACACATTGTATATATATTTCTATAGTACTATCAATCCATGAAAATACTTTAGCGACATCTTTTGGTAGAAATGCACTTCAATTTTCGCATAAGGTTCAAACATAAAATAAACTAGCGATCCCAGCGGTGGCGACGCAAAATAGAAAATTCTACTTCATGAGAGTACTATAAGAATATATATACAATGGTGAACACCCAAGTCCCTGAAACGGTCAACTCGACAAAGTTGCTGTTGCAAAATGCAATAATCAAAAACACTCGGAAATCGTTTCATAGAAAAAGTAATTGTCTGGCATTTAACTGGGTTAAGTGTTAGACCATTTTTTTCACACCAAACACTAAAACTGTAAAAGAACGTGATCATCGTTAGATTTAATTATTTTGAATATCTTCATGTCGTCAGCAAATATTAAAATTTCACTCGAACGCATGCATGATGTTACATCATTTATAGCGAGAATGAATAAAAAAGGGCCCAGGTGGCTTCCTTGCGGAACACCTGAGTGAGCAATGAAAGAATCCGAAAGACAGTTTCTAAATTTTACCAGATAGGACCTATTAATAAGGTATGATTCTACCCACGCTATGAAAAATGGCGGAAACCCAAAAGCTTTATAGTCCAAGAGCTAGTGGCACATTTGACTAAGGTAGCTCTTGTAAGGCTGAAAATTCGTACAGTGGTAGTTTTTAGCATGCTTAGTAAGAAAATCTTGGTCTGGCAGGCCTCAGCGGTGCACATCATATATATATATGACCTTGAAAGTGTAATTTTCAACTTTTTTTGCCCAAAATTTGACTTTGAAATCGATTATTTCAAAAAGTATTGATTAAAATAACTTGATTTAAAAACTAATATAAAGTATAATATTCTGCCTTTTGAAAAATGTATCACTCATAACTGCAGGTGTTGCCGTCGTTTTTAAATAATTTTTTTTTATTTTGAGTTACTTTTTTAGAAAATTGCCCCTCCCTCCTAAACGGGGGGAGATAGACCCCCCCTTCCCGTAGTAAAAAATGCTTGTATTTAACTCCTCTACAAGAATCCGTTACTAATTTTTCCCGCTTTAGTTATCGTAATTTCCCAAAAAAATATAAAATACAAAAAAAAAAATTTGAACCACAAATGGTTTTCTAAGGCGGAGAAAATTAGTAACGGATTCTTGTAGAGGAGTTAAATACAAGCATTTTTTACTAGGGAAGGGGGGGTCTATCTCCCCCCGTTTAGGAGGGAGGGGCAATTTTCTAAAAAAGTAACTCAAAATAAAACAAAAATTATTTAAAAACGACGGCAACACCTGCAGTTATGAGTGATACATTTTTCAAAAGGCAGAATATTATACTTTATATTAGTTTTTAAATCAAGATATTTTAATCAATACTTTTTGAAATAATCGATTTCAAAGTCAAAATTTGGGCAAAAAAAAGTTGAAAATTACACTTTCAAGGTCATATATGTATATGATGTGCACCGCTGAGGCCTGCCAGACCAAGATTTTCTTACTAAGCATGCTAAAAACTACCACTGTACGAATTTTTAGCCTTACAAGAGCTACCTTAGTCAAATGTGCCACTAGCTCTCCTACTATTAAGTTTAAAAATGATGACTTTATGACTAAGCTGATTAAATGCCTTTGAAAAGTCTGTGTATACGCATTCTACTTCCCTTCCCTGCTCTAATGCATTTGAACATTTATGAAGAAAGGTGAGCAGGTTTGTTACAGTTGATCTTTTTCTTACAAACCCGTGCTGCTGCTCACATATAAGATTTTTACTGAAAAAAGCGATACTCTCACAAACAACTTGTTCAAAGACCTTCGGAATGCAAGATAGTTTGGAAATAGGTCTATAGTTGGTAATTAATGTCTTATCACCTTTTTTAAAAATTGGAGTAAGAGATGATTTCTTCCATAGACACGGAAATTTCCCTGATTTGATGGACAGCTCGAATAAAAAGAGAAGGGGCTGAACTAATGTGTTCCTACACTTTTTTAAAAGAATTGGGGGAATGGCATCTGGACCAGATGAATAATCATCTTTTAGCGATGAAAGAAGATCTAAAACTGTGTCATGCTGCACAGGAATATTGTTACAACTCGTTTGGGCATAGGTATGTAGACATTTAAAATAATCTTCATCAACATCAAAAGGTGCATCAACAAAAGAGTTGCGAAAGTTATTAGCGAAGGCATTGCAAATGTCAGATGGTGTTTGCAACAACAAGTTTTCATGGATAAAATTAACAGGATAGCCATCAGAGTTTTTCTTCGTGTTCACAAATTTCCAAAACGATTTAGGATCTCCTTTCAAAGAAGAAGCCATTTCGTTTATATAATTGGTATATAGAGTATTAGAGAGAATCTTAAAATCTTCGAAAATTGCAATATAATTGTTGTGATCAGTTAAAGAAAGAGATTTTAAATAGGTTTTCCATGCTCTGTTTCTTCTATTCCTAAGTGTTCGCAGTTCTTTAGTGTACCACGCATGGTTGAAATTACTTTGTTTAGAAATTTTGAGAGGGATAGTGTTATTAATGCAGTTGTTAAGGATGCTATAAAAACTGATAACTACTTCATCAATATTAGTATACGTTGATATAGTATTAATACCAGAATTATTTAAATCTTCACATAGCAACTGAAAATTAGCTTTTCTGAAGTCAGGAGTATACGAGCAATCGAACGCATTACTATTTTCAATAACATGATTGCTTAAGTCAAGGAAAATATCCAAAGGGGGATGGTAATGATCTATATTAGTGATTCCTGAACTAGACTCTAGGACAAGAGTACTAATAGCGTCAGAAGAAAAGACCAAATCGAGAATTCGATTATTTAAATAGTCATATAACTATATAGAGAGTTTCATAGTTTCTCATAAGTAAGAATGTCAATGTACGGTAAATTACACCCTTTCGTTAATTTGAAAATGAATCGATATTGCGATATTTCTATTCAACAAAATATCGAATCGAAAAATATCGATATTTTTTTTTAGAAGGCCATCTCTATAATATCAAAGATGACAGAAAAAAAAACAGATGAAAAAAAACAATTCAAAGAACAAACGAGTTGAAGTTATATCATTTAATCCCGAATTCCTTTCACTGAAAAAATCGAATTTTCGGCGATCTTGAAGCGAATTTTTTCTGAAAATCATGTTCCATAGAAAAAAAATTCGCCTCAAACGAAGCAGAATTCGAATTTTTTTTAATCCCTCTTTTTTGAAAGATTTACACGGATTTGCACACATATCTCAAATTTGACATATCTCAAACGTCAAGCTGAAAGTTTTCTTCGTGTTGTTTGTTTATTTGAGAACACCACCCTACAAGCTGCAATGAGAGGAAAAACTCCACAGTGCTTATATGTGGTAGTTTTCCCGTGCATTTTAAATGGCACCAACACATTCAACTGTGGAGTTGAGCTCAAAATAATTAAAAACAATTTAAGTGCTCAGTAGAGGAATAAATTCATAAAAAAATAATATAATAAATTCAAAACACGAACCTTTTTTTTTTATTTCTGTACATATTTATTGAAAGGTGGGTGTCTGGAGTGAGCTATTTGAGCTATTCAAGTTCATGTACAAACCAAAATCATGTTTAAATTCAAAATTTGTGAGGACATCTACTGGTGAAAGGAACATTATAGCTTTCACAAGAGAGATGTATACCAATTATCTGAAATTAAATTTGCGGGTGTTTTAGGCAAGGGGGGTACGAGTCGGCTCTCTAGGTATTCCTTCCTCTATGATCTTCACTCAGATCTTAATAATAACTGCAATTTCCGTTTGATTCTGATTAAAATAAATTTATATTACCGAAGAAAATAAACAAAATTATTGATCAAAGGAATCTCTGGTGTTATTTTGCAGAAATTGTTTTGGTTTCAGCTTGACGTTCGTGTAAAAATTGTTGTCAAATGACACACATACAATAGCAAAAAGAATTCGGTCTGTTTTCATGTTCCTTTTTAACACCAAAAATTCGATTTTTTTGAGGCGATTCAAAAAATTGAAAGGAATTCGACATAAGAAAATTAAAAAGTGACCATGGCAAGTGTCGCGTTATTTTTGGAGGCCGAGCCCAAAGAAATAAGTCCACAAAAACTCAAGAAAAAAAGGAGGATTTTAAAAAGTGAAGAAAATTTATTTGTAAAAGACTTTTGCCTGTAAGGCCCTCCGCCCGCCAGTGCCCGCGATTTCTTTTTTTGTTTATCAATTGTTTTATTTTATGTTGGACTTATGTATAGTCACGAACATCCTTTTTTCCATTCACCAACATCCCTTTGTCTTGGTCCAATTCAATTTAACTGATTGGGCAGATCTTCCCAATACAGCCACAATTTTTGGAGATCTTTTTGTATTCTTATGTTTTTTCGATTTGCCCAAACACAAAAATCCATATTAAAACAAAAGTTTACTAAAATACTTTTTTTCTTCATTACTTACGTTTTAATTACACTGTGCAAGTCGAAATTCTTGACAGGCGCGCGAATAACTGTTTCGTCCTATTTCGGACTCGAGAAATCGAATGGCATCATTTGTTTTTCGATTTATCGGTACGACTTCGAACAAAAATTTTTTTAAAAGTTTTTTCAATTATTTGAGAGTTTTCCACTGTTTTAAGTCATTTTTACACCAAAACAATATTTATATTGCTAATAATTTGCTACCAGTAAAAAGTTATTATAAACAATTTTGAACAATTTATTTGAAAGTTTTGTGATTTTTTTTTTTTAATTTTTTTAAAAAAATCAATTTTTTTTACATTGTTTATCGTTTATCCGCTGTTTTTGTTCTATTTTGAACAAATACATTGCATGTGTTCCATTAAAAATTAATTTAACTGATAATTTAGTGTTGGTTAAACTTCGACAGTCTATCGATAGCATCGATAACAAAAAAATATCGAGTATATCGATACTTCACAAAACTATCGATAGTTTCAATGCTTCCAAATTATTTTACCACAAGGCTACCGATATTATCGATAGTTTTTCTAAAAACTTTCGATACAATCGATAATGGAAACTATCGATATCTACCAAACAATATGTTAATTCGTTGTTTACATCCAATGTCAAAAGAGAACTAAACTTGTAGTTCAAATTATGTTTGGGAATTCTTAGAAGCGTCCGGGACTGTCCGATCCGGAATGCCAAACGATCAGAGTTGGATACTTTTTTTTGATTCTGAAGTTTGGGTTTCTTTGTATTTGTGAAACATCAAATGCGAACGTCTGATGAAAGTTTTGTTTGGTTTATTTTTTTTATTATCATTAAGTTATCTATTTTTGTTTTGTTTTCTTCACATTATTTTAATATAGTTTAAAGTTTGTGCATAGTTAAAAATCTTAAAATTGAGAAATGAACAACAAAGAATGACATTTCATTACTTTGACGTCTTAAGTGTGAACGTGTGTGCGTGATTCTGGTTTTGATTCTGCCTCAAAATTCGGAATCGATTTTCTCTTCTTTTCAGAATTAGAACTGTCATTGAGTGCCAAACGATCAGTTTCAGAATCGTTCGGGAGAATTCCGGACAGTCCCGGACGACCAAACGAAAACGCTTTAAGTTTCAAAGTCAAAGTTTAACCAACACTAAATTAACAGTTAAATTAATTTTTAATGGAAAACATGCAATGTATTTGTGCAAAAGAGAACAAAAACAGCGAAGAAACGATACAATGTAAAAAATTTCGATTTAAAAAAAAAAATTTCAAAAAAAATCACTAAACTTTCAAATAATTTGTTCAAAATTGTTTATAATATCTTTCTACTAGTAGCAAATAACAATTGAGCAGAATAATTAGCAACATAAATATTGTTTTTGGTTGAAAAATGACTAAAAACAGTGGAAAATTCTCAAAATAATTGAAAAAACTTTCAACAAAAATTGTGTTCGAAGTCGTACCGATAAATGGAAAAACTAATGACGCCAATCGATTTCTTGGATCCGAAATAGGGCGAAACAGTTAATCGCGCACCTGTCTCAAACATTTTTTTCAAAAAACTTGCACACTGTTATTTATTTCGCAACAAAAACTTGTCGGAGGGCTTCGGACAAAAAATGATTTGTATCTGTCAAGAATACAACAAGTAGAAGTACTTCATCGCATGCAATGACATGCGTTGAAATTTGTCGGAGAAAATTTCCGATCAGCTGATCGGAGAAATACCTCGAAGCAAAAAGTCTCCGAATCGTAGATAATCGGAAAAAATTCGCTCCGACGGAATAATGAGGGCCGAGTAAAATATGTAATTGGTCCCAAAAAGCCAATGATTTGTGTAAAACGTCTAATGTCGAATTCCTTTCAATTGAAAAATCGAATTTTCGGCGATCTCGAAGAGAATTTTTTCTGAAAATCATGTTCCATAGAAAAAAAATTCGCCTCAAACGAAGCAGAATTCGAATTTTTTTTAATCCCTCTTTTTTGAGAGATTTACACAGATTTGCACACACACTTGGAACATTTGACATTTCTCAAACATCAAGCTGAACGTTTTCTTCGTGTTGTTTGTTTATTTGAGAACACCAACTTCAAATAAAGAGTAAATTTTAATTGAATATCGTATTTTTATTGCGGAAAAATATGAAATAAATAAAAAAACAATGTGCGATCAAAATATATTTTTTTCTGGCATAGCTCTTGTCAAAAAGTCAAATTACTGTGACTTTTCTTCTCGTAATTGTGGTCAGAAATTTTTTTCTCTGTAAAACCACAGCATACGGCCAAAATAATAACCTTCTACTTCATCTTCACTCAGATCTTAATAATAATTGCAATTTCCCTTTGATTCTGATTAAAATAAATCTATATTACCGAAGAAAATAAACAAAATTGTTGATCAAAGGAATCTCTGGTCTTATTTTGCAGAAATTGTTTTGGTTTCAGCTTGACGTTCGTGAAAAAATTGTTGTCAAATGACACACATACAATCGCAAAAAGAATTCGGTCTGTTTTCATGTTCCGTTTTAAGACCAAAAATTCGATTTTTTTGAGGCGATTCAAAAAATTGAAAGGAATTCGACATAAGGCCGTGTGTGAATTGCGTTAAATAGTTAAATCCGTGTTAGATTTTTGACACTATTGAGGTGAACAAAATAATTTCAAAAAAAGAATTTATTAGGTCCGTTCCACACTCAGTTGTAAACTGCCGAATTTAGTAATATTTGGTTATTTTTGGTCAGAGTCTGTTCCCAACTTCAAAAATTGTGTAGAAAAGAGCGCTCACGAGAGAGTAAAAAATTTCCCCACCCTGACAAATTTAGCCCAAAGAATAGGTCTGTTTGGGTTCTTTTTGCACAAAAATATGAAACCTGTCAAATTTTAAGGAGTGGGGATGAAATTCTCTCAGAGAAAGAAAAATTGTGTAAAAGTACCCAAACGCTTTTGGCACAAAATTTTCTGCTACTTTTTCTACAACAACAAAAATGTAAACAACAACACCAATTGAAAAAAAAAAAAAAAATAAAGAAAGGAAAAATATCAAAACATTTGTTTTGTTTTACAAACACTTTTTTTTATTCATTTTTTCATATAAATCATTTATAAAATAAAGCACTTCTTAACCATTAAAACACAAAAAATAAAAATAAAAACACAAAACATAGCCACATCGCCATGTTTGTACTTTGTTTTGTTCATTAAAAAATGTAAACACAAATTAAAAAAAAAAAAAGAAATGAATAATATTAAAAACACTTTGTTTTATTTTTGAAACACTTTTTTTAGTATTTTGTTCATAAAATATTAATTTGTTTTGAGCATTACATCACTAAAACGAAATAAATAAAAAAAAAACAAGAAAAAAAATCCACGCCACCATGTTTGTAGTTTGTTTTCTTTATGTTGTGCGACAAGAACAAATAAAGAAAAACAGAGAAAGCACTACCTTTTGACAGATTTCAGATTTTTGTTCGATGAAATTTTTTGGGCAGAAATTCGCAAGAAGGGGAAATTTTTTTCTCTCTCGCGGCCATCTTTTTTGTGAAAAAATGTACAATTTCAGAGTACCCAAACAGGAATTGGGTTAAAAAAGTTGAAAAAAGTTGAAATATTTCTGTTTTAGGCAGTACCCAAATAGACCTAATTTCTTCCGGTAGAAATATGAGTTCTGTCAAATGAAAAGTTGACGTATGTCAAACAAATAAATAAAGAAGAAAACAAATCAAATTGTAGTGATTTTTAAATTGAATCGCGTTTACATGTTTTTTTGCATTAAAAAAGTGTTAATGTTTATCGAATTAAGCATAAAATATGAAATTGTGTTGAATAATGGTGTTCAACTTGTTCCAGACTTTTTGGCAGTCTTTCGTAGTTTTATTTCTTCTGAGAGAATTCTCTGCCAACTCTCTTTAATTTGTCTGGAACAGACCTATTGTTTAAAGTTTTGTTTTTTTTTTTTTAAATGCCTATTTTATCTGTACTAATTGGAATAGTAATGCGTGTAATCAGATTCGGGTGTTCTGTGCAGATCAAGGCAACGTCTAAAACACTGCCTCTCAAACACCCGAAACGTTTCCATTCGAGATATAGCAACGTTGAACCACACAGAGCATCCATAGACAATCATCGGCCGGATAAGGGCCATGTAGCAAATCACCTTAACCCTGGTGTTAAGCCGACTGCTATTAAACAGCCGTTTCGTCAGGGCAAAAAGCTCCCCTAGCCCTGGCCAGATCAGCATCCATGTCTATTGAAATATGAGGCAATCACCTTATCACCTAGGCCAGGGATGGCGAACCAATGGCACGCCATGAAATATTTCCGGCACACCACCAATTGAGTATAATATAATTTTGCACATTTGAGCGACATTCAACGAATTTTCCAGAAGATCTTGTTCCACTGTAAAAATGTTTTCTGCTTATCTTCTCGCTTGATTACAACAATAAAAAAAAATCTTTAGTGGAATAAGTTGATTGGTTGAGGGTAAACTGCACATTTTGAGTAAAGATTATATTGAATTAAGATGAAAAACCAGACTAAAACTAACCGAAGAGTTCTTTATCGGTAATTAGTTCATCAGTCTAAGAATTTTCGTAAAGGTTTTTACAACTATTGAAAGAGTTATCGAATACGCTTAAGTTTATTATGTACCCTGATGTGACATCCTTTGATAAACGTAAGTTGCTGCTTGAAAAAGTAGGCCCTTGCTTTCTTGACAATATCTTCGTATACCCTCAAGTGAGTCCTTATTTTTCAAAAAACTTATAACATTAAAGATTCGCTTAGAAACACGTTGTAAAATGAATCAGTCTGCATTTTGTTTAAGGTGACCAAATACAGCGAAATATATCGTTCACTGTTTTTTATTTCTTTGTTTTTTTTTTTTTTTAAGTTAATCTGAAATTTCGTTATTTTATTAATAGTGGAGTAACTAAAGCTCAAAAATTGGCAATATTAGGGAACCCGGCCGAACAGCTTAGATTTTGATGATCTTTTTTTTCAAACGTCGGTAATTAAAAATACTTTAAAGTCTATAGATTAAAAATTGCCGGTGTTGCCGTTTTGATTTTTTAAATTTAATTGAAGATTTTTTTGAACAAAAACAAATTTTTTTCAAAAATTTTTCTTAAAATTCATAAATTAATTGATGCCAAAAGATTGTCTAGGAAATTCAAGGAAAAAAAATGTATGGGAGTGAGGGACAATCTTCCATAGTTCAAGCGATAGATGCAATTTTCTTATTAATTGACTTCAAACACAAAAAAAAATATTTGAACACAACGGCAACACCTACAATATTCAAATATACATTTTTTAAAAGCTAGAAGCTTAGTCATATATGTAAAATTAAAATGAAGTTAATTGAATGAACGGCTTTTGAAAGAATGGTAATTGAACTCAGATTTTTGAAAAAAAAAATTATTGAAAAAATTTTAACATGTCGTTTTTTAAACTTGGTCGTAATGTAAAATGCATTAATTTTCAAATTTTTTTGGCTGCATTTATTATGATTTCAAATTATAAAAGGAAATGTCAATATGTATTACGGTTTATGAAAAAAATTAAAAAGTATTTCATTTTCGAAGAACTTTTTTTAATAAAAGTTTTGCCAAAAAATGTAACTTATTTTTTTTTTTAAGTTCAACATCTAAACATAAAATTATTTTTTATTCATTTAATAACCCTTACTGTTGAAAGTTAAATAGAAAAAATTTAAAGTTCCTATTTACCACAGTATTTGAGAAAATTAATTTTTTCAATGCAAAAATTCAGTTTTAATAAAAAAAAACCATTGAAATTGAAGTAATTTTTCATTTTTTTTTCAAAAGTGTGATATATTTTACCTTTTTTGCTTCGAAATTCACCTGATAATATTTATGGCCAAACATTTTTTTTAAATAAATTCATATTTTATTAGAAAAAGTTTTTAAAAAAGTAATTTTAAATTTTTCTAATAATATTTTTTTTTTTAATTCTGAGTTTGAGGACCATTTTTTTTCAAAAAGTCTTGATTAAATTTAGTGGATTTAAATTTAAGAGATAAGAATGAGCTTCTGGCTTTTTAAAAATGTATTTTAAAGTATTGTAGGTGTTGCCGTTGTTTTCAAAATATTTTTTTTGTGTTTGAGGTCAGAATGTTAGAAAATTGCATTTATCGCTTAAACGATGGAAGATTGTCCCTTACTGCCTTTTATATATTTTCCTTAAATTACCTAGAGAATCTTTTGCTATCATTTGTTTTATGAAATTTAAGCAAAAAAAATGGTTCTGTTAAAAAGAAATTAATTTTAATTTTAAAAAACAATACGGCAACACCGGCAATTTTTAATCTATAGACTTTAAAGTATTTTTAATTACCTACGTTTGAAAAAAAAAATCGTCAAAATCAGAGCTGTTCGGCCGGGTTCCCTAATAATTTGGTTTAGTTACTCTACTATAACATGAATTATAAACAGACTTTCAAACATTTAATTATGTTTACAAAAAAAACTGAGTAGTTTAAAATTATTTATTTTTGTTTCTGTTTGTCACTAATAAACTAGATCAAAAATGTATGGCACGCCAAAGGCGCTTCAAATAAATTATTTTCTTAAAATGGCACGGGGCTCTATAAAGGTTCGCCATCCCTGACCTAGGCTAACTCGAATTTAGAAATTAAACTTTTATCCATATAAGCTGTCTAAAATATTTTAATATCAAAATTTTATTTTCGAAAAATCGTCGTCACGTGCGTGCTTTTTCAAAATTTTCGGAATTTCAACGCAACGAGAATCGGAATATTGTGTATTGTGTCAAATATTTTCATTATTTAGACATTTTAAAAATCGTCAAGGAAAATCTCGTCTCGCTCTTGTCTCGTCGTCTCGCAATATTGTGAATCAGGCATATCGCTCGACCGCTTGACAAAAACTAATTCGTAAAGAGAAGGGTTGAAGTGTTAACAAAACTGCATACATGGAATTTCTTAAACACGTTCGTTCATGCTGTAAATGGGCTTGTTATTTTCATGATGTGTTACTTTTGTCCCCGGTCTTTCCTACCTATATCGCAAGTAAAAAGTTTGCACGGAGGTGCGAAAGTACACAGGAGACGATAGCGTATGTAAGTATACTTCTTTGTTTTTTTTTTCTGAAATAAATCTTTATTTTTCTCACTTCCTGCATACGCAAATAACAATTGAGTACATCTGAAATTTAATTTACATAAGTATTTTATTTTATTTCGAAGCTAAAAAAAAGAAGCAAGTGTTTCCACAGGCATAACCAAAATAAATCTTCCAGGCATTTGGCTGGAATATTAGATATATTGAAATCTTAAACGATCGACTTCGTACTTCAAAATCAGACAACAGGCTCTTTCCGCCAAAAATCGACCGAAAAATTGGTTATAGACTTTTTTGATCCTTCATCCTTATTGAAAACTGTTGGATAGGTTTCATTAGGGTTACAGCTTGTCTATACATCACACAAAAAATATGATGTTCACTCCTCAAGTGTAACAGCACTATATTACGCATATTATTATAAAGTGTTTGAAAATATTTATGTAGTTCTCTTTTAATTAAAAAAACAAGCACAGAAGTAAAATTACAAAATGATAGAGCTTTAAGATATAATAATTACACTATGTATTTAATGGTTTTTTTTTCAATAATTTCTAAGATAGCTCTTGGAACATCCATAGTTTGATCATCGATTAGCACTATATCAAAAGCATCCATATATTTGTTTAGATTCTCCTCAACCTTAGAAAAAAAAAATATGAATACCATCAAAAGGAACAACTATAATTAACCAAACAAAATTATTATCTTACGTGATCGAAAAGAAAGCCTATTTTTATTATTTGCGAGGAACTGGGAACTCCATTTGCCATTCCGGCATCACCAATTGAATCACCCATGACAATAATATGATCTCTTGAATGTACAAGATCATAATATTCAGTTCCTTCGAGAGCTGTTTCATTTTTATTGTATGTATGAATCATAGGCTCTTGGAAGCCATTTACCATATCGCCTTTGTATTGAAGGAAATTAGATATTACCTTTACATTGGGATACATTACTTTTGAATGTTTCAAAACAGAAACGACTGAATTGCCTAGGCCAGCAGAGAAAACTAATACAGGAACGTTCAATCGGTTTAGTGAATAGAATAATTCATGAGTATGATCTCGTAATTTGTCCTTGCAATCGTAGGCTATAGTATCAATCTCGTCCTGAGAAAGTGGAAACCCTCTGTAACGAAACAAGTCATGAATAATAGTAAATTAAAGCACGGTATATTAAAAATTATAAATATTAACCTAGTATTAAAGATAAACGATAATAAAGATAAAATGCATCCGAGATAGAACAGGTGGCTTTGAATTGTTCCATTTTTGAGGCCAACTGGATGCTAGTGTTTTTTTGCACTTGTTTGTACCAGAATTTTAAGGCCTTACCTTTCTTCTTATTTCCTTCGAGTTCGTATTAGAACGGCCAACTGAGTATGCCGTGTACTATTTTTTGAGGAATGGAATTTTTAATATGTGGGCTTCATCGGATCTTGGTTTTTCTTATTCGATCGAGCCTTGTTACCCCTGCTGTCATACACAGCATCTACATCTCAGCTGGCGTTAACTTACTCTCATACTTTCTATACATTTTTTTGAGAAATGGTATTTTTAATATGTGGGTTTCATCGGATCTTGGGTTTTCTGAAGGGGTAAACAAAAGTTCTTAACCTGGACGGCAAAAGAAAACACATTAGGTCGTTGACGATGATTTTGCTTTCGTTGGGTTCCTTAATAAAATGCACAGAGCAAAGTCAGATGGCATTGATTTTTTTTGTTTGTATTAGGTAACCATTTTAGATTTTTTAACATTCTTTAATTTTAATTTAAAATCCTTAAGCAACTTTGCTTAAATGTGTAAATTTTTTATAAATACACATTTTTTACTTAAAAGCTATTTAGATGTTGTTTAACGTTAAACAACCTTTAAGATTCTTTTATAAATATGGCTGTAAGTGTTTTATTCGCTCTTAACTTTATAATACTATACCGTAAGTCAGGCATGTCAAACTCAATGGCTTTCGCGGGCCAAAATAACAGGGTATAAATTTCTATGGGCCGCAAAAAAAAGAAACAATTAGAATTTTTATGAAACAGATTTATTTTTATAAAAGAACAATTATGTAGTAATATTAATGTTTTCTGCCTGACACTTGGCATTTCTTTTCTGCTACCAGCTTTCCAATACAAAAAGAATTATCAAAATTGGTTAACTCAGTCCAAAGTTAAGAGGTAACAAGCATAAATAAAAATTAAAGGCGAATTGAATACCTCCTCCTTTTTGGAAGTTGGTAAAAATTCAGGCATCCCAAATTCATCGATTTTAGATCTTAAAACGGAGTCACTGGATTTCGATTACCTCCATTTGCAAATGATTAGGTACTAACTCTATATTTATAAATCCGTCTCAAAAAAGAGATTTAAAAAGCGAATTTTTTTCATTGGAATTCATTTCAGAAAAAGAAGCGACAATAAGTCGATTGCAGATCGAATTTTTGGATGTTTGGAATTCGACATAAATCATTTTTTACAAATAAATAAATTAAGAGCTTTTTCCCAAAAATTCAACTAGGTTGAAACAAACCGTGTGGGGCTTTTTCGCTGCTTTCCCATCTGCACTGGAGAAAAGATAAACAACTATTTTCTCCAATGCTAATTTCAGCAAAAAAAAGCTTTTTTTCAACATAAAAAATGTTTGCTTTTCACCAAACGGACAACATCGTTTTGAAATGGAGAAATTTGTGTTCATTATAGACATTTAAATTTTATTTTTTTAAACAGAAATTGAATGTAAAAAATTGAAAATGCAAGTTGTACCTAAATTAAGCTTGGGCCGCACAAATATAGAATGTGGGCCGCATGCGGCCAGCGGGCCGCAAGTTTGACATGCCTGCCGTAAGTGATAAGAAACAAAATTACAAAATAATTTGAAAAAAGTGTGTGAGAACACAATTCATGTACACGCGATTGAAGTTATACTCTCAATCACAGAAATTCACTTAGTAGGTTCACACCGTAAAAAAAAAAACGAAAAACGAGAACTAGATGGTGCTCAGATCATTTTTTTAATTCCTTTGACATTCTTGTCAAAAACTAAATTTACAATCTGTACAAAGGCCGGAAAAGAAGTATAACTTCAATAATTAAAACAAATAAAAACCAATGTTAAACAAACTGTAAACTAACATTATTTATAGTGGAGTAACTAAAGCTCAAAAAATGGTAATAGTAGGTAGGGAACAGCTCCAATTTTCATGATCTTTTTTTTCAAATTTTTCAAACTTCTGAAATTAAAGGTATACTACTATAGATTAAAAATTGCCGCTGTTGCCTTATTGTTCTTTTTTTTTATTTAATTGAAGATGAACCAAAAAAATTTGTTTTCGAAAATTTTGCTTAAATTTCATAAATCAAATGATACCAAAAGATTGTTTAGGTATTTCAATAAAAAAAAATTATTTATTTAAGCTTAGTACAAGCTATGACTTAAAACTAACTAAAAACTAACTTAAACTACCTTAGACTAATTTAATATTTTATTTTTTTTTTTGGTTCTTGTTTTGTGCTGTTTTTGTTGTATTAAGGCCCACCTTTATGTTGTTTTATAGTAAACAACAAAAAAAAAAAACAAAAACTATATTAAAAACCAATCTTAAAAAATAAGGGGGTTTGGATGGAGGTGTTCATATAGGGGCATAAGATGGGAATGATTAGTGCAGCAGGATATAATAGAGATTTTTTCTAAGTGACGATTTACTTATATGGAAGTCAAAGGAGGGCATCGCTTCGTTCGAGTGCCTTAGCATTCTGGACATAGGTTCAAAGTGGCCATAATTGGTTCGATGACGGGAAAGGTAAAATAAGGGAGGAGAGCGGAGACTTCGGGGATTTGTGTTTAGGTTGATTTCACGTAGTAGAGAAGATGAGTCAATGTTTCCTATGAGCAATTGACGGGCAAAGAGTATATCGGCTATTTGGCGACGCTGGGCTAAGGGTTGCAATTCAATTAGATTTAGCCGCTCATGGTATGAGGGTAAGTTGAATCTATCTTCCCGTGGAAATATAGGGGAGCCAGGAACAATCTTCAATCGTTTAAGCGATAGGCCCAATTTTCTCACAAATTGTCTTCAAACACAAAAAAAAATTGAGCACAATGGCAGCACTTACAATATTTAAATATACATTTTTAAAAAGCTTGTAATATTAAAATGAAGTATATTGAACAAAGTGTTTTTGAAAACTGATCCCCAAACTCAGAATTTTGAAAAAAGTGGTTTTCTGTGAAGTAGGCTTTTGTCGTTTGCGAACGAACTATTTCATTTTGGTGAACTAGTGAAATAAGTTCATTTACTTAGTTCAATTTAGTTCGCGATTAGCGAAGAAGATTTTTTTTAACAAAATAAACAGCAAACTAGAGCAGTCGTAAAATAACATGACAAAACAACTTGCGCTCACTTTACACCATCGTGTTTGACGTGATAACGTCTTATAAATCGATGAACCAGGGTAGCATCCACAGAAGAAGATGCCTACAGAACCTGAGCAGTGAGCAACCATCCAAACTCAATAATAGGAAGAGTCATAAACCAGCCAAGACATCCTAACCAGCGGTACTTAGAAGCTAAGGAACTTTTGGATGGGGATTTGATATGAACCAACGACGAAGAGAACATCCCCTTCTACGCTGATCCTGGGTCAGCTCACTATCTTGGCTGAAAGCCTCACCCCTCCCTTATCCAACCTTCACAATGACAACCGGACTTGAACAACCTGAGTTAAGAAGCTGCCAGCAGAATTAATATTTAAAACAAACACAATGACAATTAACTGTAAATTAAGCTTGAAAAAAAAAGCAATGTAAAAACGTTAGGCCCCTTTTGTGCCAACATAATACTAATATAAAATCGAAGAACTAAAAATAACCTCAAGCAAAATTGATCAAATTCCAAAGAACTTTCAACCAATCGAAGTCAACTACAATTTATCGATTCTTGCCGAAATAACTGAATCAACTTTCAATCAAACTGTGTCACTTAGTCCCCCTATCAATTATAATACATCGATAATTGCCAAAATAACGGAACCCAATCTCATCCATCTATCAACGTTGCTCCAGAAGTCACTTCTTCTACCCAAACTGAAAGTCCCACTTCGCCCGAGGCTACTGGTTTTACTTTTTTTTTATTTTGAGATAAAACAAAATATTACAAAAATATAGAAGTACAAATTAAAGAAATTTATCCAATCTTCTTCTTCCTTTTTCTCGGAGCTGTTATGATCTCGACGTCCAGGGGATCATAACTATCCCACGTACAGTGCGGTTCACATGGTTAGACGCACCAATTTTCGTTTACATAAATTTCATTTTTTTGTAGGTGTGTGCAAGAATAACCAAAAAAAATGTATTTATTAGAATGGTTATTTAGTTCTTAATAGAAAAACAAAAAGAAATAGTGGGTGAGTGGAAGTTAACGGTACTTTTTAGTCCTTCTTGTCCGTGATGTAAGAAAAAGGGCAGCTTTTTTCGGTTCACATGATTAGACGCACACCTTAAATTAGTTAGTTTGGCGAGATCTATTGCACTGATTTGATTACATTTGGAAGATTAAACATCAAGAAGTTATTTTTTAGTGATTTTCATTCAAAATCTGTTAAAAAAATTTCTGAGCGCGAAAGAATAAGGGATAAATGACGCGTTGGATTCCAAAGGTCTTTCCATTAGCCCCATTGCCAAAAAAATAGGATGAAGTGACTATTTCGAGAGAAATTATTTAAAAAACAGTGCCTCCTACGAAAAAAACTTCAAAGGAGGAACAATAGAAGCTTTAACACCTCAGGAAAAATGAAAATTCAGAAAAAAGCGTCGAAAACAGCTCTATCCCCGAGCAAAATGAAAGAAATGCTTAAGTTTAATTTTAATCTATGATGTTCAGCATTCAAAAAAATTCACCGAAAAGTTGATGTTCTTCCCGTTAGCCTAGCTTTTTCTTTAATTTTGCTCGGGGATAGAGCTGTTTTCGACGCTTTTTTCATAAATTTTCATTTTTCCTGGGGTGTTAAAGCTTCTATTGTTCCTCCTTTGAAGTTTTTTTCGTAGGAGGCACTGTTTTTTAAATAATTTCTCTCGAAATAGTCACTTCATCCTATTTTTTGGCAATGGGGCTAATGGAAAGACCTTTGGAATCCAACGCGTCATTTATCCCTTATTCTTTCGCGCTCAGAAATTTTTTTAACAGATTTTGAATGAAAATCACTAAAAAATGTTTGCTTGTACCAGGAGTTTTTAGGCCTACCTTTCTTTTTATTTCGTGTTGGAACGTTGTATGATAATGCTTTTTTGACGGGGTTCTCAGGATCTCTCCTTTGAACATGGCAATACCAACTGAGTCGGTCGTTTTCAATTTTTTGGGAGATGGTGTTTTTAACATGAAGGCTTCCTCGGATCTTCGTACTTCTAATTCTATCAAGCTTTGTTACTCCTGCTGTCATGCGAAGCATCTTCATCTCAGCTGCCGTTAACTTACTCTCATACTTTTTGTACATTGTCCAACATTGTGAACCGTATGTGAGTGCTGGACGTACAACTGCGGTGTAGAGTCTTCCTTTCAGCTTAGGGGGCATTTTTCGATCACAGAAGACAGCAGAATTTTCCCGCCACTTCATCCACCTTACGCTTACGTGATGATTGATATCGTCATCACAAGTACCTTCGTTATTAATCATAGACCCCAGATATTTAAACTTTTCACACTTGGGAAGCACTACACCATTCAAATAAATGTCAGGAATAGGCCTGTGTGGATCAGAAAATGGGCAGCATAGGTATTCTGTCTTTTTCGCGCTTATGCGGTACCCACTACCTTCTAGAACATCCACCCATACATCAAGTGCTCGTTGCAGGGATATCGGGTCTTCACTTATGATGGCTCCATCGTCAGCAAAGAATAACTGATGTACTTTTGGGTCCGTCACTTTGCCTTCAAGCAGATAATCAAGAACGGTAATAAAGAGCAGAGGACTCAAGACGCTTCCCTGGTGTACACCTACTGTGATTTCGAATTCTTCGGTGACTCCAGCTGCACATCTTACTTTAGTAACTGCTCCATCATACATGTCCATAATTAGCCGCACATAGGTTTCCGGAACTCCTCGTTGTCTGAGGGCCACCCATATCAGATCTCGTGGTTGTCCAATAAAACAATAATATTTCAAATTGAACTCTTCTGTTTCTATTTCATCATAATCATGATGGGCATACATACTTTTCTTTTTTTCCTAATCTCTGCTTTGTTCATCGTTTCGTTTACCATTAGATATTATAAGAACAGAATTCTCACAAAAGAGCATTGAGTTTTCAAAGAGCAGAGAACATTTTCTGAAAAAGTTAGAAATGCTCACATGTCTGCTTCTACACGAAGACTCAAGGCGCAGAAATTATCTTCGAATTTCCTTTTGATTTTCCCTTCGGTGCTTCGCGCGCTTCTACACGTAGTATTTTTGATCAGACGCAAATTTGACAACTATTTTTTTTTTGTTTTATTTTGTTCTCGTTTTTGTATTTATTTTTATTCCAAAATAAGTACCAAAATATACAAAAAACAACTCCGGCGGGCTCTATGTGCAACGGAAATATTTGAGTATATTAAAAAAAGATACAATACACGCAAATAATATACAACCGACGAAGCGAACTCTGCGAACGACGAAATCAAATAAAGCAAAACAGCAAAAAAAAAAAAGAACAAGATCAAAGAGAAACGTCAAAGTGAGTCTCAAAATTTTTGACCGGCGACTCACATTGTATACATGGTATAAAAAGAGAAGGTATGATCATTTGAAAAAACTCAGTATCGAGAACTGTCAAAACTTATGGCTACTTAAGGTTTTGACAGCCCAGCCCATTGAAATTGTTGTTGTAAACAAATTTGTCTTGGAAATTGTTGTTGCTTTTGACTTTGCCAAATGCCAAACGTCAAAACCTTATTACCCCATTTTGTAAGATGGCGGCTCTAATGATCATACCTTGTCTTTTTATACCATGCATTGTATATGCATTTTCATAACGAAAATTTACTAGCGCCATCTTTGGGCCTGGATAGGTTATAATTTTTTGCAGATTTATGTTGAAATCTACTCTGAAAGAACGAGAGGCTAAGCTATATTGCTTCTTGAAAATCACAGAATTGAATCCAATAAAAAATCACAAAAAATTTTTAGTTCTTTAATTTTTTTTACTTAAAATAGCTGTTAACATACAAAAACTACCAAATCCTTATTTTACTACACATAAAATTAATACTTTACGTTATTGTCTTATTTATTAAGTAAAAAAAAGCGTTTACATATTTTGTTTAACAGTTTTTTAAAATACCGATTATTTGCAAAAAAAATTATTATGAATAAAAAATAGCTTAAAAAGGATTATCTTATGTAAATATGTGTTTACCAACATAAACATAAAAAATATGATAAAATACAAATATTGTCAACTTAATAATGAAATTTAATTAAAAGAAAATGATGGATTGCATTAAAAAAAAAAACAAAACAAATAAGCAAACAAAATACGATATACCTACTTAGGTATACACTAAAATTATTTATCAAAAAATCATAAAGCTATTTACATGAAAGACAAGTAGCTAAAATTGCAAATTAAAATGTACAATGTACATAACAGTGACCAACGAATAATGAAATGAACGAACAAATGAAATTGTACTTTTTTTAGAACAAATTTCTTAACAAAAAACTGGAGTTTAAATTTTTCAAAAAACAAAAAAAAAATACATATTATAATTCAGAGAACAAATTGTTTGTAAGACAAATTTTATTTCGAAGCCACCAATTTGATTTTTTTTTCTTATTTTAAGCTAACCTAGTACGCTGCTGAAGCGAAACGAAAATGTTTCTAAGCCCCCAAAGTCAGCAACGAAAGTCAAAATTGAATAATGTCAATAAATTAAAACTTGAAAATAATTTTGAAGAAATAAAAATTCACAAGGTGCAAAATTCTTTTGGATCAAGGAATTTTAGCTGAAAAAACATTAGTGAAACATTATTGAAAACTTTCCAAGTATTCAAGTACAGGTAATAATGCCGTTTGTCAATCTCGTGGGCTGTGAAACAAAAAGCATAACAAAATTTTTCGTTCTGCTGTTTTTTTTATACAAATTTCCGTTTCGCTTCAGCAGGATACTGGGCTTTAGAAATTGAAATATATTGTAACGATGAATTACTGAACTACTTTAAGATAAAAGTCTGAACACACTACCTACTACTGCAAAGGTAGAAATGTGAACGAACCTTTAGTAATTAAGAAAAATATCCCACTGAACACATCTAAAAATATCCCACTGAACACATCTCATCAGATTGTCACTGAACACATCTCAAAATATCCCACTAGACTGGAAGTATGAAGTGCCCTTCCTGGAAAGGAAATTTCGAGAGGCAGGGACGAGAGCCTTCGAGGACGTTCTCGAGTCTCGAGATTCCGGTATAAAAGGGCAGCGTAGACACCGACCGGAGACAGTTTAATCTTGAAAGTGAAAGAGTACAGTACAAAGTGAAATAAAGTGTTGCGAATTGTTAGTAGTAAATAAAGTGATTTAAAAGTGTGTTTGTTTGAGCGAATAATAAAAGTAAATTGAGTTGAAATAAAGTGTGTTCTTATTTGAACGGAAATATAAGTGGAAATTAAATAAGTTTAATTGTGAACCCGGAATAAAACATTACAATATTTTTTTTTATTTAAACTTTAGTTAGATTGCTACTTTATTATCCAGATTTTGTTAGAAAATACATAAGCATAAAAAATTACATCAGTTCGTTCATTCGTTGATCGCTCTGACAGTGCTTTACTCTTAAAAAAACCTTAAAAATGAATTGTTTTTACTCACTCTTTCTTTATTTTTTTTTTGATCAATCTGCCTTACGTTATGTATTCAGTAGTTATATTCTTGGTTTAAACTACCCCATGTCACTTTAAGCTAGCCAAATATCACCAACCCTCTCCTTTACAGATTGGAAAAAATACTACCTAAAGGGTTAAATTTATAAAGATGGTGCTCTAAAAAACGGGTCGGATTCGGCCTTTTCAAAGTTGAAGAGAAATTTTCAAAAAGGGTTATAGAAAAACGTGTTTTAGAATTATTTAGAAATATAATTTTAAGATTTTTTTCTTAAATATATATTTTAGATATCAGTATCTTATCAACAAAATTTATTTCAAGAAGATATCTTAAAAAATGAGCCAGATATAAGAGTATGAAAATTTCTAAGAAAAACATCATTTTTTTTCTTGTGAAATAGTCCCCACTTGAGACTCTGTATCTTGGTAACCAAAACATTTTGATAAAAATAACTTGTGGATTATGAAAGAAGGGACAATTTTCTATGATTAGCAAACAAACAATATTTACAAGAATGAAAAAAAAAATTTCACCCAATGTCCGGAATTTTGCACTAGACGTTCCACTGTGCGCCTCCACAGGAGATAATTTTTGTCATGTTGACATGTCTTAACAAGAAATGTCTTGTGGAGGCTCGCCATTTCTTGTTATGATTCAATGTTAGACAACCGTGTCTTCGATTTTGTCTGAACACGATTGTCTAACATCGAATTTGACACAGATGTGTTTTTTTTCTTTTGGAGCTGCAGTTTTTTCATTATTTTTTGTCCTCTCATGAAGAAGGTTGTCTCCGTAGTAGCGGACGACAAAATATATTTGTTTGTTTTGCGAATTTTTGCATGTTTTATGTTGAAATGAATTAGATTTCATGAAATGGTATTATACTTTTTGAATTTATTTAATAATTTTGAATTTATTTTTATTTATTTATTATAATTTTGAATATTATTTATTAACAGGTATTATAATTGATTTTTATAAAAATAAATTGTTTATTTTTTGGAAGGCAAATAAAAAACAGACGAAGCAATGGGTACATGTACAAATTGAAAAAAATTTAAAAAAAAGAAGTATTCATACAAAATTGACCATATAAAATACATTTTGTCCGCAAAAAATCATACATCATCCTCTGGCAACGAAGCATATGAAATGAATTGTCCGAACAAAATTTGCCCAGCCAAGAAAAAAAAATTGTTATGTTGTAGATGTTAGACATTGGTTAGAGAAAAATATCTCCTGTGGAGGCGGGGTGTAAGGTTGAGAAAATAAAGAATAATAAAATATCAGCTGTTTTTTGTTTTGAAAAGTAGGTGGAAGAAAATAAAGATAGAAATTTTTTCTTACTAGGTACTTGCCAGGGTTCGAACCTCGGTCATGAAATTTTGGAGCCAATTTGAAAAAAAGTGAAACAATAGAATTACTTTTCAGGAATTTTTCGTTGTTGATAAAAACATAATAAAGTCTATTAAATTAAATTCAATTTGATTCATAAAAAAGATAAATTCACCTTGGACTAGTTTATATTGTTTTATAAACCTCGTTAATGCAAGTGGTGGTTCAAAAGTGTGTTTGCAATTCTAAAATGAATACTATTTCAATTTCAAACATTCCAATCCGGTCAGTAAATTCGGAGAGTAAGAGTAGATTGTTTTTTTCCCTCAAAAGTGGATCAAATTTGGTCCAATCGGAGCAAGGTTTCAACGGTAGTTGCTGCTAAGGTTTTTTTTGTTATAAGAAGTAGGTAGATGGAAGAAGATAAAGAGTAAATACTTGGCTCTTGGTAGCAGGTAGGGTATGTATATGAATATTTTTTTTGTCGTGTAGTCATTGTATAGTCTACTTCTACACGGAGACGCAAAGTTCAAGATGCACATAAGGAGAAAGAAAGTTCGAAAAAAGGGAAGGAAGTTTTTCTACTCTGTGAGTCTCCGGTCGAAAATTCTGAGACTCATTTTGACGTTTCGCTTTGATTTTGTTCTTTGTTTTGCTGTTTGTTTTATTTGATTTCGTCGGTCGCACACGGAGAAAAAAGTGTCACCTCGAAGTAAGATGATGCGCAAATTAAATTTCACCACCTTAAAATAAGGTGATATCCGCTTAAAATAAGGGGGGTCATTCCGTAATTTTGAAAATGATAATCGAATAGACGATGATTGTTTCACAGTTTGAAAATCTTTAAAGCTATTTTAAATCATGCCTTGTGGGGTCGCTTCCTAAAACCAAAGAAAAAAAAATTATTGGCTCCAAAAAACAACTTATGTCGTTTTCTTTCACTCTATTAAGGAGTACTCTAAATTTTTACTCCTTTTTCTGGAGTGAAAGAACATAATGAGAGTAATTTTGTTTTATGTAATTGTGTATGTGACAAGGCAAAAATGGATAATTTCCTTGAAAAACATAGTGATAACCGGCCTAGGGAAAAATTTGAAAAAACTAAAAAAAAATTCGCAGTAGTTAATATTTTTCTACTTCCAAGGGGGCTATTACTTCATGCAA
This sequence comes from Episyrphus balteatus, assembly GCF_945859705.1. NCBI lineage: Eukaryota > Metazoa > Arthropoda > Insecta > Diptera > Syrphidae > Episyrphus > Episyrphus balteatus. The sequence continues at coordinate 97,025,436 of NC_079134.1, read as the reverse complement.
ATGCTTTATGGTATATTTTGATTTCAAATATTAGGGTTTTTCATGAAACTCCTCCCATACTCGCCCATACAAAACTATCTGAAAAGTAAAGTATTTTTTAGAAGACGCCAATTTGACAGCTTTTTTCTTTAGTTTTATTTTGTTCTTGTTTTCGTATGTATCTTTATTAAAAAAAAGCACCAAAATATACAAAGAAACCACTCCAGTGGGGTCTATGCGAAACGAAAACATTTGAATAAATTAAAAAAGTTACTATACACGCAAATAATACACAACCGACGAAGCAGACTCTGCGACTGACGAAATCAAATAAAGCAAAACAGCAAAAAAAAAAGAACAAGATCAAAGAGAAACGTCAAAAAGAGTCACAAAATTTTTTACCGGAGACTCACGATAGAAATTCTTCCTTCCCTTTTTTTGGAATTTTCTTTCTCCCTTGCTCTTACATATATGCGTCTCGCGCTTTGCGTCTTCGTGTAGAAGCGAACTTACCCAGCAAACGCAGAACTACAGAAAAAACCGGTGAAATATGTACGTAAAAGAAGTACTTCTTTTCCACTGAAAAAAGATAGGAGCCCGGGAAAAAACTCAGTTATATACTTTCTGTATATAAGAATACGTGAAGCAGCTATCTCTTTCTTGCATGCAAGATGAAATAAATTTCCCCTCCATTAATAGTACAGACAAATGTACTTCAAAAGTGCATCAGCGAAGCACTTCTGGAAGTGGTTCTGATGTACATTTTGCAGTACTTTTTTACCTACAGAAAAAAGCACTGAAACTTGTACTTTTAAAGTACTTATTTGGAGCACTTTCATGGGTTTATATCCGTACTGCTAAAATCCATATTTTAATTTCATCTGAAAATAAAAAAATCTTCAAAACAAACAAACAATTCTTTTAAACAACTATTATTTAATATTTTATTGGAAAAACACAAAATAGTTTTTTTTTGAAAACAAAATACATAAAAAAAGATCCTTGGGCACGCCACTGTGGCCTGGCCAGTTGAGAAAAATGAAAAAAAAAAAAATACTCTGCAGTCTGCACTTTGGTGGTAGTTTTTGTATCTTGTTTTGACTTTTTTTTTCTAAATGCTCAAGGCTGAAGCTGCTGTAAACTCAGTCAATGATGTCTGGAATTGATCGCCACTAAAAGACAGAAAAATCAACAACTTTATAATTTATCAATTTTATAATCAGCATACCTTTATTTTCCAAATCAATTGGTGGTTGTTTTTGTGTCATTTTTTTTCTAAATGCACAAGGCTGAGGCTGTGCATTTTGATGGTGGAAATGGTGGTGGAATTTATGTGGCGTGCCGAAGAATTTGTGCGGTAGATTGTTTTTTTTTTTTAAATAGTTTTCACAAATAACACTGAGAAGATTTTATTTATTTTTTAAGTTAAATTGTTCTATTTATCTATCAAATGGAGCACAGAAATGTTTTTTTTCTTAACGAATATGTTGCTGCGGTTATCAAGGTTTCACTAGAAAATATAAAATGCAGGAAAAGTCAAATCAATGGCGCGCCGCCAATACAAAAGAGACAAAACTTTGTGCATTGCATACATCGCTCTCTTTTCCTCCCATTTACCAAAGAGTTTATTTTTTTCAGGAGAAACAAAACTACAATATTTTGAGGGGAGAGATTTTGGTAAATAAGGAAACACATACACCTACAAAGTATAGACTTTGTTGGTGGTTGTAATTTCCCCTAAACTACTGAGGTTTGGTTTGCAGGGTAGTTTTACTTTTGGTATATTTTTCATTATGCTTCTGATCGGTTTTTTCAGCCTAATTGACTCACACCCTTAGTTTGATTTTATAATTGTAAAATTAAAATATCCCATCAACGCAGAAAAAAAATGGGATTTTTTTGTTATATGGCACAGGATTTTTTTTTTTATTGATGAAGAACACTGGCTGAAATTTTTTTTTATTCGGTTTTCAATTTCATTTTGGAAAAAGTGAAGAATTAACGAAAAAAATGGAAAAAATATATATGGCGGAATATAATAAAATAGAAAATATATTCATAATGGTTGTTTCTGTTAATAACAAAAGAGTTTGAAAGAAAAATTTTTCGCATTTTTCATTTTTCAAACAAAATTTTAAAATGTCAAACTTCAAATTCATAAGTGTGTGTGCAAATCGGTGTAAATCTGACTAAAAATGTGGAGTAAATCCGGGGTACTCCGTAGTACTAAAATTACTCCGGAGTAATTTTTTTTTTACACTTTTGTGGCGTCAAAGAACACAAAACCTTCAAAAGTGCAAAAATAAGTACTAAAAGGGTACTCTCATTGGAGTGAAAGAAAACGACATTAGTTTTTTTTTTTCACTCAGCTACTCGATTTTAAAATAAATCGAGTAGCACAGCAAACAAACTATTTTGTTGCTATGGAATTTTGAATAAAAATTCTGAAAAATTTCAAATTTTCAAGGCATTCAAGTGGTGAAATTCAAATAGAAAAGAACTTTTATTAAAATTTTTCAAATTTAGAAAATTCGAGAAGAGATTCTTGGTTAAAATTTTATTTTGCATATCCCTGGCCTAAAGTAAAACTAGAAAATGTTTTGAAAGTTTAAATTTGTCTCGTGTAATATCTTTGGCCAAAAGAAAAAGTGTGCTTTTTTTTTGAAAAAAAAAAAAAAATAATAAAAAATGTGGATTAAACGTTTCGTTTTTTAATAAAAGAAAAGAATAATAAGAAGTATTATTCTATAAAAGGAAACGATAAGGAAACAGGAGCACTAAGCAGTGCTGATATTCCTGAACCTGATATTTCCTATAAATAATATAATAGAGCGATTTCTGTTTGGCTGTTTGAAGACGCAAAAGAATAAAATTATTCTGAAAATTCAAAATTACGAATCATCATCATATAAGCTATATAAAAAAAAAAAAATCCGATTTCAAGAGGAAAATTGATTTTCAAGATCCCATGAACTTTTTCGATTCCTGGGCCCTATTTCATAAAACTACAAGACTAATAATTATTTGTGAATTTACTTGTAGCTTGTAAATTATCAGCAAATTTCTGTTTCATAAAGAATTGGAATTGACTAATAACTACAAGTATTATAGACTTGTAACTACAAGCAAATAATACAAGTCTGGCGAATGTTTCTGTTTCATAAAAGTATTTTCCTAAAAATTTATTAGTGATAGACTTGTAATTACAAGCGAATCTTTACAAGAGTAGAAAGACTAATAAAGAAAAATATGGTGTCTATATTTGGGTCATATGAGGTTCGAATTTATAGGATGGATAACGTAATATCACTTAAATTACCAAGCACTGTATAATCAAGAACCCACAGAAGGTTTGGGGTGTGAGTGGTTGAAAAAAATTAACATTTTGGTTGTCCCTTTATGGGGGCATTTGAAAGTTATTTTGCAGTTAAATTGCAATAACAAAGCAGTTTTTTTAATTAGTCTGGTGCCAAAAAATATTGTTGCCACTAAAATCTTTGTTCTTTGGTTAGAGACAAAAGTTTTGGCTTTGAAATCTTTTCATATTCATCTTCCTGAAATATGCATTCAAAGAAGTTATTCATTTTTATTTTGGTGCCACGCATTTTTATAGTATCTCAATATCTTAAAAATATAGGATTGGATTTCCATTATGCGCAGAATACACACTACAAAACTTGGGCATCTCATACATACAATTCAAAGATCTTTGCAGAAACATCAATTATTTTAAATAATCACTCGCAATCAAAAAATGTTGGCATTAAGTTAATTAAATGCTAAGACCATTAATATCATCCAAAGGAATTATTATCTTTCACAAATTTTCATAATAATAATTTGGTCTCTAAACTAAATTTTTTAACATTAACATAAAACAAAAAAAAACGAATTCATCTTTTGAACACAATTTCAAATCATTGTATCTAAATTTTCTCAAAAAATAGACACAGATAAACAATAATAGCCTGATGCTGGTTCAAAACTCAAGCTTTTAGCTGCCAACCCAAAAATATTTATTATTTTTCACAAATTTTCCTCACAATATTTTGTTTGTCGCTGCTGCTAGAGAAAATTCGGATATTTGTTTATTTTCGTTTCCCTTAGTTACACTTGTAGTTTTTTAAAAGCAAAATCATTTGAATTCGCCGGACTACAAATAAATGAAAACTTTTATGAAACAGAAAACTACAACTCCATACTTTATTTGTGCTTGTAACTACAAGTCTACAAGTACAACACTAATAGTTTTATGAAATAGGCCCCTGGTGTTAAATTTTATTTTTTTTCTTTAAATCCATCCTATTCCTAATCCAGTTTTGTAATCTTTAATTTGTGTTAGCAATTTTAATTCATGTTCCATAATTAATTCTAATTCTAATTTTGTTTGCTCCTACATGTTTTTTTTTTTAATTAATCCTTAATCTAGTATTTGTTTCTTTGCTGTTATTCGAATTTTTTTCTTTAATATCTGTTCTTTTATCTATTCGTATCGTTTCTTAATTTTCTATTTTTTAATAATTATCTAAAAATTTGTGTTTATTTTCGTTGGATTGTACGGGAATTCACTCAGTGTGTGGACTTGTTAATTTTCTTAAATTCAATTCTTTAATACAGGTAATCCCATATTAAATCCTTACAATTGTGCGCACAAAGAAATTGGATTCAGGTATGAGATTATTCTTGCTATTTGGTATTTATATTACTGTTCTTTATTTGTTTAATAAAATACAATATTGAGTGAGTTTCTAGTTAACTTACACATATCTTACACTAATATTCATAATAATAAAAACCAATTACTAGTTTTTAACAAAAATCACAATTGTATAAGCAATTAACTTTAAGAAACGTTAATTTATTGACATTTTCATTTAATAAAATTAATTTGTTCGATAATGAAATGAACATTTACCTGTTTTTATTTCGGTATTAGAACAAAACTAAAATGAATTTGTAAATTTCATGAAGGGTCCCAACTAACAATTTTACTTCCACAAGGGTCTAACGAAGCTGTTTCGATTTTAGAAATATTGCTTGTATACGACCATAGAGAAGCCCATTTGGCCCACCCGAGAAGCTTGATAAGTTTTAGAAGAGTCATATGCAAGTTGATTGGAGAGACTCAAAACATGTGTTTAATGCCTTATAGAAACAAGCAACATTCAAAATTTGAAAATGTGTATTATTGTTGCAGGCTTTTAATTTTATTTAGAAGCTCTGAGCAGACTTGTCGAAAGCTTGTGAAAGTCTAAAAGAGGTATATCCCAAATAGAATAAAGAAAAAAACATTTTTTTATTCATTTTAATTTTTTATATTTTAATTTTTATTTTTTTATTTTTTTTCATTTTCTTGTTTGTTTTCCCATCCAGTGAAAGTTTTCTTCTGAAATTAAATGCCCAAACACAATTATATTAAGAAAAAAACTTCTTTACTTACTTGACGCATTTTGCGGGATTTGAACCTCGTACGTCCTGATTGATAGTCCGGTACCGTACCCATCGAGCTACCTAGGTATATACTAAAAGAGTTTCAAATTTGAACTAGTTGAAACCAAAGCTTCCTAAGGGCTTCGATTTAATTTCCTGATGAGTTGCACTATCTCAAAGAATATGGTGACCATTTGTGGTTTTTTTTTTCAAAGGTATTAGGTACTCTTTGTTATTTTCTGTTTTTTTTTTTTTAATGTCTTGTAAAAACTTATTTAGTAAAATTTAATAATATTATACTGACTGCCATCATACGGATGCCGTCATACCGCATTTTTCTTAAAAATTAGAGAATAAGCTTTGTTTTGACCTTAGATTAAAAATCTAAAATGTCCATTTTATATTCGAATAAGTAGAGAAGATTTAAATCTTGTTTTCCTTTCTTCTCCACTTATATACTCCAAATTGGTAAATAAATCATCTTTAATATCAGTATTTTAAACCAATTACCGATATAAAAAGATTCACTTTTTCATTTATTTATTTTTAACAATGAATAAGAAAACCAAAAATGGTCACCATAATCGCACTTATTCAAATATTTCTTATTCCCATGTGTTTGTCTGACAGTTTACAAAACTTAGCTTGTACTCACTTTCACAGGGCTTCTACAAATAAAATTAGCGAACCTAACTTCGCTTAGGCAAACTCATAAAACTAAATGCTTTTTTCAATGTTTTGCTTGTGATTAAAGGGCTTCTACAAATATAAATAGATAACCCTTAACTTCTCTAAGGCAAACATATACAACTTAAAGCTTTTCGCGCATGCGCCTGAAATTGAATTTCTTTTTTTCTTATTCAGAGATACAAAATATGAGTCGTTATATTTGAAAATGACATAAATCATATTTTGTATTATTTTCAATCAAAGACAACATTTCAACAATTTATTTCGATAAAATATTAAAATGTTGTAACTATAACACATCTACATATTTTGTGGAATATTTGTTTAAAAAGACAAGACTGTTTAACTGCGGTTTATTTGAAATTTAACGTAATGTTTTTTTTTTTTATATAAATATGTTTAACGGCTCACATATTATTGAGATAGTTTCGGTTATATACAATTACCTATAAAAATAAATGCATTTAAGGCAATTGTATAATTTGTAGTTCAACCATACTTAAATACCTACCTAAGTCATTTTGAATCTGATAATTTTCGGACTGGATTAAAAAAAAAAATACATAGCATTCATAAGGATTTTGTAAGCAGTTCTAATACAATTTCATTGGCAAAGCCATTTAAAGGAAGTCATTTAATGGCTTTTATTTCTTGTGCTTCTACAATGGAATTTCATGTGGCCTTATTGAAATTTAAACGAAATGTTTACATTAATGCTTGTACAAATTTTTAAATCCCACTTGCACTAGGTTTCTAGGAAGCGTTTAACGAAAGTTTAGCCTCGAAAGTTTTAATTTTCGATTCACAAACTAAATACAAGCCCTGTAGAGATAATAACTGCGAGAAATTAAAGATCCTAACCTTAAGGAAGAAAAATTGTTAGTTGGGGTGGCTGATGGTAGATGGGACATGAGGGTCCATTTTGACATTTAAGTATCCGCAAGTGAGGCTAAGGCTTTGTATTAGGGGTTGTCGCACAAATCTGAGCACGTGGCAGCCGAGGAGCCTTCTCAGAAATGAGATAGGCAGAGGGAGGGAATGCTCAAGGGTGCCAATTCCACCAATGGTGCCCGTGCATTGTAAGGACAAGTAGGTTGATCAGTTAAATGGCTCTTCATTCACGTCCTCATATCGTTTAAGTATAATTTGTCTGTCTGTAGTACTCTTATTTTTTCTGTCCTAGTTTATTTCAATTTTCACTTTTTTTCTTGTTTTTCTTACTAATTTTCTTCAACCAGGCATGATATTATATGCGGTAGTCCAGGTAGGCGGGTCAAAAAGAACCCACCCCACAACCGGCGAGCTAAGCAAAGCACTTTAAACATGCCTGACCTGGCCCTGTCTACTGGACACCCTTCCATCTAAGGTTTTGTGTAAGATCTGTACTTACAGGTTGGAGGGGTTGTATACATTCTCACCTTCATTGGTGGGAAAGGGTTTATACCGTTACAGCCTGATTCAATATTTTCAAAACAGTTTATATAAATAAAAGTTTTCAAATCCTTAGAAGTCGTATTAGTCTAGTAGGCCAGTCATTATGTCGGAAAAAACGGCTTAGAAATGCAAAATGACCGAGAAAGCTAAATTTTGGATATGTTGTAGGGGATGCTTAAAAAATCTTAACTTGAAGTTTTCGACCAAGATTTCCTATGAGCTTTTTCCGCAATAACTTTTTTGACAATAACTCGGCGGTTATTGCGGAAAAAGCTCATAGGAAATCTTGGCCGAAAACTTCAAGCTCCATCTCGGTCATTTTGAATTTCCAAATGTATATAATGACTGGACTGTAGGTGAGCTAGTAGTTGCCTCTTAGTCGGGTGGCCGGGGTTCGCCTCCCGGAAATGAAATTGTTTTTTTTTTGTAAGTCAATAATCGTCAATAAATAAACGATAGCTAAATAGGTCTCGTTTTCGCAGAAGTTCATCGTTTTTGAATTTATACGTTTTTGAATTTATTCATTTTTGAATGGATAGGTGAAAATTTTGAACAAATCTGTGAGAATTATCATATAATATATTATAATATTCATAAACGTTAATATGAGATCAAAATGTTCATGTGCACTTACATTTGTCTCTAAGTTGACTTCTTATGCGTATCTTAAGTAATTTTTGAAAATTTTCATTTTCCAAAATAAGTGCGTCGAAACATTTTACTATTAGTGAGGCGGCTTAGAATTAAAAAAGAGTTCAATCGTGCACTTTGTGATAAAATCATGAAATAAACATCGTTGGTACTACTCAATATAAGATCTATTTTGAGATATTGGGCCATTGTATTCCATCCGGAGGGGTAGATACAAGACTTTTTCTGTGTTGCACTCGATTTGTTGCATATCATAGTACAGGCAATGAAACATTTATATTAATATGATACATGATTTCGAGGTATTTTCTAACGCCCGATCGAATAAAATCAATACCAAAATTACTCAAAGAGCAACAGTCAGAATATTACCAAGTACTCCTTGAAAAAAAGTCGTAGGTTGATAAAATTTCGTGTGGACGTTTCAAATCGTTTCGTGTGGACGTTTCAGATCAAAGGGTGTTTTTTTTTTTAGCGAGAAAGAACACTTTTGAAATGGTACCATTGCAGCACATGGACAATTTTTGCATTTGAACCGCATATATATTTTATACATCGTATGAGAATCAAAAATAATCAAAAAATGAATTATATTTACCATGGAATATTGAATTTTCATGCAAAACTTAAATTGCTTGCTTTTATTTTTTATTAAATTTTCATGCAAATTAATATTTTGAAGGAGTGAGGTTCGAAAGTAAAATTATGAAAAATAATTTTGCAGTTTGTGATAAAAGGATTAAATTAATAACACGGTGTTATAAAAATGAGGTTTTAAAATATACGCGGGCGGAGACCTATCAGGTTTTGTAGAGCTAGTCGCACTGAATACGAAACGGTATTTGAAAATCCCCTAACACCCCCAAAATCTGGAGTTACGGGCAAAAAACGGTTTTTTGGACCTTCACCCATTGAAAAAATTCTAGCTTCGACAATTTTTTACCCATTTTCGATTTTTTTACAGTTTCTGATAGAAGATAAATATACCTTTTCAACAATGTATAAAACATGTAACTCGGTTAAACCACTTAGAATTTATAAGATGTCAAAGTTCAAAAATTCAATTTTTTTTGTCATTTGCCCAACTTCGGTATCAATTTAAAGTATATGTTTTCAAAACAACATGCTATTTAAAAAATATATTCTAAAACTATATCTATTTCCCAATTGATCGAGGTATTTTTTATGAAAATCACTTCAAAATTGGCTTAGAAAAAAAAATGTTTCGATTTCAACCCAGATACAGAAATTGGAACTTTTAGGTATAGAACAAAAATGTTGTTTCGGCACGTAGTAGGATAAGTTGGGCGCCAGGATTTGATGAAGGGTTTTTGTAGAGGAGCTCAATACAAACATTTTTTTTCTTTGGAAGGGGGGTCTATCTCCCCCCGTTTAGGTGGGAGGGGCATTTTTCTAAAAAAAAATTATCAAAATAAAAAAAATTATTAAAAAACAACGGCAACACTTACAGTAATAAATGATACCATTTCCAAAAGGCAAAATTGTGCATTTGATTCTTATTTTTAAATCAATATAATATTCCCAATAGTTTTTGAAATAATCGATTTCAAAGTTAAAAATAGGGGAAACAAATTTTTTTAAAACTCATTTTATACTATTTTTGTCCAGACTGTGAATTTTAGTAAATAAATTACTTAAACAGAAAACTGCCTCAATTGATTCCTTATCGAACCGTGAAAACTATATGTTTCTATGTCTTCTAGTTTTTGGGAAAATTGAAAAATTATTTTATCAGATTTTTCTTTTTTCAAAATATTTTTTGTTTTTATTTGTTTTTATTTTTCAATTTTCTCAAAAACTAGAAGACATAGAAACATATAGTTTTCAATGTTCGATAAGGAATTAATTGAGGCAGTTTTCTGTTTGAGTAATTTATTTACTAAAATTCACAGTCTGGACAAAAATAGTATAAAATGAGTTTTAAAAAAATTTGTTTCCCCTATTTTTAACTTTGAAATCGATTATTTCAAAAACTATTGGGAATATTATATTGATTTAAAAATAAGAATCAAATGCACAATTTTGCCTTTTGGAAATGGTATCATTTATTACTGTAAGTGTTGCCGTTGTTTTTTAATAATTTTTTTTATTTTGATAATTTTTTTTTAGAAAAATGCCCCTCCCACCTAAACGGGGGGAGATAGACCCCCCTTCCAAAGAAAAAAAATGTTTGTATTGAGCTCCTCTACAAAAACCCTTCATCAAATCCTGGCGCCCAACTTATCCTACTACGTGCCGAAACAACATTTTTGTTCTATACCTAAAAGTTCCAATTTCTGTATCTGGGTTGAATTCGAAAAATTTTTTTTTCTAAGCCAATTTTGAAGTGATTTTCATAAAAAATACCTCGATCAATTGGGAAATAGATATAGTTTTAGAATATATTTTTTAAATAGCATGTTGTTTTGAAAACATATACTTTAAATTGATACCGAAGTTGGGCAAATGACAAAAAAAATTGAATTTTTGAACTTTGACATCTTATAAATTCTAAGTGGTTTAACCGAGTTACATGTTTTATACATTGTTGAAAAGGTATATTTATCTTCTACCAGAAACTGTAAAAAAATCGAAAATGGGTAAAAAATTGTCGAAGCTAGAATTTTTTCAATGGGTGAAGGTCCAAAAAACCGTTTTTTGCCCGTAACTCCAGATTTTGGGGGTGTTAGGGGATTTTCAAATACCGTTTCGTATTCAGTGCGACTAGCTCTACAAAACCTGATAGGTCTCCACCCGCGTATATTTTGAGTGTTACACCGTGTAATTAATTGTTATTACAATATGTAACCCTCATTTAAAGATATTGGGCCACTTAATATGTCACCTATGAGCCATCTAATAATCAAAAATTTCACAAAACTTCAATTGAATTGCTTTTTGTGCATCGTTATAAGCATCTTCATGTCATCAAAAAAAAAGAAAACAGGAATCATTTGAAATTTTTTTTTTTGAAGAACTCATTTTTGGCATTTGATTAATTTGTAATGAATAATTTGCAATGAACAAAAACACAAAATAAGAAATTGTGGTGTTTTGGAGATTTTTTATTAACTAACTTTTGCCCGCAGTGTGTATTCTCTATTCTTTTTCTTTTTGCGTCTTTTGTTGTTTTTTTTAACATAGAAATTGATTCATGTACCTATATCTTTTTAATTGGTGTAATTTTTTTGGATTATAAATATTTTCATGTGAATAATTTGTTATTAAGTGAGGAAATGTCTTGTTTTTTTAAGAGATTTTCTTACTAATAGGTATGACATCGAGAACTTTCGAACTTTGAAATCGATTATTTCAAAAACTATTGGTTATAATATAGTACAGGTAAAATAGTACATAAAATCAAGAAATAAAAAAAAAAATTTACACTCATGAAACTTGGCAAAAAGTTTGCTTTTCGGATAAGAACCAAGTAAAAAAAGGTTGGGTGGAAGGGTGTTTTTTCGCGGACAAGAGGGAGGAGGTGAAGAACAAAAATATACTGACAAAAATTGTTTGTCGAATATCATCATATTATGACACATGTTTTCAAGGTATTTTTTGATGCTGAATCTAATGACATAAAAATAAAGTCAATACGATTGCTCTAAGTTATTGCCGATTTAAAACAAAGGTGCTTGGTTTTTGACTTCAACAAGTAAAATATAACCGAAACCCATGTGAAAACATGCTACACTGATAAAATTCGGGATGAAGGTTTTAGATAAAGCAGGTACAAAGGATTCATAAAGTTATTAAAATTATTTTTGGTGAAAGGGTGTTTTTTTGATGGGTTAAGTTGTGTGTGAGGAAGGTATCATAACAGCTGACTTAAATTTTATTAATTTTTTAAACTTGGTGTAAATATTTTGGTTGGTATAAGAATTAAGAATCTATAAAGTGTACAAAATTATCTTGAGTGAAAGGGTGTTTTTTTAAAGAAATGATGAAATTCGGAATTAGTATCACAAAAACTAGGAAAAAATTGTTACACCAATGAAAATTGGTAAAAATGTTTAATTTATAGCAGAAACCAAGAACCCGAACAGTCAATACAAATATTTTAGGTTAAAGTGTTTTTTTTTTTGGGAAATAAGGAAAAATTCGCGATAAGACCGATAAAATCAATGGTTTAAATGGTACCCTTACAAAATTCATTAAATATGTTCTCTTTCCCAAGGGTGTTTTTTTTAGTGAAAACAAAAATGATGGGTCACCCTAGTAAAATTTGGTGAAAACATTGAATTTGAGATAGAAAGCAAGAATAAAGAGTTTAAAAAAAAAATTAGATGAAAGGGTGTTTTTTTTCGAAGAGACAGTAAAATCTGCAATTGGTCCCAAAAAGCCAATGATTCATTTTATTTATGGTTTGATGACAAATTAAACATTTATAGGTATTATATTGTGAAGACGAGAGTTCTTTTAAGACTGATTTATTCTTCAATATAAAATAACTTAAAACTATGACATTTCTCTTATGTACTAAACTTATATACTAAACTAATAATAAGAACTACACTTCTCAACTTCATATGGTATGTTCTCACAACATCTCCCTTTTTATTATATAAAAAAATACATAATATGAAAACATAAATAATATTTGGTTATTAATTATTTCATTTAACATAATAAGAATTCGATTAAAGATTTATTAATGGATTACACTTTTTTTTTTTTTTTTTTTAGTTGATTCAAAATTTATTAAAAAAAAAATAATTAATTCATTGAAAACTTAATTTAATTCAAAAATGTTTTTCATTTATTTATACTTCAAATAATTTAATTAATTTTTTTAATTTTACAAAGGATATCTCTTCGGCTCTTTAACCTTTCTTCCTCTTTGAGTTTTATAATTTGGACTTTTACATATAGTACCTGATGTTTCGACTGATGAAGATCGTTTGTCAGAACATTCCGGAGTTATACTATCTGCATTTGATTGCTTATTGGTGTTATCCGAATGTAAACCTTCAATTGATTGATTATCACGAGACTGATTTTGTAAAATTATATCAAGAACTCCGTCGCCAAGAACAACTTTTAGTAATATCTTTGTATGTATGTCGTAGTATTTTTTCATTTTTGCATTATATTTTTTTACGTTTTTGCTGTGAGTTTTTGCGTCGACTATTTCAGGTTTCAAATACTTTGTATTGACAGGTAAATTAGATCTGAGATTTCTAGTAATTAATAATTTAGCTGGTGATTCAAACTTATCTTTGGGTGTGTTTCTGTACTGCAAAAAACCTATATAAGAATCAGTATTTGATTCATAACACTTTTTAAAAATATTTTTAATTGTTTTAACAGATCGCTAGGGTAATTAGGACTGCACGTAAGATACTCAATATCCCAAGCAGATAAAGTTTTTATATTCCATTGAATTGAAAGCAGTCCATTATCGGACATCAAAATTTTTGGTATACCATGCCTAGCAAAGAAATATTTGAGATGGTTCATAATGTTTTTACTTGCAGAATTTTTTTTTTAATTTGCAACCTATATATATATTTAGAGTACTTAGTAGTAGTAGTTATCTCTCCCCTCATATGAAAATAAGGTTACGCTTCTATTTTTGTCAAACTATTTCTTTCTGGCCATCCGTTTAAGCAATATTCTTTGACGACTTGCAGAGCACCATCATCATTCGTTTTTCTTTTAATTTCTTCTAATTTTGTTTCTGTTACTGACAAATTTGATAATATCAAATTAACATGTACATTTACCTCATCAGAGCTTTTTTTTAAATTCGGAATCATTAACGCAGCATGCTCTGGATAAAGTTTCCGCAACATACATGTTTTTGCCTGGGACATAAATAGGGTGTAAATCATAGATTTGAAGCTTAAGAAGAATTCTTTGAAGCCTAGGAGAAACCTCACATAAACTTTTTTTTTAAATCGGTATGAGTGGTTTGTGGTCTGTTTCAACCGTAACCGCTTGACTATAAAGATATCTGTGAAACCTATTGCAGCCGAAATATATTGCCAAGAGTTCCTTTTCAATCTGGGAATAATTTTGTTGAGTTTCGGTTAACGTTGTAGATGCATAGGCTAAAGGGCTTTTTTCATGCAAAATAACCGCTCCCATCGCATCTTTGGAAGAGTCAACTGAAAGTGTTATTGTCTTTTTAGGGTCAAAATGACATAATATTGGTGCTTTACAAAGTAAATCTCTGGATAGCTTCTATCTTTGAAGGATCCGACGATATACCTTCAGGTTCGAAAATGTGCCCTAAATATTGGATTTTAGTAACCCCTATTTTGCATTTGTTTTTGTTTAATTTTAGGCCTAACTGTTTTGTTCTTTCTTAAACTTGTCTTAAGTTGTTATCATGCTCTTCTCTCGTTCTTCCATGCACTAAAAAATCATCAACGTATATTAATAATCCTGGTAAATCACTAAATAATCTTTGTCTTAAAAAACGTTTCCTTCCAAAGGGAGTATTAAAAGTACAAAGAAAAGAACTTTTTTCGTCAGGCATTTCAAAATGCGGGCGAACTATTGCCTCATTTAAATTTCTAGGATCAAGACATACTCTGAGTTCTTTATTTGCCTTTTCTACTAGAACAATCGAACTTACACATGAAGTGGGTTCATGAACATCAGTTATTACACCAAGCTGCTCCATACGATCGAGTTCTTCTTTATACTTACTTACTTACTTAGGGTGACCAGCGCCGTAAGGCGGCTACAATCTGCTGTGGATTTGGGCCTCAACCAACAAGCTTCGCCAGCCAGCTCTATCCTTAGCTCGCTGCTTCCAGTTGCGCACGCATAGTTGATTGAGGTCCCCTTCCACTTGGTTGCGCCACCTCAGACGAGGTCTTCCTCTACTGCGCCGTCCCTCTGGGTTGGAGTCGAAAACTTTCCGGGCCGGAGCATTGTTGTCCATGCGCTCCACGTGACCTAGCCATCTCAGGCGCTGCACCTTCACTCTCTTGGCTAAGTTAACGTCCTTGTACAACCCGTAAAGCTCGTTGTTGTACCTTCTTCTCCAATCACCATCAATACACACGGGACCAAAAATCGCACGAAGAACTTTTCTCTCGAAACAATCCAAGATGTTTTCATCCGCCTTCGTTAAAGTCCATGCTTCTGCACCATATAGCAGGACTGGGATGATAAGGGTCTTGTATAGGGATACCTTAGTTGCTCGAGAGAGGGCTTTGCTGGTCAATTGCCTTCTCAAACCAAAGTAGCAGCGGTTGGCAAGAGTAATTCTCCGTTTGATTTCAGCGCTGATGTTGTTGTCCGTGTTTATAGCGGAGCTTAGGTAGACGAAGTCCTTTACTACCTTGAAGTTATGGCTGTCGATGGTGACGTTTTGTCCAATGCGTCGGTGTTGTGTGTCCTTTTTTGACGACAGCATATACTTTGTTTAGCCCTCATTGACCCTTAAACCCATTTTTGCCGCTTCCGTTTCAATGCTTACAAAAGCGCCATTGACATCACGCTGAGTTCTTCCGATTATGTCAATATCGTCGGCATATGCAAGCAGCTGAACGGACTTTTGAAAGATGGTGCCTCTGGTGTTTACGTTTGAGTTCTGTATAATTCTTTCAAGAACGATGTTAAAGAAATTTCATGACAGTGCGTCGCCTTGTCTAAAACCTTTTTCGACATCAAATGCTTCGGTTAGGTCTTTACCGACTCTGACGGAGCAGCGTGCATTCTCCATCGTCATCCTGCACAGCCGGACGAGCTTTGCAGGGATGCCAAAACTAGACATAGCTCTATACAATTCATCTCTGTATATACTGTCATACGCGGCTTTAAAATCGATGAACAGGTGGTGGGTATCGATTTGTTGTTCCTGGGTTTTTTCCAAGATCTGCCGTAATGTGAATATTTGATCGATGGTGGACTTTCCTGGTCTAAAGCCACACTGATAAGGACCTATCAGGTTGTTGACGAACGGCTTCAGACGTTCACATAGTACGGCAGAGGATCTTATATGAGATGTTAAGAAGGCTGATTCCACTGTAGTTGGCGCAGGTTAGAGGGTCTCCTTTCTTAAGGAAGTTCTTCTTTATAACGTTTCATTAATTTAAATGGCACTTTTCTTGGGGCATTTATTTTAGGTTTTACTTCCGGATTTACTCTTAAACTTATTTTTTTCTGACAAAAGACCTAAGCCTTCGAAAACATCACTGAACTCCTTTAATAAATTATTTTCACATGAGTTTGAGTTGAGTTTCCAGTGTGACGTTGTGGGGTACACTCAATGGGAGCTTCTCAGTTTGTTTATGTCAATCATATTTTTTTTTTTTTTCTTTAAACAATCTTACAAGTCATCATTTACGTACGCAACAATTAAAATGTCGTGCGGAATTTGTAAAAAAAAAGGTCGACAGAACAGAGCTTAAAATAGAGTGCATTAGCTGCAATAGTTTTTTCCATGGAAAGTGTGTAAATGTTACAGCAAACGAAATTGAATATTTAAATAGTATAAAGGCAATTTGGAGATGCCCTAGATGTGCAAGTGAGAGGAGGGGATCTATTTCTGGCGCCTCTCCAAACATATTCTCTTCAACTGCATCGCTATCAAAACATACAACACCTACACCATCATCAATTGCATCAGACTATTTACCGAATAAACTACTACCACCGCTACCATCGCCACATCCACCATAGGCCAGTCATTATGTCGGAAAAAACGGCTTAGAAATGCAAAATGACCGAGAAAGCTAAATTTTGGATATGTTGTAGAGGATGCTTAAAAAAGCTTAACCCCTTGTAGCCCCATGTGACATTTCTGTAACAAACCGAAAAAGATCGCCCAAAAGCTGTGAAAAACATATTTTTATTCTTTTAAAGCTTCTTACATAATCTTTAAGAATTGCTTTATCGAAATAATGCGCCATATTTCGAATAAATAGCACCAATAGTTTTTAATTGCCAGTTAATGTTGAAAGTTTGGCTTTTTTGGAAAACAAGCAAATTTATGTAAAAACTACGAAATTCAGAAAAAATATTTTTCGTGCATAAACTAACGGGGTTTTATTTTTGGATTTTAGGAATGCGCCTAAGAACAAATACTATATAGCTTTTTGTTTGAATTTTTGCATTTATATACAAAAATAAATTATTTAAACTTTTTTTTTACTGCGTAAATTTCGAAATAACTAAGCAAATAATGAATTTATTGAATTTTTAAAAAATACGTGTTTTATTATAGCTAAAGCCCTTTCGTTTGACATTATTAATTTTAAAATTTACGATGTTGGGTTACAAGGGGTTAACTTGAAGTTTTCGACCAAGATTTCCTATGAGCTTTTTCCCCCATTTTGAAAAAAAAGGATAAAATTGGTTTTTTGACAGTAACTCGGCATATATGAACACTTATGCTGGTTTTTATATTTTTTATATTTTCATGATTTTAAATTATATTTATTAAAAATAACTCGGCTAACTGACGAGATGCGAAAATTTTACAAAGAGCTTTTTTGTAGCTTTTAACGAGTTCTACAATTCATGGATACACTTTTTTTGTGTATCATGAACCGTTTTCGAGATATCGATTAAAAAAGTCAAAAATTTAGGAGATGCCATTTGTTTTTTGACATAATCTATTTTTGGGTGATGAATATCGAAAAAATTATTAAAATAAAATTTGTGGACCACATTCAGACCTACAATGTCGTATTTTTATATTCTTTTTTGGACAAAAATTACGACTTCAGCCGGCCGCAAAGTCGTTTAGTCCGCACCCACCGCCAAGCAAGCCGCCCGTTTGGTTGTAAAAAAAACAATCATTCATGTTTTTTTGTATGTTAATATTATTATATCAGTAACACATACATACAAATGTATATACTTATTTAATAAATAATGAGAAGAAGATGGTAATGGTTTTTTTGTAACCCCCAATTTTGTAAATACAGTATACCGGCTTTTTGTGTTGATTGTGCATTTTGTAATTTCCTTCAATCTCTATATTATTTAGTTCATCAAAATTTCAATTAGATTAGTGCCAATAATTTTTAAAAATAAAAACAATTATTAGAAGCATATTTACAAAATTGGGGGTTACAAAAAAACCATGACCATCTTCTTCTCATTATTTATTAAATAAGTACATACATTTGTATGTATGTGTTACTGATATAATAATATTAACATTAAAAAAAAACATGAATGATTGTTTTTTTTACAACCAAACGGGCGGCTTGCTTGGCGGTGGGTGCGGACTAAACGACTTTGCGGCCGGCTGGAAGTCGGAATACGACATTGTAGGTCTGAATGTGGTTTACAAATTTTATTTTAATAATTTTTTCGATATTCATCACCCAAAAATAGATTATGTCAAAAAACAAATGGCATGTCCTAAATTTTTGACTTTTTTAATCGATATCTCGAAAACGGTTCATGATACACAAAAAAAGTGTATGCATGAATAGAACTCGTTAAAAGCTACAAAAAAGCTCCTTGTAAAATTTTCGCATCTCATCAGATAGCCGAGTTATTGTCAAAAAACCAATTTTATCCTTTTTTTCAAAATGTCGGAAAAAGCTCATAGGAAATCTTGGTCGAAAACTTCAAGTTAAGCTTTTTTAAGCATCCTCTACAACATATCCAAAATTTAGCTTTCTCGGTCATTTTGCATTTCCAATTGTATATAATGACTGGCCTACCACTACTACCGCTGCCACCAATTTCTTTGCTGCCTCCATCACTACCCCCGCCACTACCACCGCCGCACTGTTGTCCAAAATGACTTATCTCGTTGCAAAAATCATAACTTTTGAACGGATTGAGGTAGCGGTACAGTTTTTTTTTTAATTTGAAGGAAATTTCCAGGGCTGTTACACCAATGAATTTCAAGAAAATTGTTTTACAGGGTGTTTAGGAATCATCGGCCGAAAACCGATTTTCTTAAAAAAAAAATATTTAAATTAAAATTGGTATGCCATTTTGTAGAAATCACTAATTCACATCTAAAAAAAGTTCAGATTACACTTTTCCATGATATTACGATTATAGAGAATGCCAAAAAAGTTGGTCCCGGAAGTCCGTCTGTCTTTCTGTCTGTATAAGGATCTACATCCTAAACGGATGGACCGATTGACTTCAAATTTGGTATGTAGCATTTTTTGGAGACCCTCCAGAGGTGTTTTTGGAATTAATTTTTTTGGGCCAAAAATAACGGTACTTGTCATACACCAATTTCAGTAAAGCTGTAATTGCTCAAAAACGGCTCCAACGATTTTGTTTAAAAAATTCAAATGTAAGTTTGAAAACAAGGTCTATCTTCTAATGAAAAAAATTTTTTTGGAAAATCATTATTAACGGTACCTGCCATAGAACGGTTTTTTTTAAATCCGATATTCTCCGAAACGGCTTATTCGATTTCAACGAAACTTTTTTTGAAGAAGCACTTATATAACTCAAATATAAGCCAAAAATAAAATTTCAAAAAAAATAATTTTTGGATTTTTAAAAAAATTTTGAAATTTTTTTTTGAAAAATAAAATTTTCGAAAACGGGACATTGTATTTTTTTGAAATTTTGTTTTTAGATGTGGATTAGTGATTTCTACAAAATGGCATACCAATTTTAATTTAAACATTTTTTTTAAAGAAAATCTGTTCCTTCTGCCTTCATTTTTTTTCAAAGTACAAAATCTCGGCAGTGCGCAAGCATGCGCAGCTAAATATTTTTATTTTGAATCAACAATTGATTGGTACACATACCCTATTCGGCTTAATGAATGGAACCGAATGGATTTTTTACGGTACCTGCCATAAAACCGTTTTTTTTTCAAATCCGATATTCTCCAAAACGGCTTATTCGATTTCAACGAAACTTTTTGTGAAGAAGCACTTATATAACTCAAATATAAGCCAAAAATAAAATTTCAAAAAAAATAATTTTTGGATTTTTAAAAAAATTTTGAAATTTTTTTTTGAAAAATAAAATTTTCGAAAACGTGACGTTGTATTTTTTTGAAATTTTGTTTTTAAATGTGGATTAGTGATTTCTACAAAATGGCATACCAATTTTAATTTAAACTTTTTTTTTAAAGAAAATCTGTTTTTGGCCGATGATTCCGAAACACCCTGTGAAATAATTTTATTGAAATTCATTGGTATAACAGCCCTAGAAATGTCCTTCAAATAAAAAAAAAAATTGTACCGCTAACTCAATCCGTTCAAAAGTTATGATTTTTGCAACGAGATAAGTCATTTTGGACAACCGTGCGCCGCTGCTATCCACACCGAATTGTGTAACGTTGATGCTTCTTCTTCTGCTACATTACCTGTCCCCATCACCACCACCACTTATTCTACAATTTCCTACACTGATTTTAGCAACAACAATTCACCGATCGGCAAACTACCTGTCGCTATAACCTTAGAGATGCTTTATGCTGAAATGGTGCAAATCAAGAACTACCACAAGGTTCAGGTCGATGAAATGATTGCTAAAATTAATGAAGGCCAACAAAAAATCGTCACACTGACTGGAACAAAAGGTAGACTACCTAGAACAACAACTTCTCTCAAACAGCATTGAAGTATATAATGTTCCAACTATAAACAAAGACATGTCACTTGTCACACATAGATTTTGCTGTTGGTATTTTTCGCGATGCGTTAAATATAAATGAGACTGACATCGATCAATGTTTTGTGAAAAAAAACTAAAAAAGGTAATTCTCTTGCGAAAGGCGATTTGAAGAGCACCAATATTCATGAGAGCATGTCAAATTTATATCTCATCACTTGAAAGAGAAAATTATGAAAACTAAACGAGAGAAAAGGGAAAAACTACTAACTAAAATTTTGGAGCACACGGTAACAGCGAGAATGTATACATCAACGATTGTTTAACACAACAGAGGCGTCAACTTCTTAATACTGCGCTAGCACTAAAAACTACGAAAGGAGTCAAATACGTTTGGACTAGGAATGGGAATATTTTCATAAGGAAGAATGAGGGTGATAATTCAGTAAGAAGTAATTATATTTCTGATTTTGATAAAGTATGAATATTAGACTGGGCCAAAAAAAAAAAATATTTTTTTTTTTGAAATTAACTTCGAAAATCTTGTTCAGGATGATGAAAAAAAAATTTGGTGAAAATTTGAGCCGTTAAAAAAAATTTTAAGAGGTCTATCATCGGTGTTTTTTATTTTTATACATGATATGATGTTTTACAACAGAACTGCTAGACGATCAAAGTAAAAAAAAATTCTGTTCATTTTTTCTTATATAAAATTAAATTTCCTACAAAAAAGATCTTATTGAAAATTTTCGTCAGACGAGCCGTATTCGAGTAATTAAGCTTTTTAAATCGAAGTGTTTTTTCAATTTGACTGTTTCACTTTGGAATTTTGTGATGAGCAAATAAGTGAATAAAAAAATAAAACCACGACAGATTCTTATAGGAAATTTAATTCTCTACAAATAAGGTCTTGTAGTAATTTTCCCTAAATTGAGTTCTTAAGAAGTTATTCACGATTTAAATCGAGAAAAAAATTAAAAAATCAATTTTCAATTTCAAAATTTTCTAATTCACTGAAAATCCAATATTTTCAAATTAACAAGATGTTTTCTTGTAGGGAATTAAACGTTCTATAAAAAGTTCCTTGGCAGCAAATTAATTGCTTTAACCGTTTAGAAGATAATCGTATTCAAATCGCAAATGCAAACTTGTCATAAGAAAACTATTGAAATCAGTGGGCATTGGTTTTGATACGAATATCTTCTTAATCCGAATCTGAGGTCAGAAAAATTTGATTGGCCTTCGTTTTTGAAATATAACCGTTAGAAAATTTCAAAAAACGTAATTTTGGCTGTTTCGAGGTTATGTTTTTATGTGGTGTAATTCATTATGAATAAATTTGTAACGGTGCCTATGAGAGCTATTTTTATTCTTTCAAAAAATGTTTAAATCTTTCCGATATCTCTTTTATTGCTCGAGATATTTAAAATTTAAGTAGCGGTCTTTGAATCAGAAACAACACTGGCCAACCAAATTTAACTTTTTTTGCCACAAGAATCAAAATATACTTTTCTGGTTTTTGGGTTGCTGAACTCGAATCCGCAATCGGAAAAAATCTATTAGCCTTCGTTCTGAAATATTACCGTTATAAAATGAAAAAAAAAAAGGTTTTTTTATAACGGTTATATTTCAAGAACGGAGGCTAATAGAATTTTCCGATTGCGGATTTGAGTTTAGCAACCCAAAAACCTTCAGAAAAGTATATTTTGGTTCTTGTGGCAAAAATTTTGTGACCAGTGACTTAAACTTTAGATTAAGTTTAGTTTCTCTTTGGCTTAGTTAATGAAACTTAAGATATCTCGAGCAATAAAAGAGATATCGGGAAAATTTAAACAGTTTTTGAAAGAAGAATATCTGTTCTTATAATAACCACTACAAATTTGCTTAAAATGAACTACCCCACATAAAAACAGAACCTCGAAAACAACCAAAATGACGTTTTTTAGCATTTTATAACGGCAATATTTCAAAAACGGAGGCTAATCAAATTTTTCTGACTTCAGATTCGGATTTAGCACCCCAAAAACTACTAGAAAAGTATATTTTGGTTCTTATGGCAAAAAAAAGTTAAATTTTGTTGACCAGTGTTATTTATTACTGCAGGATATTTTGAAACATGCATTTTGGGAAAGGATTTATTCGGAAAAGGACCCATCCACTTGTTTTGCTTTTTTCATCTCAATACTGCAATAACATTTAGTCATGTACTAAAGTATCCATTAAAAAATCAAATAAAAATAAACTTCTTAAACCTTGGATGAATACAAGTCTCCTTTAACAGATTAAGCAAAAGACCAAAATTAGTTTAAAGCTTAAAAAACATTCAAAAATGAAAATCTAAAAAAGTATTATCTTAAACTGTGTAAAAGTGTCAGCTCAAATATTGAAGTAGCTCGTGAAAAGTACTTTTCTAACTTATTCGAAAAATCGAAGGGTAATATAAAAGAAGAATGGAAAGCTGTTGACAGCATTTTAGGAAAAACAGGGAAACCTAACGTTATAGAATCTATTGTAGTCAATGATGTTTCTTTAACAGATTTAAACTGTATTTCGAACAAATTTAATTAATATTTTACAGAAATATCGAATACATTAAAGCCATCCATTAGTTCTACTGGTAACTGTAACTGTTTTATTCAAAATCGCCTGGATGCTGACTACATACAACCTAATAGCTTTGCTTTTAGTCCCATCTCTTCTTTTGAAACCTACAAAACTATTTTATCTCTGAAAAACCAAAACTCTTGCACTTCAGATGGAATATCTAGTAACTTACTTAAAAAAATTGCATTTTATGTCTACGATGTTTTAAGTTACATATTTAACTTAAGTGTTGAACAAGGTTGTTTTCCAACTCAGTTTAAGTGTGCGGAAGTTATTCCCCTCTTTAAAAAGGGTGATCGAAAAAATATGCTTAACTACCGACCTATCTCTATTCTTCCAACTTTTTCAAAAATATTTGAAAAATTAATGATCAAAAGAATTACTTCTTACCTAAATAAAAACAAATTTTTTAACGAAAATCAATTTGGTTTCCGCTCTTGTAAATCAACTGAAGATGCCATTCTTAGGCTATGTAGTCAACTTTATAGCAGCTTAAATAAAAATAAATCTACAATGGCTATTTTCATCGATATGACGAAAGCATTCGATATGGTTGACCATGAGTTATTATTAATTAAGTTGTATAATGCAGGATTTAGAGGAGTAATTTTTCAATGGTTAAAATCCTACTTGAATTAAAGAGTTCAAAAAGTTGTTGTCAACGGTACACATAGTGAAGCCCGATTTTTAAAAAGTGGAGTTCCACAGGATTCTGCACTCGGTCCTTTGTTTTTCCTTGTGTATATAAACTCAATTTTTGAGCTGCGATTGAATGGCCTTTCGACGGCATTTGCAGACGATATATCATTTACCTACCAGTCAAATTCGGAATTAAATTGTGTCTTGCAAATTGAAGAGGATCTTGAAGTACTAAGAACTTGGTTTTTTAACCACAAGTTAATTATAAGTGAAAAAACTAAGTTCATGAATTTTAAAACAACTGGTCATCGTGTTTGTAACTATAATTTATTTTTTCATGCTCCAAGCTGTAGGCAATTCACATTTCCAATTCACGATTGTGGTAAACCTAATTTCCAACATAAATATTCTTGTTCCGATTCTTGTTTCAAAATTGATTCAGTGAATAGTTTCAAATATCTGGGTGTTACAATTGATTCTAACCTTAATTGGAAAGACCATAGTAACAACATCAGAAAAATGTATCTTTTAAAACCATTCTGCTCTAGAAAGGTTCTTACTTCAATTTATTATGGTCTTGCACATTCTAAACTACAGTACGGGTTATCTAGCTGGGGTGGTTCCTATGCAAATACTTTTAGACCTTTATTGATTGCTCAAAAACATCTTGTTCGAATTATTTGCAACAAAAATCGTTTAACAGAAAGTTGGCCCTTATACAAGGAATTGCGAATTCTACCTATGAGACATCTTTATATTTTTAAAGTGCTAAAAGAATTTTTCAAGCAAAGTGGTAATATTCCCAGTCGGAACTCGCAGTTATACAATCTTAGGATAAACAACATGCATCTTGTAAATGAACCTACTGCCCACAAAACTCATTTCTCTAAATTTATACTGCCATAGCACCAAAATCGTTTAATAAATTACCTCTGGTTATCAGAAAAACTCAAAACTTAAACTCTTTCTTGCAAAAATTGAAAGACTGGCTTTTCACTATTGACTTAATTTCTATTGAAAACTATTGTT
Source organism: Episyrphus balteatus (assembly GCF_945859705.1). Taxonomy (NCBI): domain Eukaryota; kingdom Metazoa; phylum Arthropoda; class Insecta; order Diptera; family Syrphidae; genus Episyrphus; species Episyrphus balteatus. Next base: position 97,000,467 of record NC_079134.1, on the reverse strand, counting down.
AAAAATTGTATAAAGATTGTGTCATAATATTAATATAAGTATATATGTATCATTTTTGCTTCTTTTTTAAGAATTATTTTGATGAATTGTTTATTTTTCTATATAATTTAAATTATCACTAAAATATTTATTGAATACCTTAACTTATTGAATTATTGTTTATTATCATATTACTGATTGTCACCCCACAACAGTTTCCTATTATTGTAAAATTTAATTAAAAAATGTATCATTCAACACTAACTTTAAGTTAAAGAATGATAGCTATTATTTATTCTTTTTAACACTATTTTGTTTTGCACTATAAGTTTAAATTGTAAATGGAAAAAGAATGAATAAAAATGTTTTCTAATTCTAAATGCTTCATTAGTTATTTCACAAACTTTTTTCAATAAATTTAATTCTTTGCATGTTTTTAAACCAATAATTAAATTACAATCATCTTTTTTAACTAAAAAAAATTCAATATCTACTTCTTTTTTACTGTCTTAACTACATTTGCAATTTGCAAATTCCGCTGTGAATAATACTTTCACCGGTATAAGATATGATTTTAGCAATAGTAGGTTTAAGTTTTATATTTTTTAACAAAAGTTCATTTAATGTTTTTTTCTGAAATTACATTGGCTTGAGCGCCGGTGTCCAACAAACAACTAACTTTTTTCTTATTAATACATAACACAGGTCAACACGAAATTTGTACTTGGGTTGTGACTATGAAATTATGATAGATATATTGATTCTCATCTGGAAAACATTTTTTATTTTTTTTTTTCAATTTGCTTTTGAAGTCAGCAGAGCAATTTCCAGTATTCAAGTAAATCTGTCTTTTACAAAAATTGTCGTGCGTTATTTTGGCAAAAACTCGAGAACGTCTTAACCGATTTGGCTGATTTTTGTTTTGTTTTCTTCATTTTAATGCTGCTTTCATATTCATATTCAGAAAAAATAAAAAAATCAGGAAATTTAAGGAAAAAGAAAAATTAAATCAAAATTTTCGTTTTATTCGAATTTTTGTCAGATGGCAGCTTGAGGCATTATATGAAACCTTCTATTTTCAATATTTATGATAAAAGTAATTCACTTCGATGGTATTTTAATTATGCAAAAATAATTGCTTACAAAAATAACTGTATCCAAACAGTAGCCAAACTAGTTTATATTGAAATTCTTTATTTATTGAAAAATTAAATTAATTTGTTTGCATAGTATTTTTATTATTTTGTTGCATATGCAGGATGTCTAAAAAGTAATGGACCAAACGAAATGTGCTGATAGGCCAACTTTAGATATTTCAGAAATTGGTAACTTGTTCATCCCAAATTCTTTAGGTTTTCGATTAAATATGCAATTCTTGTGAAATTTCGAAAAATCCCTACTTTGCAACAGTATTTTGGTTCCTCTGCCCATAATTGATTTTTTTTTACGATTCTTTCACTTAAACATTGCCTAACAATAAGAAACAATTAATTAATAAAAATATTTTTTATTTCTTACGCCATTTTTCTTCAAATTAATTAACAGTTCCATGTTTCATAAAAACTCAATTTCTTACTTTTATTTCAAAATAACAAGACGAACAGTATTTGTATAGTGAGACTCTGGTTTATTACACTGTGCAAGTCGAAATTCTTGACAGGCGCGCGAATAACTGTTTCGCCCTATTTCGGACCCGAGAAATCCATTGGCATCATTAGTTTTTCGATTTATCGGTACGACTTCGAACAAAATTTTTTTTGAAAGATTTTCAATTATTTTGAGAATTTTCCACTTTTTTTAGTCATTTTTCATCCAAAAACAATATTTATATTGTTAATAATTCTGCTCAAACGTTATTTGCTACCAGTAGAAAGACATTATAAACAATTTTGAACAATTTATTTGAAAATTTAGTGAGTTTTTTTAAAAAAATTTAAAAAAATCGAAATTTTTTACATTGTTAATCGTTTTTTCGCTGTTTTTGTTCTCTTTTGCACAAATACATTGCATGTTTTCCATTAAAAATTAATTTAACTGTTAATTTAGTGTTGGTTAAACTTCGACAGTCTATCGATAGCATCGATAACAAAAAATATCGAGTATATCGATACTTCACAAAACTATCGATAGTTTCAATACTTAAAAATTATTTTACCACAAGGCTACCGATATTATCGATAGCTTTGAAATTAATTAAACACAATTTGAACTACAAGTTAAGTTTTCGTTTGACATTGGATATAAACAACGAATTAACATAGTGTTTGGTAGATATCGTTAGTTTCCATTATCGATTGTGTCGATAGTTTTGAGAAAAAACTTTCGATAATATCGGTAATCTTGTGGTAAAATAATTTGGAAGTATTGAAACTATCGATAGTTTTGTGAAGTATCGATATACTCGATATTTTTTTGTTATCGATGCTATCGATAGACTGTCGAAGTTTAACCAACACTAAATTAACAGTTAAATTAATTTTTAATGGAAAACATGCAATGTATTTGTGCAAAAGAGAACAAAAACAGCGAAAAAACGATTAACAATGTAAAAAATTTCGATTTTTTTAAATTTTTTCAAAAAAATTCACTAAATTTTCAAATAAATTGTTCAAAATTGTCTTTCTACTGGTAGCAAATAACGTTTGAGCAGAATTATTAACAATATAAATATTGTTTTTGGATGAAAAATGATTAAAAAAAAGTGGAAAATTCTCAAAATAATTGAAAATCTTTCAAAAAAAATTTTGTTCGAAGTCGTACCGATAAATCGAAAAACTAATGACGCCAATCGATTTCTCGGGTCCGAAATAGGGCGAAACAGTTAATCGCACACCTGTCTCAAAAAAATTTTTCAAAAAACTTGCACAGTGTTATTTTTAAAATATGTCCCGGCATTGCAGTTTTCAAAAAAGTATAAAAGTTTCCAAAGTTGAAGTTAGATAAAAAATATTACAGTTTTAACTCAACAAAACGGGGGTTTTCAGACCAAAAAAGCCTTTTATTCATCATAACTTTTTTCTAATGATTTAAGTCGAATAAAGTGCTCTAGCAAAAATGTAGAATTTTAAATTATCTACATTTTATAGTTTCACAGTTTTTTTGTACAATGCACGGTTCTTGCACTATAGCTCATAAAACTGGAGTCAGGCTCACAGGGTATGAAAATTGTATTTTTGCTTCCAACACTACAAAAGCAAATCTTAGGAGGGGAAAGGGTGATTATCTATTGTTTTGGTTTACCATGAACCCAAAAAGTGCAAATTAAATCCAAGCACAAAAAATATTTTGATTTTTGTCGACCTGTGTAATTCTACAGTCCAAAGATCATTACCAGTCATCGTCTTACCATTGCCACCTTTCATCTGCTTTATTGTTCCCAAAAATAACTCTTCTTCTCATTCTTCCACATTTATGACTCTTACATGAAGCTTACTTTTGCCAAAGATTATAGCATGCAAAGATGTCGCATCCCATACAAATTATCGGAACCCCAAATTTTTCGGGTGGTACGTGATATGGCGTACCACAACATGTTGCTAGTAGGAAAATGTTACGAGAGCGAGTGAATTCCTTAAAAAATTGGAATCTCTTAAAAAAATTACTTTGACGTTTGACCTTCTTCGGTTTATTTTTTGTTTTGTTCTTATGTGTTGTTTTATGAAACGAATGCTCCATGTGGCAGAGGTGATGGTATTTTTTGGTCTTTTTTCTGTTCTTCTGCTGAAGTATTTCCTATTCTAAGGATTTTATTTATTTTGTAGTTGTTTCCCTTGTTTTGATTTTTTTTGTAAACTTTGCGTTGAAGACTTTTTACAGAAGTCGAGGGTAGTTTTCTGTTTTGATTTTTATTTACAATTTTGTTTTCTCTTTTTGTATGATCGTGATGCACAGGCGCATCGCTTTCAGGTGTATACACACATAATACGTAGGTATTTTTTTTCGTTTGCTACGGCAATCGTCCCTGGAATTCAAGTTGAATTTTTTTGTTGAAATAGGTATACATATTTTCTTGGCTTGTTGTGAGCTTTGGTATTTTTACTTTGGAAGGGAAGAAAAGTTATTGAAGGAGTTATTTAGTGCGGATCGTAAGGGTAGGAAAGGTTTAAAAAAGTATTTAGTGCGGATGGTATCGGTAGGAAAGGTATTAAAAAGTTTTTAAAGAGGGGAAAGAGGGTGAGTGGGCCAAAAAATGCGGTGGGTGTCAAAAATCGTGTTTTTTTACGATTTCTGTCAAAAGTAGACCTCCTATCGAAAAAAGTTAAATGCAAAAGTTGTAGGTAGATTGTAAAAGTGTCTACAACTTTTACTTCAACCATTTTTGTATAGCCTCAAAAATATTAAAAAAAATGCGAAAAAATTCTATACTTTTTAAAAAGTTTGGAATGCAGTCATTTAGATAAAAACCTTTTATTTAAGATTCTGAGGAAAAATTAAACTTTTGTTTTTATTGAGAAAAAAACATTTTTAACCCCTTACCGCACAGTGGCTCATATATGAGCCAAACCATAAAAAGCCTTAATACTTTAAAGTTAAAAAAAAAATCTAGTTTTGTTTAAACTTTTCGAATTAAGTAATATAAGGCCTCTAAATAACATTATAAAACGCCATCTGTAATGATTTGGGCGAGCATAGTTATCCGGTAAAGTGGCCGAACTGGTGATAGGCAGGACGGAGCATATTTGAAAAATTGAAAATTGAATAAAAAATATAAAACAATGAGTAAGAACTTTTAAAAAAATATGCCAATAAAGGATATAATGTGATTATTATTGCTAATATATATTTTGTTACATTTATCAAGTTTTAGACATTTGAAAGTGGCATTAAGTGATTGGATCATATATGAGCCACCGTGCAGAAATGTTCCTCTCCTGTTGGTCCATATATGAGCCATCGTGCAACAAGGGAACAAATTAATTTTTTTTCTTATTATCTACACCCGATTTTTTCTACGTTTTCGTGTGGAATGTTATAAATTTAATTTAAAATAGATTAAAAGGCCTTTTAATCTATTTTATTGAGACACATACAGTTCCAGCGCGTAGTTTTTACGTATAATTAATTTAATTTACATTTTTTTTTTTGTTCGTTTTCTGCTCAATGTGCCAAATATGATCCAAACCGGAAAAACCCAAATTTTCCGACTTTTACTCAAAAAATTGAAAATTCCTGAAACACGTGTCTTTTTATTTAACAAAATCTACCATATATATTTTTTTCACGAAAAAAAAAATCATGCGGTAAGGGGTTAAGATCGATTTTTCCGTAAATGACAGTAATATTGGCGTAAAACAAAATTCCATAGAAACCAAACTATATTCTTCTAATGGCCTTTGACACTCTTAATTTGAATCTAGCATTAAAATAGCTCTACGTGCAAAGTTTTTGAGATATTGAATTTTGAACGCCCAAAACACTATTTTTGTGATGTTTTGTAATGGTAATATCTATAAAACATGATGTTATAGTTTTTCTGACTTCGGATTCGAGCCCAGCGCACAAAAAAACACTAGAAAAATATACATTGATTTCTATAACAAAAACTTTTTGACTAGTGAAATCGAATAAGGCAGAAAAATTCGATTGCCTTGTTCAATTCACTAGTCAAAAGACCAAAAACACAAGATTTTGGAAGTATTAAATTTTAGCTGTATTAAATTTTTGTGACCAATCTGTCTTTTCTCCTTTACATGTTTAATCTCTTTAAATGCTCAAAGTATAAAAATAGACTATTCAGTAAAAACGTCAAAAATGTCGTTTTTATCTTCTTTGAATAGTTTTTCTTAAGTATTTTACAATGTTTTAATTGTAAAAGTTTCTAAAAGGTGCATATCAATAGAAATTTAGCTATCTACAAAAAACTACTCAATAAAAGTTTTCAAATTCGATTTGCTTTTCAAGTTTTAGGCAAGAACAAAAAAAGTAACAAAAACAGTCGAAAATATTGATCGTTTCAAAAATGGTCATGTCCTTATAACTTATCCATAGATTTTGAAGAAAATTATCTTGTTACAATAATACAAAATTTAAAACTATCAGAATTCGAAAGATTTTGATTTAACTTTGGTGTTACTTTGACTTTTAATCTTTTTTTCCAAATTAGGCCAACTGATTTTTAATTTTAAATTGAAATTTTTGCCGCACTGCTAAAACTTTCAAGTGGAACCGAAGAAAATGGCGTCACTTTTTCGTGGTTGCTACCCTGGTTCATCGATTTATAAGACGTTATCACGTCAAAAAATAAAAAGTAATAAAATAATGTACATATTTGCCAATTATTGCAATAAAATTAAATGACAATAAAAGCACACATATGGAAAAACTAAATATTTACATATTTTTTTTTTTTTTTTTGTATTAATAAATATCGTTTAAGGTTTAAACTCTACATAAACCAATGAGAAATCAAAAATTTTCAAAATAAGGAAAACTATCCAAAAATAGTAATAATTTTAAATTAAAAATAAAGTTGAAAATTGAATAAAGTTTATCAATGTATGTTTGAATTTTCTGTAAAGTGATCCGTTGCTGAGGTATTGATAGTAAAAGTCAAGAGTTGGCTTTTGGTTTGATGACTGATTTTGCAGTCTAAAAAATATCTTGAAAGTTTGAAACAAAAAGAAACTTGAAGCTAAATAAATAGCCTTTGTAAAATTAATCATCATATTCAGAAAACAAATCCCCCATTTTTAAGAGATAAATAAAATAAAAAAAATGTAAAATTTTGGTTTTTGAACAGTTAAAATGATTAAGCTATAAAAGACATATGTACATTTACAGAAATCTATGAATTGAAAAAGGTTTCAGTTTGATTTTGTAGTGTTTTTCCTTTTGTTAATTTTTTGTGTTTTCTTGTAACTTTTTTGAAGAAATCGGTTAAAACAACATAGTTATATTTTATAAAAATAAAATATTAAATTTATTAAAACAAACAGTAAATCTATTTTAATTTTAAATATTTAATGAATATGAACGCAACTAATTAAAACAAGTGTGGTTGTAATGACCGAGGTTGTTGCAATGACCGAGTAAATATTTTTTAGGCTTAATCTGAGATGAAAAGCGAAAATATCAGAAAACCAACACTAACAAATATATTTAATGACAAATTTTTGTTCAAATATAATTGATATGAAACGAAACAAATGGAAGTATATTCATTAAGATAAGTACGTAATTACGTATGTGTAGTTCTTTATACAACTTTAATTATTTTATTTCAAATTTTTTATTTTAAAATTGACATATCCCGAAGTTTTTGAACAATCAACACTTTTCCAATAAAGGTTGGATTCTGGTCAGTTCATCGAATTTTCGTATTGAAAGTTGCACTTATCAAGCCAATTTTTGCAGAAGAGTTGCGATTACTGCGTCTACAATGATAAAAATCTAGGTGTTGCGAAAATCGAGGAGTTGCGTGAATCGAGAGTTGCGTTTCGTATTCGACAAAATTTTTTTTTCAGTATATTTTTGACATTCCTTTTGTCCGCGAAAAAACACCTTTCCACCCAACTTTTTTTTATAGACTTTTTTTTGTCCTTATCCCAAAAGCAAACTTTTTGCCAAGTTTCATGAGTGTAACAATTTTTTTAAAGCCTATTTTACCTGTAATAGTAATAAATCATTTTATAAATAAAAATTTTCCCTTTCTTAGAAAAAAATAAAAACAAAAAAAATTGAAAAATGTTGGTTTTTACACAGATTTAGCTATTTTACCTTTTGAAATAAAACATTTGGTAGGTACTAAAATCCCTAAACAAGAAGAATATAGATTTCACATGTTTTTGTTTTGTCATAATACGATAATTTTTTACTGAAATACAGCCTATCGAAAATCACAGTTTTTTTGTTGTTCCTTTAATTTTTTGAGCTAGTCTATGTGTGTACACCTGAAAGCAATGCATCTGTGCAATAGCACTAAAAGAGCTCAAAAAATAAAAACAAACCTACCCTTGGCAAAAAAATATTCCACAAAATCTTCAACACAAAAAATATACAAATATCTAAAAAAGGAAAAAAAAAACTGGAATGAAGAAAATCCTTACAAAAGAAAATATTTTGCCAGACGCAATCAAACAAGAACAAAAATTTATATAATTATTTTCCACCACAAAAAAAAAACAACAATTTCAAGGACGATTGCCGTAGCAAACGAAAAAAAAGATACATACACAGACACACCTGAAACCAATGCACCTGTGCGTTGTCATCCTATAAAAAAGAGAACAAAAAAATAAAAAGCAGAAACCACCCTCGGCTAAAAAATATTCTACAAAATATTAAATTCTTAAAGTCTTCATATTTAAAAAAAAACACCTTTCACAAGAGGGAAGATCTGGGTAGACGAACTGCCTAAAAATTAAGAAAAAAAACTCCACCACAGTGATCGTCATCGGCACCGTTTCCGTAAGAAGCAAAACAAAATAAAAAAAAAAAAAAACAGAAGAAAGAAAACGACAGAGATTCCATTTTTTTAAGGAATTCCCTCGCTCTCGCAACATTTTGCAGCTAGCAACATGTTGATCACATACGACACTTCAAATTTTTGGTTTCGATAACTTCTATGGGATACGATATCTTTGTATTCTATAATCTTTGCTTTTGCACATAACAGCATAATGATTCCGTTTACCGCATTTTTTACAAATGTTGAACCTAAAGCTGGGCATTTGAAGTGGTGTTGCTGTCCACATCGATAACAGGGTTTTTGTGTATGTGTAGCCTTTGTCTGGTGATAAGTTTTCTCCGCTACTGATGACGTCTTCGTATTTCTGCCTCTTTCCTTCATTGCATTGCTATTGTATTTAACGTTAGATCTCGGTAGCCTTCTATCGATTTTGGCAACTAAACTTGTTGTTGGAGTTTCAAGTTGCTTTGCCTGCTCTTTCGTATTTTCCATAAGGCGTGCAATTTCTATTGCTTTATCAAGTTTTAATTTGTCATCTTGCAATAGCTCATCTCTTAAGGAACTATTTTCTTTACTTAAGCCACAAATGAAGACGTCTTTTACTATGCTACTTTGCAACGTTCCAAGTTCACATGATTTGCTTTAATTTTTAAGATTTGTAACAAATTCTTAATGGACTCACCAATGATTTGCTTTCGCGTAAAGAAGTTGTGTCTTTCCATCGCAATATTCTTTTTTGGAGAACAGAATTCTTCGAATTTATCGATTACGTCTTGCAAACTTACTGTGTCCATTTCGAGATTAAACGAGCTGAATATAGGCAACGAGGGTGATCCAAGATAATGCAGATATAGCCACTTTTCGTTGATCTTTATCTTTTTCCATGTTGGATGCTCTCATGAAAATTTTAAATTGTAGGATCCAATTTTTCCAGAGATCGGATAAATTTTGGTAACCATGTGTAAAATCCAATGGTGATAACGTTGGGACTATCACCTTCTTGTCCTTCGTCGGACATAACTTCAATTTTGGGTTTAGTTTCAGTAATTTCTGTTTTATTTGGACTTTTGCCTTTAGTCATAATTTTTTTTTTAACTTTTTATAAATTTGCAAATTTTTAATTTAAATTTTTCTCTTTTTTTTTTTTATTTGAGTTTTTACTTCTGACACCATATTATAGTGTGAAGACGAGATTTCTTTTAAGACTGATTTATTCATCAATATAAAATTACTTAAAACTATGACATTTCTCTTATGTACTAAACTTATATACTAAACTAATAATAAGAACTATACTTCTCAACTTCATATGGTTGTTCTCACAACAATATATAAATTCTTACACGTTTAAAGCGAATTATTGGCTTTTTGGGACCAATTGCAGATTTTAATGTTTCTTCGAAAAAAACACCCTTTCACCAAAATTTTGTTTAGGAAAACTCTTTATTATTGCTTTCAATCCCAAAATCGATATTTTTACCAAATTTCATGAGGGTGCTCCATCATTTTTGTTTTCACTCAAAAAAACACCCTTTTAACCATGATATTTTTATAGAAACTTGTGTCTAATCTTAAAAGTAACATAATTACTAAATTTCAATAGGGTACCACTAGTATTACTCTTATATTACACACTTTTTCAAATATACCCATATTTTCTTTACTTAAAAAAAAAACACCCCTTCACATAAAAAAATTTATAGACCTACATTATTCGTAATTCTCATGGGAAAGAGAACATATTTAATGAATTTTGTAAGGGTACCATTTAAACTATTGATTTTATAGGACTTATAGCGAATTTTTCCTTATTTCAAAAAAAACACCCTTTAACCTAAAATAATTGTATAGACTGTTCGGGTTCTTGGTTTCTGCTATAAATTAAACATTTTTACCAATTTTCATTGGTGTAACAATTTTTTCCTAGTTTTTGTGGTACTAATTCCGAATTTCATCATTTCTTTAAAAAACACCCTTTCACTCAAGATAGTTTTGTACACTTTATAGATTCTCAGTTCTTATACCAACCAAAATATTTACACCAAGTTTAAAAAATTAATAAAATTTAAGTCAGCCATTATGATACCTTCCTCACACACAACTTAACCCATCAAAAAAACACCCTTTCACCAAAAATAATTTTAATAACTTTATGAATCCTTTGTCCCTGCTATATCTTAAACCTTCATCCCGAATTTTATCAGTGTAGCATGTTTTTCACATGGGTTTCGGTTATATTTTACTTGTTGAAGTCAAAAAACAAGCACCCTTGTTTTAAATCGGCAATAACTTAGAGCAATCGTATTGACTTTATTTTTATGTCATTAGATTCAGCATCAAAAAATACCTTGAAAACATGTGTCATATGATGATATTCGACAAACAATTTTTTTCAGTATATTTTTGACCTTCACCCCCTCCCTCTTGTCCGCGAAAAAACACCCTTCCACCCAACTTTTTGCCAAGTTTCGGAAAAAATATCATTTATTACTGTAAGTGTTGCTGTTGTTTTTTAATAATTTTTTTTATTTTCATAATTTCTTTTTAGAAAACTGCCCTTCTCACCTTAAGGGGGGAACACCCTCTGGAATTTTTTTATTTTTGCATTATCAATTTTTTGCCTAAAAATAATTTATCAACCGAAGAAACTGTTTCAGTGGTCTTAGCCTTAAATGAAGCCTCAAAAGTTCCCAGGTTGTTCTGAAACCCATGAAATGAAAACTTTAAACGATTTTTTCTCGAAACTCGTTTTTTTTCCGCGCCGTGCAACGTAACTCAAAAACTAATGAAGCTATCGACTTGAAATAAAAAGCAAATTACTCGTTAACTCATTGGTCATTGCCTAAAAGTTCAATAAAATTTTCACAATAAATATTTTTTTTAACAATTTGTTTATAAAAAAACATTGTGTTTTTTAGTTTTTTTGGTCTCTAATTTTTATTTTACACTTTTTTTTTTTCTAAATTTAGGTTCATGCAATGCGTATAAATATATTTTAATGGAAAAAATTCTCTTTTGATAATAAATAATATACTGGACCTGGGCATTGCACGGCCCAAATGGGAGGCATCAACTTTAAACGGTTGTAGACCCGCCATTTTGTTTTTTTATTACTTCAAAAAATTGTGTAAAGACTTCATGATGTTAATAATATAATGTATTTGAATGAAAAAATAAATAAAATAAAATAGATTAAATATTTAAATGGTTATTTTATTATAACTCAGTCTTTTAATACAACTTAATTTTAAATTATGGCAACGCGTTTCGGAATTAACATTCCATCTTCGGGCTTCCAAACTGATTTATGTTGTTTGCGGTATGACTGTCTCTTTTCCATGTTGTTGTTGTTGTTGACTTTGTTAAGATTTATATTTGGTTGTGTTTAAATGTAATATGTAATTGTTTTAGAGAGGTAAAGTGTGGTTGTCTCATTTTATCTGTTGGTATGTTTGAGTAATGTGTCGAATAGTGAATTTGTTTTCAATGTCAACTTGTCGTTGAGTAGGTCGTCTTCTTTCTTCTTGTTAGATTTGTAGATTTCAAATTCTTCGAGTGCATCAAGTAATGTATTTTTCCAAATTTTAATTAATGCTTTCAGTTTTCCAAAAAAAATTCTTGAAAAACCCGTCGTCCAGAGGGATTTCCCCCCTTAACGGGGGGAGATAGACCCCCCTCCCAAAGAAAAAAAAAATGTTTGTATTGAACTCCTCTACAAAAACCCGTTACCAAATCCTGGCATCCAAGCTATCCTACTACATGCCAAAACAACATTTTTGTTCTATACCTAAAAGTTCGAATTTCTGTATCTGGGTTGAAATCGTAATTTTTTTTCTAAGCCAATTGTTAACTAAAATAATGGAATTTTTTAACTTTGACAGCTTAAAAATTCTAGGTGGTTTAACCGAGTTACATGTTTTATACATTGCTGAAAAGGTATATTTATCTCCTATCAGAAACTAAAAAAAATCGAAAATGGGTAAAAATTTGACGAAGCTAGATTTTTTTCAATGGGTGAAGGTCAAAAAAACAGTATCAGTGCGACTAGCTCTACAAAACGTGATAGGTCTCCGCCCGCGTATATTTTAAAAGCACAGTGGTAAGGCACTGGCCTAGTAAGTCGATCTTGTATACTGTGAAAGAGTGAGCACGCGGAAATCGACTTTCACAGTGTTTTAATTCGTAAGCGGAAAGTATGTTAGCAAACAACAAGTAATATAGCCAGCGGCGTTGTTCCCAGCTAGGCCGAGCAGATTTGAAAGTTTTTTTTTAAACGAAAAAATTCAAATAACATTCGCTTGACATAGAGCGTATGCAATCGGATGATATAGCGGGGACATCGAAAGGTGCCCCAGCTAGGGAGGAGAAGCCAACGGCAATCAAGCCAACGCCAACGACAGCCGATATGGGAGGGAGGAGTAAGAGGAGACGGCAACCGCTAAAGCCAAAGCCGAACCTGGTGAAGCGACGTTCTACAAAACCTTCAGCTGAGCTGCCAGCTGAAGAGAAGGAAACGGCGCGCACAGCTAATATTGAAGCTAAAAGCGATCATCAGAAGCCAGAAGATGATAATGATGTTAACTATATGTCCGAGGGGGGAGAAGGTCATTTCGTTTCGGGTGACAGCAACAAGTTCGCTGTTCTGTCATCGAGAGAGCCGTCATCAGACGATGATGAAGAGGAGGAGCAGACCCTCCAAACTAAAATAAATGAGTTTGAGAGGAAAATGGATGCTCTCAGACAAGAAGTTGCGCCCCTGCTCGAGCGCATGAAAGCAAAACAAGACGCCCGCAGACCCACGAAAAGCAAGAGCTCGCAGATAAAAAAGCCGCTAAAGCAGCCAAAGCAGCGGAACAACAACAATAATAGCAGCTTCTACATCAGCAAAAGGAAGTCCCTCAACCCCAGCGACAACAACAACAGCAGCAACAACAACAATTGCCTGCACAAGTTACACACCAACAACAACAGCTGCCCGCACAGCAACAACAAGAACAGCTACAGCAGCAACAACAACAGCCAGAACAGCAAAGTACACAGCAACAACAACAACAAGCAACATAGGTAAAGCCCAGTGGAAGCAAGCAGCAAGTGCGGAGGCGGACCCTAAGAATAAGAAGTACAGGAATGGGTGTTTGAAGAAACCAGTGCGGCATTTTTTTTTTCATTTTTACAAAGTAGGGTTAGTTACACAAACACATATGTAAGATGGTTGTTCGCAAGGCGCAACGTTTTATCTACTTGAAAATTTATGTTTTTATGAAACACGTTATTCATGGTATTTTTTTTAATAAAATAAAATAAAATATTGGCATTTAAGCATTACCTACATTGGCTTAAAAGTGTAAAAGTACTTAAGTGAAAATTTTCAAACATATTTCTGGATGGAAAACTTAAAAAAAGCTTAATTTTTTGATCTAAAAAACAATTTATATACTCTTTTTCACATTAAACTTGCGCTAGCGCCCGGGCAATTGCAGCGCCTTACCATCACCAAACAAAAATGAATACACCCCTGTATTTTCAATTTGACAGCTGAGGATTGAAAACAATTCTAAATTATTCTACGATAATCTGTTTATATGAATAAATTCACTTTACATACATTTATTTTGCAAATAAAGTGTATTCACATGTGAAAGGAAAGGGTCTCTGAATGGTTATACAAATATTTTGCACAATTTTACATAGAAATACATTATTGTTTTTATTGTTTTATTTGTTTTTTATTAACTAAGACTTATTTTCTCACTATTTAATTCTATAAAAGTTTTTGCAATTGTGTTAAAGGGTTTTTGAATTTGAATTACACTTTGGTTTTAATTCTATCACACACCAGAATGGCTCGAATGACAGCGTTGGATTTATTTTTGACAGTTTTTTTTCCACGCTATCCTACACTATAAAACTGATATACACCCATTCCTGTACTTCTTATTCTTAGTGCGGACCCAACAGCAGGAGGCCCAGAAGCAGCAGCGAGGGAAAGGACACCAGCAGCAGCCACAGATAGCCAAAGCGAAGAAAGAAAATGTGCCACCCATTAATGTGTTCAGGATGGACCCAGAGGACACTAAACAGCTATGTAAGTCAGCCATAGGCGAACATTTTTTTTATTAAAAGACTTAGTAATAGTAGATAGCGATCCACTGCCACGTTGTGCAGGATCATAAAAAAATTAAATTTTTACTTAAAGAAGCCACCACTGATTACTTCAGTTTTATCCCTAAATTAGAGAAAATCCAAACGATCCTTCTAAAGGGCATATATTCCTGCACTGAACCCCAGACGCTCTTTGATGAGCTATGCCGCCGCAAAGCGAGTGGTGATCTCGAGATCATCAGCGTCAAGCCATTCCAAACGGCTTTGTCCAGACGGGAGAAAAGGGAACTGCCGATATTTTTAGTGCAGCTTTCGTCCAACAGCAAACTGGATAAGTTGAGGAGTATCACCGTCCTCCACTACCAATTTGTCACTTGGGATAAATTAAAAAGGCGCGGTGACATGCTTAAATGCGTGCGCTGCCAAAGGGTCGGCCATGCCGCATCCAATTGCGAAATGCAGTCGCGCTGTGTAAAGTGTGGAGAGAACCACAATAAGGGGGAGTGTAAACTCGGAGAGGAACGGGTCGAAGATAAGGCCCAGCTAAAATGCGCAGTCTACCGAAGCGTCGGGCACCCTACTAATTATCGGGGCTGCCCGAGGTTTCAGCAAATGAAGCAGCAAAAAACGGAGAAGTAGAAAAACATCCAGAAGGGCGTGCTCCTATCGTCAATCCAAGCATCTCTTTCGCTCAAATGGCGCAAAGAGCAATGCCAAAGGCGATACAGAAGCCACCAAAGGTGTCCCAACAGACCTCCGTGCCTAAAGCGTGGCGGCAGAATCAGAGGTTTTGACCTTGTTACTGAGCATTCAAGCACAGTTAACAGGGCTTCAAACGCAGATAAGGGAGCAGACAGTGAGGGTAGATCATATCTACCCTCAACTGCCTAGCTTAACCTAACCTAGGTCGTAATGTACGCGCTGTCAGACAGGCCCCTTAGGATCCTAGCTGTGAATGTAAATCCACTGATTAGGGTCGAACGTAGACCTAACTTTTTCTAATTGTTAAAAGACACCAAGATTGAGGAAATCAAATACAGAATCAGCGAGGTAATCATCTGTATAATTGGATGAGTCAAAACAATATTGAATATAGGTTTGATCTGCTGGCTACTGAAAGGCCATCGTTCTAAAGAAGCGGTTCTTTTCTGAAATTGTTGCTTAGTCAGCTATTACATGAAGCCTCAAGAGGCGCGCCTCTTTTCAAAACCAATGCGTGCAAAAGAGAAAGAAGATAAAACAAAAACAACAAAATGAGGTTTCAAAATATACGCAGGCGGAGACCTATCAGGTTTTGTAGAGCTAGTCGCACTGATCACGAAACAGTATTTGAAATTCCCCTAACACCCCCAAAATCTAGAGTTACGGGCAAAAAACGGTTTTTTGGACCTTCACCCATTGAAAAAATTCTAGCTTCGACAATTTTTAACCCATTTTCGATTTGTTTACAGTTTCTGATAGAAGATAAATATACCTTTTCAACAATGTATAAAACATGTAACTCGGTTAAACCACATAGAATTTATAAGCTGTCAAAGTTCAAAAATTCCATTTTTTTCGTCATTTGCCCAACTTCGGCATCAATTTAAAGTATATGTTTTCAAAACAACATGCTATTTAAAAAATATATTCTAAAACTATATCTATTTCTCAATGAATCGAGGTATTTTTTATGAAAATCACTTCAAAATTGGCTTAGAAAAAATTTTTTTTGATTTCAACCCAAATACAGAAATTCGAACTTTTAGGTATAGAACAAAAATGTTGTTTCGGCACGTAGTAGGATAACTTGGGCGCCAGGATTTGATAACGGGTTTTTGTAGAGGAGCTCAATACAAACTTTTTTTTCTTTGGGAGGGGGGTCTATCTCCTCCCGTTTAGGTGGGAGGGGCATTTTTCTAAAAAAAAAATTATCAAAATAAAAAAAAATTATTAAAAAACAACGGCAACACTTACAGTAATAAATGATACCATTTCCAAAAGGAAAAATTGTACATTTGGTTCTAATTTTTAAATCAATATAATATAACCAATAGTTTTTGAAATAATCGATTTCAAAGTTAAAAATAGGTGAAAAAAAAATTTTTTAAACTCATTTTATACTATTTTTGTCCAGAGTGTGAATTTTAGTAAAAAAATTACTCACACAGAAAACTGCCTCAATTGATTCCTTATCGAACAGTGAAAACTATATGTTTCTATGTCTTCTAGTTTTTGAGAAAATTGAAAAATTATTTTATCAGATTTTTCTTTTTTCAAAATATTTTTTGTTTTTATTTTCCAATTTTCTCAAAAACTAGAAGACATAGAAACATATAGTTTTCATCCTCGCTGTAGACTCATGTTGCCATAATGATACTGGCTTTCACAGCATGAACGAAAAAACAAATTTCTTTTAAATACTTTATGTAAAAGTCATAATGGTTTACATATCTGTCACATAAATGCTCAGGCTCTTGTTAGTAAATTTGATGAGTTTAGGATGATATTTGAGGGTAGTTTAATTGATATAGTCTGTGTTTCAGAGACTTGGTTCTATTCCTCTATGAACAGTGGTCTTTTTTCCCTTACTGGGTTTAAAAAACCTTATAGAGCTGCTCGAACTCGCACTACTGGAGGAGGCGTTGCAATATACGTTAAAAATCATATCCGGTCTTGTCATAATAAGTTTTCCGATGGCACCGAGGCTTGTGATTATTATTTCATTGATATATTCGGATATTGAATTGAGTTCGCTAATACTCAAAAAGACATGTGGAGACAGTTAAAGAAATATGTTCTCAACAAAAGAAAAGATGTGATATTTGAAGTGCAATTCGAAAACGGTGAAAAATCCAACAATAGTGCAATTTTATGTGAAAAATTTAATAACTATTTCGTCCAAAGTATTTTAGAATTAAACCAATCTGTGATAAACTTAGAATATGAAAACCTAGTCAATGAGTGCAATATAGAATTTAATAAAAAAGTTTCGTACAATAAATACAATTGATTTACTAATGTCGAATTCCTTTCAATTTTTTGAATCGCCTCAAAAAAATCGAATTTTTGGTGTTAAAAAGGAACATGAAAACTAACCGAATTCTTTTTGCGATTGTATGTGTGTTATTTGACAATAATTTTTACACGAACGTCAAGCTGAAATCAAATCAATAATTTTGTTTATTTCCTTAGGTAATATTAATTTAATTTTATCAAAATCAATAGGAAATTGGAGATACTATTAAGATCTGAGTGAAGATGAAGTAGAAGGTTAATTATTTTAGCCGTATGTTTTGGTTTTACAGAGAAAAAATTTCTTGAAGACATTCACGGGAAGAAAATTCACAGTAATTGCACTTTTTCACAAGAAGTATGCCAGGAAAAAATATATTTTGATCGCACATTGTTTTTTTTTATTTATTTCATATTTTTCCGCAATAAAACACGGTATACGATTATAATTTACACTTTATTTGAAGTTGGTGTTCCAAATAAACAAATAACAAGAAGAAAACTTCCAGCTTGACGTTTGAGAAATGTCAAATGTTCCAAGTGTGTGTGCAAATCCGTGAAAATCTTTCAAAAAAGAGGGATTAAAAAAAATTCGAATTCTGCTTCGTTTGAGGCGAATTTTTTTTTCTATGGAACACGATTTTCAGAAAAAATTCGCTTCGAGATCGCCGAAAATTCAATTTTTACATTGAAAGGAATTCGACATAAGTGCAATAGACAACATTAGTCAAAAAAGTGACTTTAACTTTTTAAATGTCAAAATGTTAGAAGAATCTGTCAGTATTGTCGGTCCCATTCTCTTACGTATTATAAATGTCTCACTTTCAACTGTTATCTTTCCCGAATCATGAGAAAATCATTAATTGTCCCAATAAAAAAAGTGTATTGTGCTAAAATGTGTAAAGAATATCGTCCAATAAACATGTTGCCAACATATGAAAAAGTGTTAGAAAAAGTTGTCCGTACCCAAATTATAGAACATATTGAAAACCAAAACCTTATAACAACATACCAATCAGAGTTGTAAAAGATTGCAATCTTTTTTGAATGCAATCTTTAATGACTTCAATCAAAAGATTGCATTCATTGACTTACATTTGAGACTTAGACTTCAAATTTTGCAATCACCAATCATTTTCCATGAAATGATTGCAATCTTTTTTTTTTCCCAATCAATTGACTGCATTCAAATGATTGCAGTCTTTTGGGACTGCATGCAGTCTTTGCATTCTTTTTGCAATCTTTCCATTCCTTGGCAGTCTTTGCATTCCTTGGCAGTCTTTTGCATTCATTTGCATTCTTTTGCAGTCTTTTGCATTCTTTTTTAATTCTTTTGAATTCTTTTGCATTCCTTTGCATTCTTTTGAATTCTTTTGCATTCTTTTGCATTCTTTTGCATTCTTTTGCATTCTTTTGCATTCTTTTGCATTCTTTTGCATTCTTTTTGCATTCTTTTGCCACACCCACACCAAACGTATGGATTTCACAAAAATTTTAACATTTTTTTAGTTCAAGGATGAACTATAGTATCATTGTCTGTGCAGGAGTAATAGTACAGTCAAATACAGTGAAAAAGGGGTATGCCTCGGAATGAATTCTAATAATAATATTTTTTTTGCTTAATATCTTCGTTTTGGCATTCTATAACTTACCTCAAAAATCTCATGTTCGGAGGTCGTGATTTTTAAGGCCAAACCACAAAATTAAGATTTTGGAAATAAGCAATAATAGACAATGGTATTATTCAATGATGAAAAAAAAACTGAAATCCAGGAAATCTGACGTCTCTAAAAAAAAGTTTTAACTCTTTTTCATCTTTCAACCTATATTATCAAAACACTTGCAAACTTACTACCAAAAAACCTTTAAAAATTATGGTAGAGTAACCAAATTTAGCATGAAGGCTTTTATATCCATTAATCATTAACAATCTTAACAAAAACATATCTCTGAAATCATGTATCATATGTTTATATAATACCATTGTGGTTTGGCCTTAAAAATCACGACCTCCGAACATGAGATTTTTGAGGTAAGTTATAGAATGCCAAAACGAAGATATTAAGCAAAAAAAATATTATTATTAGAATTCATTCCGAGGCATACCCCTTTTTCACTGTATTTGACTGTACTATTACTCCTGCACAGACAATGATACTATAGTTGAACTTAATTCTTAAAACTATCAAATTCATCCTTGAACTAAAAAAATGTTAAAATTTTTGTGAAATCCATACGTTTGGTGTGGGTGTGGCAAAAGAATGCAAAAAGAATGCAAAAGAATGCAAAAGAATTCAAAAGAATACAAAAGAATGCAAAAGAATGCAAAAGAATTCAAAAGAATGCAAAAGAATGCAAAAGAATTCAAAAGAATGCAAAAAGAATGCAAAAGAATGCAAAAGAATTCAAAAGAATTCAAAAGAATGCAAATGAATGCAAAAGACTGCAAATGAATGCAAAAGACTGCCAAGGAATGCAAATGAATGCAAAAGACTGCCAAGGAATGCAAAGACTGCCAAGGAATGGAAAGATTGCAAAAAGAATGCAAAGACTGCATGCAGTCCCAAAAGACTGCAATCATTTGAATGCAGTCAATTGATTGGGGAAAAAAAAAGATTGCAATCATTTCATGGAAAATGATTGGTGATTGCAAAATTTGAAGTCTAAGTCTCAAGTGTAAGTCAATGAATGCAATCTTTTGTTGGAATTGTGTAACTGAATGGCAATGACTGCATTCACAAAAGATTGCATTCTTTTACAAGCCTGATACCAATCTGCATTTAGAGCAAACCATTCGTGTGAAACTAGTATTATGATAAGTGACTGGAAACAAGAAATAGAGCAAAATAAAATAGTCATAGCGGTTTTTATTGATCTTAAAAGAGCATTCGAAACTGTCAATCATACTATTTTAATTGATAAATTGAACAAATATGGTATAAAGTCTACTGAACTTAGCTGGTTTAAATCTTTTTAACAAATCGAACCCAGTGCACGAAAGTTAATGAAAGTATCTCTCAATATGTGTCTGTCGATGTTGGCCTCCCGCAAGGAGCAATACTCAGTGTGCCCCTATTTCAATTATATATCAATGACGTAGTTAAAGTGATAAAATATTCTAAAATCAAACTCTTTACAGATGACGGTTTAATTTATATTTCGGGGCACGATTTAGATGAGTGTAAACGACTTATTAACCGTGATTTAAGCAGCCTTGCTGCATGGCTTAAAATGAATGGGCTGATCTTAAATACAGAAAAGACTAAATTTATGGTTCTGAACAATAGACTTGCACAGAGTGAAACTACAATCTCAGTTGATAGTGTACAATTAGAATATGTTGATAATATTAAATATCTCGGTGTTATAATTGACAACAAGTTAACTTTTAAAGAACATACAGACTATTTGTGTAAAAAGATATCGAAGAAAATTGGAGTTCTCCGTAAAATTAGACAAAATATAACAATGAATTGTGCGGTAAGAGTGTATAATGTTGTTCTGAAACCGCATTTTGAGTATTGTGGTAGCTTACTTTTTTTATGCCATCAATATCAAAAAAATAGACTTGAAGTGCTCCAAAATAAAGCAATGCGAATAATCTTAAAGTGCGATAGATACACGCCAATATCATTTATGGTTGAGTCCTTGAACTGGCTCAACATGAACCAAAGACTATTTATGTGCGCTATGATATTTGTTTATAAAATCAAAAATGCCCAATATATTTGCGGGAAAATGTTAGCACCAACGAAATCTCTGAAGACAATCTAAGAAACAACAATGATTTAAGAATTCAACGCGTACGAACAGCAAGAGGACAAAGAACATTACAGTACATGGGATTTAAAACCTTCAACAGCCTACCTGACTGTTAAAACTTCAGAAAATATTTTTGAATTTAAAAGAAAAATTTTGCATTATATACGTTTAAATATTCATTAATATTATGTAAAAGTGCTAAAAAAAGCAAAAATGTAACCTCCTTTAAGAAAATTTGTAAAATTGTAAATATTTTCCATTAATGGCACAAGTTGCTAAATAAAACTCAACAAACAAACAAAATTTGTTTCTAATTTAAAACTTTTTCGTAAATTTTTAGGTCCAAATCAACTAAAGTATGTCCCAATGAGAGGTATGAACTCCGAAAAGTTGGCAGTCAAAAACGTCCGCGAAAAACTACAACCAGTGCAGATTTTATGAAGCCATGGAAGACAACAGATGACTCTTAAGCTATGATTATGATTACACAGTCAACGAAATCGGTCAACGCGTTGACTCTCTGACGTAAAAATGACGTCACAATCTGTCCCAAGAGTGTCACGTCGTGTGATCGTCAACGAAACTGCTGTCATTGCGTTGACGGGTCCGATGACACTTGCGGTGACACACATTTTTGGGTCAACGCAATGACTATTTTCAATGACCGTGTAATCTCTCTGTCAATGCCATTGGGACGCGTTGACGGAATTTTAGGACTGAGTGTCATCGCAATGACCCTGTCCCAGCGTTGACGGGGCAGAATTTAATACCGTGTCATCGTAGCAGTTTGACAGGATTTTTTGTATTAAAAAAAATATTACAATTTTAATGCTGACATAATGGCAAAAACGTTTTCAATTTTACGGCGAGTTCGGTTTAGTCGATATCAATTTCAGCGTGTTTTCTGTTTTCTTCATATTTTTTTCTTTTTGTTTTAATTTTCATTTGATACGAATCGGCGATGGTTAAAATAAATAAATCAAAGATTTCTTAAAAATATCCAAAAGTCCTAAAAATTAAAACGAATTTGAGAAAAGTGATGACGCTGAAAATTAAGTGAACGTACCGCTAAACAACTTGCAGAAAGTGAGAAGCCTGAAAATATCAAAGAGATACTCATAGTTCGACAAAAGAAAAAATTCAAACACCAACAACGATTAGAGGAACAAAAAAAAATGTCCCAGCAAGTAGATAGCTCGTAATCAAGAATATCTTCTCAAATGGAAAAACAACCGTGACGATTTTAAATTTGAGAACCTTCGACAAATTGGTATCCAAACCACAGTGTTTGATGAAACAAAAATTAGCGCTGAACTTTGGCCAAACGCCAGAGTTATTAAAAAGTTTTGATTTTTTTTTATATATAAACTAGCTGACCCGGCGGACTTCGTTCCACCTTTTCTTTCATTTATTTCCAATTTTTGGCTCTGTTGCGTGTGAAACTTTTCTAATACATCAGAAATCGGGTCTCAAAAACAAATCTTATACATCGTATCGCGGTGTTTCTTATCAAACTTCTCCGAAACGGCTGAACCTATTTTTATGAAATTTGTGTGCATATTGGTTGGCCTGAGAATCGGCAAACACCTATTTCCCATAATCCATTTGCCTACTCACATTTACTGGAAAACTCGCGGTATTTTACCATTTAACTCACGGTATTAAAACCATATAAGACCGCGATTTAAAGCTGCCAGACTATTGAATTCGTTGATAAAATGCATAAAGTTATAAAACTCACATTTTGGTTATACCTCCACTCCCAAAATTTTCTCTGAGCTTTAGGACTTTATATTGTTTTCGGTTTTTGGGCAAAACAAATACCAAGGATCAATTTGACATTCGATTTCCCAGTTGACACCAAAGAATTCAAATCAACAAATTTGACCAAACTGTCCTTTTCGCCACACATTATTTTTCTTACTCTTACAACCAATAACAAAATCCAACATAATTCTTCAAAGATTAAACCCAAAAAATGCATCTTATTTGGCTTACCTTTCATAATAATAAAACACTTACATATATGTATTTACTAAACACGTATTCATTTTCCACAAAATGTGATTTGTTTGACACCACAATGATAAAACATTAATATTATTCGACAGAAAAAGCAAAAAACATAAACAAATTTATCACAATAATAAAACACTTTACTTTTCAACAAAAAATTGCGATTAAAATATATTGGTTGATCTTAGAATGTTTAAAATTTTAAGTTATAATGTATTTTTCAATAGTGAACCACCCTTACCATTTACTTGTATGAAAAATAGATGTTGGCCTATTCTCAGGTCTACCCGATATGCGTACAAAATTTCATTAAAATAGGTCCAGCCGTTTCGGAGGAGTTTGATAACAAACACTGCGACAGGAGATTTTTATATATTAGAGATATCATCACAAAGTGTGATTGATTTAATTTTAATTAACTATTGTGAAGAAATCTATTATATTGAGTGAGTTGCTATTTTCGTGATTCATTTGTGCGAAAATAATTAGTGAAGAGGGCAGTTAACCGTAACTACCTACTTAAATTAATTTACCAAAATGGCCTCCGTTGGGTCAAGGTCGTTCACAGCTGGTGGTTTTTTTCTTTATAGACAGAAGACAACTGTTGTCAGCAAAATGGACTTTTCATTTTACAGCTATAGATAGGATACAGCACAGTTTTGAGTTTTGTTACACAGACACTGAATTTATTTGTACCAAATTGACTTGAATATTTTATATTTATATGTATTTCATTTCATTTCAATTTTTTTTTAAATTATAGGGACCTAGGGCATTATTAATTAAACTTCATTTCACTTCAATCCACTTGTTAATTATTTATTTAATAGATATAGTTTTAATATTGATTTCTTACAAATATCAAATATCAAAAATCAAAAATATCAAAACGTCATTACATAGCTGTCATTTTACGTCAATTACTTAGCTGTAATTTGCGTTTTGTTATTCCAAGTCTGATTAGGGGGGTTCACATTGACCAACTTACCGGACAGACCGATTGTCATTTGGCCTGATGGCGGAATTATGTTTTTCTTGTTTGTCACACGGGAACGCTGTCGAACGGGATAAAAAGTATCCTATGTCCGTCTCCTGGCTCTAAGCTACCTCCCTACCAATTTTCAGCCAAATCTGTTCTGCCGTTCTTGAGTTATAAATGGTGTAACTAACACGACTTTCTTTTATATATATAGATGAAAATATATTATATGTACATTCATATATATAATTATGTATAATTATGTACATAGGTAGGTACTGTATATTAATAAATTCACAATATTTATTTTATTTCCTCAAAAAAAAAAATTTCTTTCTTGACGGTTATGACTTTTTGTTTTGTGTCAAACTGTGTGATCATCTATTGTCGAATTCCTTTCAATGTAAAAATCGAATTTTCGGCGATCTCGAAGCGAATTTTTTCTGAAAATCGTGTTCCATAGAAAAAAAATTCGCCTCAAACGAAGCAGAATTCGAATTTTTTTTAATCCCTCTTTTTTGAAAGATTTACACGGATTTGCACACACACTTGGAACATTTGACATTTCTCAAACGTCAAGCTGGAAGTTTTCTTCTTGTTATTTGTTTATTTGGAACACCAACTTCAATTAAAGTGTAAATTATAATCGTATACCGTGTTTTATTGCGGAAAAATATGAAATAAATAAAAAAAAACAATGTGCGATCAAAATATATTTTTTCCTGGCATACTTCTTGTGAAAAAGTGCAATTACTGCGAATTTTCTTCCCGTGAATGTCTTCAGGAAATTTTTTCTCTGTAAAACCAAAACATACGGCTAAAATAATTAACCTTCTACTTCATCTTCACTCAGATCTTAATAGTATCTCCAATTTCCTATTGATTTTGATAAAATTAAATTAATATTACCTAAGGAAATAAACAAAATTATTGATTTGATTTCAGCTTGACGTTCGTGTAAAAATTATTGTCAAATAACACACATACAATCGCAAAAAGAATTCGGTTAGTTTTCATGTTCCTTTTTAACACCAAAAATTCGATTTTTTTGAGGCGATTCAAAAAATTGAAAGGAATTCGACATATCGTCGCCTAGTATTTAAGTGCCGTATACGCCATTTTTACATTTCTGGGAAATCGCATTTAAATGTTCGGAAGATAATTGCGAAAGAACTAACCGCTGGTGTTTTTTGATATTTTAGTATGATATATAATTTAAATGTGTCTTTTATATGCATGTTATTGGACATCTGCAATTCGTTTAGTTTTCAAAATACATACATTTTAGTCCAAAATGAGTTTCCCGTATACGCCATGAAAATCAGAAGTTACTTTTATTCATATACACGTACGTCAAAAAAAAAACATAACGTACGTCAAAACAATTCTCAAAATTTTCTTGCATTGCATGCAAAATTTGACGTAAATGCCAAAATTTCTTGTTTTTGTCAAAACAATAGTGAATATCTCGGCAACGAAAAAAGATAGAAAAAAACGGATAGCAGATTTGAAAAAAGCAACTTCGAAAACATACGACTGCATACCTAGTTCAAAAAATGCAATTTGGCGTATACGGCACTCCAATACTAGGGCGACGATATGTTTCACGAGTCAACGCGTTGACACTGATAAGTAAACGTAACGTTGACACGCCTGCGCGTCAACGTAATTTGGGACAACATTGACGTAATAGTGTCAATTGTGTGATAGTCAATGTTTTATTCATTGACACTGTGAACGTTGACGGTGAGATGACAGAGAAAATATTGATTTTTCTTGACGTCAGAGAGTCAAGGCGTTGACCGATTTCGTTGACCGTGTAATCATAGCTTTACTCTGAAAGCGAAGACGAACTAGAAATGATTGAACTACGAACTAGAAATGATTGAACTAAATTATAAGCTTTTGAGCTGAACGGACGTGTTTGGAAGTTAGTGCGATTTGATACAATTTGAAATTTATTTTTTGCTTATTCCCGAGATGGAAGAAAAATGTAAAAAGTGCGATGAAGTATTTGGTAAAAGATCTATTGGAATTAAATGTAGTGGTTTTTGCCAAACTTTATTTCATGATAAATGTACGGGTTTAACCGAATATGATGCAAACATGGTGCGGCCAAATAAAAACATAATGTTTATCTGCGATTCTTGTCTAGAAAAGGACACAATTATTGATCTGACTGATAAAGATAAAATTTATAAACGATTAGAAGATATTATTAAATCGGTTGATATGAATAAGACTTTTATTGAAAAACAGGAAAAGTCAGTGTATGGAATCTTAGAGAAACTTAAATCTTTGCAAGTGTGCGAAAAGGAACTTGAATCGAATAAGATCAAAGAAACGTATGCGAGCCAACTTAAGAACCGATCAAAAGTAATTCTTAAACCATTAGCAAAACAGAATGGTGTTGTTCACAAAAAAAGATTTGCAAAATAATGTTGACCCTTCGAAATTAAAGATAATTGATGTACCTGCACAAAACAATGGTACTGTTGCGATCACGTGTGAAAATGAGGAGATAGAGATGTTGTTAAAAGTGCTGTTGAAAATAAGCTCAGTGCAACGTATGAAATAAAAGTACCGGTGATAAGAAAACCAAAGTTATTTATTACTGGTGTGAGTGAAAAAAAAAATTCAGAAGAGATTGAAAAAAGTCTTATAGAACAAAATCAAATGCTGAATAAGAGTGACGTCAAATGTGTTAGAATTATGAAAATTGAAAAAAAGAGGGGTGAAAAAAGCTATAACTACTGGAATACTGTGGTGGAATTAGATTCGAAGAGCTTTCAAGCAGCCATAGACGAAGGCAAAGTAAATATCGGCTGGGATAGGTGTAAGGTTTTTGAAGAAATACGAGTACAGCGGTGCTATAAATGTTTGGGATTCAATCACGAATCTAAAGATTGTCAACATAAACAATGCTGTAGAAATTGTGGAGGAGAACATGAATCAAAGCAGTGCGGTGAAGCAAAAAAAAAATGTTTGTATTAATTGTGTTATATCTAATCAAAAATTAGGGCTTATGTTAGATACCAACCATAATACAATGGATTACAACTGCCCTGTTTATTTGAAAAAGTTAGAGGCTAAGGGGAGCCGCATCTCTTATTAGCAACTAAATGAACAGTCCAATAAAAAATCATTAAATTACTTGTCGGGTATATGTTTAAATGTTCAAGGTATAACAAGCAACTTTGCATTAATTGAAGACATTGTTTCAAATAATAATTTAGATTTTTTGTTGCTCACAGAAACCCATCACACTGATGAAATAAAAGACTGTGAAATAAATTTATCCGGTTACAAAAAATATGATGAATGTTTATCTACCTCTAGGCATACAGGGGGTATTTTAATATACGTTAAAAAATGCTTTAAATCTTCTCTGAAAAGCTTTTTTGTGCGTGGACTTCAGATTTGGATTTCATCAGTTCAAATAACCCATAAACGGGAAAAATGGAACATAATTGTTGTGTATAGATCAAGTGTCTCAAGGGTTATTGAGTTTTTTGAAATTTTGAATGATTGGGTCTCTGAAAATATTGAAGAAAATGAAAATGTAATAATAGCAGGTGATTTCAATATAGATTTTATGAACTCAAATAATTATAACCTGAATCATGTGAATTTATTTCTTTACAATATTGGCCTCAAACAATTGGTTACAGAACCGACTCGGATAACAAGAGAATCAAGTGCGTGATTATGTACTTGCTGATTACACCTTATCTGCTGAAGTGAAAGTCAGACGGGACATGAAAATTTCAGATCATGAGACAATATTTATAAAATTATTTACAGAACAAGTTACCTCACATAAACCCAAGAAAATAAGTTACGTTAAATACGACAAAAACCGATTTGTTAGTGATTTTAACGAAAACATGATTCCAATATCAACTTTGAATGAAAACACTCATTACTATGCCAACAGTTATAAAAATGCTTTACAAAATTCAATTACCGGTCTAAAAAAAAAACAATTCTTATAAATGAAAAATGTGCAGAGTGGTATAATGAAAATTTAGACTTATTAAAACGTGAAAAAATGTATCTTTATAACAGAGCTACCTTTACAAATACTATAGACGACTGGGACAAATACAAAACGAGTAGGAACTTATACAAAAAAAGAATGCACAAAAACTAAAAATAGCTTTATTGAAGCAAAAATAAATGAAAAGGCTGGTGACCAAAAGGGTCTCTGGAAGACTTTAAAAAACCAAGTAATGAAAGTAGAAAAGAGTGATTTTAGTAACATCAAAATTATAAATGGTATTGAAGTCAGATCTGACTTAGAAATTGCGAACGAGTTTAACAAATTTTTCATTGAAAGTGTGAGGGTTATAAATAGAAGCATTCCCATTCTTCCATATTCTGACAACATACAAATATATGAAACAGAGTTTAATTTTCAGTTGATTGATATGGAATTGTTAGAAGAAACAATAAAATCAATAAATAAGAAAAATGATTGCTACGGTTTAAATTGTAAAATATTACTTGACTGTAAGGATATAATTTTACCTCCTTTGCTTAAAATTATAAACCTATCTCTAACTGAAGGTGTTTTTCCTGATAGCTGGAAAAATTCTGATGTTATCCCGGTAGAGAAAGTTAAAAACGCCAAAAATGCAGAACAATGGAGACCCATCAATATGTTGCCAACATATGAAAAGATATTGGAGGTGATTGTTTGCAACCAACTTACTGGTTATGTGGAGCGAGAGAAAATAATTTGTATGGAACAATCCGGTTTTAGGCATGGTCACTAGGGTGGGTCAAAACATCGAAATTCTTTTTTTTTTATTTGGTACTCCAAAAAATCGATTGCTAGACCCCTCTAGGATATACACACCAAATATGAGCTCTTTATATTAATGGGAAGGTCCTCCGCTTTGCAATTTTCCATTTTTACATCAAGCTTCTACTAAAAAAAAATAATTTTTTTATTAATTGACTTTTTAGCAAATTTCTTTTCATATTCTTGTAGGAAATTGAACGCTCTACAAAAAAGGCGTTATACACTTTTTTCGTTTATCTAACCGTTGAATAGATATTTGAGGTCCAAAAATAGAGAAAATCTTTAAAAATTCGTTTTTTGTTCTTAATTTTGTAACAAATTGAAAAATTATAATAATCAAACGCGCAAGACAAATTCTTTTTGCAAATTGATTGCTCCACAAAAAAGATCTTAATAACTTTTTTCATTAATCTAACCATTCTAAAGATATTCGAGGTCAAAGTTAAAAAAAAAGTATAAAAACATTTTATATTTTTAAAAAATTTCCAATTCACTGAAACTTCATTATTTTCAAATTAGCAAGATATATTCTTGTAGGGGCTTAAACGTTCTACAAAAAATTCCTTGGAATCAAATTGATTGCTTTAACCGTTAAGAAGATATTCGTATCCAAACCAATGCTCACTGATTTCAATAGTTTTCTTATGACCCGTATGCATTGCGATTTGGATACGAATATCTTCTAAACGGTTAAAGCAATCAATTTGATTCCAAGGAATTTTTTGTAGAACGTTTAAGCCCCTACAAGAATATATCTTGCTAATTTGAAAATAATGAAGTTTCAGTGAATTGGAAATTTTTTAAAAATATAAAATGTTTTTATATTTTTTTTTAACTTTGACCTCGAATATCTTTAGAATGGTTAGATTAATGAAAAAAGTTATTAAGACCTTTTTTTGGTGAGCAATCAATTTGCAAAAAGAATTTGTCTTGCGCGTTTGATTATTATAATTTTTCAATTTGTTACAAAATTAAGAACAAAAAACGAATTTTTAAAGATTTTCTCTATTTTTGGACCTCAAATATCTATTCAACGGTTAGATAAACGAAAAAAGTGTATAACGCCTTTTTTGTAGAGCGTTCAATTTCCTACAAGAATATGAAAAGAAATTTGCTAAAAAGTCAATTAATAAAAAAATTATTTTTTTTTAGTAGAAGCTTGATGTAAAAATGGAAAATTGCAAAGCGGAGGACCTTCCCATTAATATAAAGAGCTCATATTTGGTGTGTATATCCTAGAGGGGTCTAGCAATCGATTTTTTGGAGTACCAAATCAAAAAAAAAAATTTAGATTTTTTTGACCCACCCTAATGGTCACTCTTGTGAGACTTCTTTGAGTTGGGTCATAAATTAATGGAAAAAAGAACTTGAGACTGGAAATATCGTTTTAGCAGTTTTCTTGGACTTGCAACGAGCATTTGAGACCATAGATAGATCAATTTTAATTAGAAAACTCTATAAATATGGAATTCGAAGTAAAGAACTAGAATGGTTTGAAAGCTATCTTTCGCAAAGAACTCAAAGAGTTAAAATAAATGAAACTTTTTCCAGACCACTAGATGTGTATATTGGTGTGCCGCAAGGATCAGTGTTGGGAGTTTTGCTTTTCTTACTCTATATAAACGATTGTGGAGAAGCCTTATCTATCTGCAAGATTTGCTTATTTGCTGATGACACCCTCATCTATGTCAGTGGCAAGGATATTCTTGCTCTTGAAACCCAGCTTCAAACAGACGTGAATTCAATATACGGATGGTTGTGCAAAAATAAATTAAAAATAAATACATCAAAAACGAAAAGTATGTGCATCAATGGTAATGATGCAAATATAAATATATCGATAGATGGCAATCTCATTGAATGTGTGAAGGAAATAAAATATCTTGGTGTCTACATTGACAATAAAATAAAGTTTGATTCCCATTTAAATAAACTCTGTGCAAAAATATCAAAAAAGTTAGGTTTTCTTAGAAGAATCAGAAGATGTGTTCCAATGAGTTGTGCGGTAACAATTTACAACACAACTGTACTGCCTCATTTTAATTACTGCTCTTCTATAATATATATGAGTACAATGGAAAAACAAACAAAGCTGCAAGTCCTACAAAATAGAGGGATGAGAATTATTTTAAAACGCGATAGGTATACTCCGATAGCAGATATGCTACACTCGTTAGGCTGGTTAAATGTAATCCAGCGTTTAAAATATAATGCATTAATCATGATATTCAAAATTAAACAAAATTTATATCCCGTTTATTTACAGAATAATGTGGAATACATCACAAATCAGCGATATGCATTAAGAAATGCTGGAGACTTTCGTTTACCTCTGTACAGGCGAGCACAAACTCAAAACCACCTGCTCTACAAAGGGCTTCAACTTTTCAACGGACTCCCGAATGAAGTGAAAAATTTAACAAACTTAAATTTATTCAAATCTAAAACTAATTTCATATTAAAAAACAATCTTTTGTAAATTTTTTGTTAAGATGAATAAGAGTTTTTTTAAACTAATAAAAACTATGAAAAAAAAAAAAAACTACGAACTACCTGCTACAACTATGAAATCCACCTGCTAAGACGAAATCCCTCAGCTAAAACGAAAAACATCTGCTATGACGAAAATAAATGTTCCATGATGAAAAACAAATATGCTAAAGCGACTAACAAACAAAAGTTCAATGAAAATTTAAAAGATGCCTCAAAGAGATGATTTCCCTATGATGATTTCAAGAAGTTCCAAAATTTTAAGATGCTAAAATATTCCCAGACTTTCTCGAGGACGAGATTTTTCCAGGATCGCCGATTGTGGGATCACCCTGTTGAGATCACAATCTCTCCACACTTACCAACAAGAAGAACGAACGAAGAAAAAGCGAAAAGAAGAATAAACTACTCTCTTTTTAAACCTCGACCAGGAACAGACGAATAAATCCTACTTACGCTATTATAATTCTTACTTGCTAAATTGCTTAAACTAAATTTCTTAAAGTTAATTTCTTAAACCTAATTTCTTAAACTTTATATTAATGAATTCTATGAACTACTATTAATAAATCTAAATTACCTACAATAAAATAAAAAGTGGAATAAATTCCTATATATATTTTACAAAAAATAGAGAAGTTAACAATTGTATTTAAAATGTTGCAATCTTCTCTGAGCACTTTGTAATACGATATGCATTAGGGTGGGTCAAACAAAAATCGAAATTCATTTTTTTGATTTGGTACTCCGAAAAATCGATTGCTAGACACCTTTAGAATATAAACACCAAATATGAACTCTCTATATTTTTTCCATTTTCTAATAGAAAAAAATCATTTCTTTACATATTCTTGCAGGAAATTGAACGTTCTACAAAAAAGGCCTTCTACACTTTTTTCGTTTATCTAACCGTTTAATAGATATTTGAGGTCCAAAAATCGTTTTTTGTTCTTAGTTTTGTAACAAATTGAAAAGTTATAATAACACTGGTCAACAAAATTGAACTTTTTTTTGCCACAAGAACCAAGATATACTTTTCTATAGGTTTTTGATGTGCTGAACTCGAATCTGAAATCAGAAAAATTTGATTGGCCTCCATTTTTGAAATATTACCGTTATAAAATGCTAAATAACCTAATTTTGGCTGTTTTCGAGGCTATACTTTTTTGTGAGGTAATATATTATAAACAAATTTGTAACGGTGATTAAAAGGACAGATATTCTTCTTTTAAAAACTGTTAAAATTTTCCCGATATCTCTTTTATTGCTCGAGATATCTTAAGTTTCATGTAATGAACCAAAGAGAAACTAAACTTAATCTAAAGATTAAGTCACTGGTCACAGAATTTTTGCCACAAGAACCAAAATATATTTTTCTAAAGGTTTTTGGGCTGCTGAAATCGAATCCGTAATCAGAAAAATTCTTAATCTAAAGATTAAGTCTTCGTTTTTGAAATATAACCGTTATAAAATAACCTTTTTTTTGCTTTTTATAACGGTAATATTTCAAGAACGAAGGCAAATAGAATTTTTCTGATTGCGGATTCGAGTTAAGAAACCCAAAAACCTTTAATAAAATATATTTTGGTTCTTGTGGCAAAAAAAGTTTAACATGATTGGCCAGTGCTGTTTCTTAGTCAAAGACCGCTACTTAAACTTTAAATATCTCGGGCAGTAAAAGAGATATCGGAAAGATTCAAACATTTTTTGGAAGAATGAAACTAGTTTTTACAGGCACCGTTACAAATTTATTCATTATGAATTACCCCACATAAAAACATAACCTCGAAAACAGCCAAAATGACGTTTTTTGGCCTTTTCTAACGGTAATATTTTAAAAAAGGAGGCCAATAATACAGTGACGGACAAAACAATAAGACCACCTCTATCACTCTTAAAATATTCTCTCTATCTCTTTTTAAAATTATATAAAAAGGCTCTTTTTACTATATTCTGCTTAAAATAAGGGAACTATTATGAAATAAAAGAAAAAGAACATGCACAGATAATTTGATGCAAAAAATAAATGTATAAACTAAAAAGAACTCTCAAATCGTGTGGACAAAACAATAGGACCAAGTGAAGTCATTTATTTTTGTATTACCTAGGATTCAAATTTTAAACAATATTTTAAGTAGAATACTCTTGTGAGATCATTTAATATTAGTGGAGTCCATTGTTCTTCAGCCGTGAGAGAATTGATGCATTAACTGACAAGAGAAGGCAATTCAGAACGGGAAATTGCCGAAACTATTGGTTAATTAAAAAAGTTTCTATTAAACGCACTAGAGCCCCCAAAAGAAAATTTTAAAAAGAACAAAGCGAAAAACTTCACAAAAACATGTCTTAAAAAAATAATGCGATTGTCATAAAAAGACACTTTCAGGTCATCTTTGGACATTAAATTAGAGCTTAACTTGCTAATAAGTGAGAAAACGCTCAGAAGAAGACCATAAGAAAAGTAACTCTTCCAAAGAATCCCCAGGGAAGTTTCACTCCTCAGTAAGAGGCATCGAAAAAACCGAATCAATTTTGCAAAAAACCATTTTTTAATTGGATTGGTCCAGATAATGAAGAAAAAATGGCGCAATGTTCTGTAGCCCGACGAAAGTAAAGTCAAATTAGTGGGATCAGATGGCAAAAGATGGATAAGGCGTCCAGAGTACGCAGAATTCAAACCGCAATACACAAGACAAACGCTTAAACACGGTGGTAGAAACATCATCGTGTGGAGGTTTTTTTTTCTTGGCACGTAGTATGTACAATTTTTTGGATTAAAGAAAACATGGACCAGCATTTGTATCCCAATTTCTTAAAAGAAGATTTTTTTCCCTATACGGAATGGAAAATGTCACTAAAATGGCAGTTTATGCATTATAATGACCGTAAATATACATTGGGTCCAGTTCAAATATGGCTTAAGAGGCATAGAATTAATGTTATGTCTTGGTTTGCCCGATCGCCGGACCCAAGTCCAATTGAAAATTTGTGGGCTATCGTTGAGAACTCATTGGGTGCAAAAAAGTCGAGAAATAAGGATGAGTTGTGGCAAAAACTTCAAGAGACTTGGTATGTAATACCGAGACGAACTTCTCGTAAATTAGTGGAATTAAAGCCTCCACAAGTATGGCCGGTGATGGTAAATAAGGGCTTTTCGACAATTTATTGGTTTTGACCAGAAAAAGAATTGAAATATGAAATAATTTCCATTTTTTGAGAAGTGGTCCTATTGTTTTGACCGCTTTAGAAATCAATTTATTTTCCTATTTATTTAATTTTTTTATTTAAACAAAAAATCTTGTTAGATAATGAATTGATTTAAGTTCCTGATACTGTAAATTTTATATTAATAATTTTTTTTCTTTTAAAAACAATGAAAAATGTGTGTTTTATGATTTGTTTTTAAAGTAAGACTAAATGGTCTTATTGTTTTGTCCATCACTGTATATGACTTCAGATTCGAGTTCAGCACATCAAAAACCTTTAGAAAAGTATATTTTGGTTCTAGTGGCAAAAACCTTGTTGACCAGTGTAATCAAACGCGCAAGACATATTCTTGTAGGAAACAGATCGCTCCACAAAAAAGGTCTTGTTAACTTTTTTCATCAATCTACCCATTCTAAAGATACTCGAGGTCAAAATATTAGAAAAATTTCTTACTTTTAAAAATTTTCCAGTTCACTGAAAATGTATTATTTTTAAATTAACAAGATGTATTCTTGTAGGAGAAGATATTCGTATCAAAATCACAATGCATACGGGTCATAAGAAAACTATTGAAATCAGTGGGCATTGGTTTGGATACGAATATCTTCTAATAGTAGGAGAGCTAGTGGCACATTTGACTAAGGTAGCTCTTGTAAGGCTGAAAATTCGTACAATGGTAGTTTTTAGCATGCTTAGTAAGAAAATCTTGGTCTGGCAGGC
This sequence comes from Episyrphus balteatus, assembly GCF_945859705.1. Classification (NCBI taxonomy): domain Eukaryota; kingdom Metazoa; phylum Arthropoda; class Insecta; order Diptera; family Syrphidae; genus Episyrphus; species Episyrphus balteatus. The sequence continues at coordinate 96,965,004 of NC_079134.1, read as the reverse complement.
CTCAGCGGTGCACATCATATATATATATGACCTTGAAAGTGTAATTTTCAACTTTTTTTGCCCAAAATTTGACTTTGAAATCGATTATTTCAAAAAGTATTCATTAAAATAACTTGATTTAAAAACTAATATAAAGTGTAATATTCTGCCTTTTGAAAAATGTATCACTCATAACTGTAGGTGTTGCCGTCGTGTTTAAATAATTTTTTTTTATTTTGAGTTACTTTTTTATAAAATCGCCCCTCCCTCTTAAACGGGGGGAGATAGACCCCCCTTCCCATAGTAAAAAATGCTTGTATTCAACTCTTCTACAAGAATCCGTTACTAATTTTCTCCGCCTTAGAAAACCATTTTTGGTTCAAATTTTTATTTTTGCATTTATATTTTTTGGGAAAATTACGATAACTAAGGCGAGGAAAATTAGCAACGGATTTTTGTAGAAGAGTTAAATACAAGCATTTTTTACTACGCGAAGGGGGGTCTATCTCCTCCCGTTTAGGAGGGAGGGGCAATTTTCTAAAAAAGTAACTCAAAATAAAAAAAAAATTATTTAAAAACGACGGCAACACCTACAGTTATGAGTGATACATTTTTCAAAAGGCAGAATATTACACTTTATATTAGTTTTTAAATCAAGTTATTTTAATGAATACTTTTTGAAATAATCGATTTCAATGTCAAATTTTGGGCAAAAAAAAGTTGAAAATTACACTTTCAAGGTCATATATATATATGATGTGCACCGCTGAGGCCTGCCATACCAAGATTTTATTACTAAGCATGCTAAAAACTACCACTGTACGAATTTTCAGCCTTACAAGAGCTACCTTAGTCAAATGTGCCACTAGCTCTTGGACTATAAACGGTTAAAGCAATCAATTTGACAGATGATAAAAGATTTAAGTTCTGTTTGCTTTATTTATAGCAGATTTTCCTTTTCGAAGTTTCATAACTCCTGAATACCAATTATAAAAGATCTTTTATTTTTATATCTTTTATGATTTATAATAGAATAACAGAAACGGCACACCTACACATATGGTACATGATTTCAAAGTATTTTTTTTTTAAGCTGATTCCAAAGAATGTAAAATCAAAGCGACTTCTCTAGAAAAAATTATACATATATACCTTTTTCATCTGTCAACCAATATTATAATTATTATATAATAACAGTTGCAAACTTGAACTCAGATTTTTTTAGACTTTTGAGGTAAGTTATGGAATGCCAAAACAAAGATATTGAGCAAAAACAAATTCTATTAGCATTCATTCATTCACCCCTTTTTTTGCCTTACTTGACTGAAATAATAAACATTTTGTTCTCCCTTCCGCCTGTCATTTTTCAGTTAATTGTAAGCGAGAACTGTCAAATTTTTTTTACCTTTTTTATTTGAGCTTCTGATAATGTTTAACACTCGCTCTACAGACTCATTGACTTTAACTGGGTTCCAAGATTTTACGATGTTTTATGCTTTTCAGCACTCCACTACGAGGTTCACCTCGTAATGCAGACAAAATAGAAGAAATAATGTACCAACATCAACACCGAATCGCTAATTAGAACTCCAATAGCTTTTATTCGGCAAGTTTTCCAAGCGATTCGCAAGTCATAATAGGTTTTCTGTCATATCGAAATAAAAAAAGAAAAATTAGAGTTAACTTACACTAATAGATCTCCAGTTTTCCTCCACCATTCTACCATATATTTAACTTTTTCTTCAACTGGTATGTGGGGATCAATTTCAATGGGACGATATTTGTGATACAATTTACCAGATTCCTCTACAAAAGATGTTGGAAGAGATTTACATGCATTTAAAATGCCAAAGCTACTCAACACTTGCGATCCATCTTCCGTTCTTTGTTTTGTAATTGTATAATCGAAGTCTGAGACAACTTGCAAGCGATTCACACCTCCAACTATAAATTCATTGATGATTTTCTCAACACGAAGAGGATCCTTCATTTTGCAATGATTTTGACAGAGGTTTGGTATATCTTTCAAATATAAGAACTTCCTTTCATTGGGTCCAGCCATTTTTGTGAAAATTCGGCAAAATTTTGAACGTATTGAAGCTGATTGAAACAGTGTTTAATACTTCCAGAGGCAGCTGACGCGAGATGTTTATGTCAATATGAAGTTTGTTTGTTTGTTGTCCTAGTTTTTATTTTATTATGTGCTTGTATGCAATTATGCAGTAAGTTTTTTTTAAGCAAATATTAGATGAAGAAATTGTTTACCCCGAGCCTTTTCACTTTTTGTAGCGCGTGCACTAATTGGGCTTTTAAGCAATCTGTCTTTGTCTTTTTCCTTTCTATCATAACTGTTAAGTTTATTAAAAAAGTACAATACAAGAAAAAACCAACCAATCAAATTAAAGCAATTCTGAGGAAAACAAACATACATGCATAATACATAAACACATACATACACAAGCATATACATATATGCCACTTTTCCTCAAAATTGAAATGTCAAAAGTTTTTTTTTTTGTTTTTGTTTTCTTCCACACTGACGTTTGGCCCAATTCGGAATAGGGAAGTTCGAACCAGAGATACACAAAGGAGATGGGAAACTTTCGTACGTTTTACCCCCCAAAACCCATTTTCCTAAAATTGTTTTTGTAATTTGAACCGTGTCTGTGAATAAATGTGAAAAGCAACAACAAAGTGATGAGGTGAAGAACGAGTTGAGTTTCTTTTGTTTTGACAGCTCTATTTTTTTTTCTCTGAAATTAAAATTTTTGATAAGAAAAGTTGATTTACGAAATAAATTAACTAATTGGTAAGAAAAAACTCCTCGAGGAAAACACACAACTATAGTTGGTCGCGAAGAATCTAAATACAAGTCAAGATATCGATAAATCATTATCAGAAAATGTGATTCTGGGGACAGCAGTCTATCTGAACAATTAACAAACAATGCTCAAGTAAGTATCAATATCCAACCAAGTAAAGGACTTGATTTCTCATTCAAAAAAAAATTATATTTTAGAAAAGCGCACTGAAGCTAGATCTAGGGAATATACGTCTACTTGCAGCCCTTGATCTTCCCATGAATCGACAAATAAAATTCTTGAATGCAAGAAAACATTATCCGTCTGTCTCAACAAAACAAAGAACTTGAAGATGATTTTAAAAATCCTCTGGGCGAAAATAAAAAAAAATATTAAGGACGAACGTAAAAGGCGCTATTTGTTAGAACATCATCATCAACAGTTTATTATTGTTGTTGTTAAATACTTTTTATACTAATAAATTTAATTTAATAAATTCACTTTCCAACATTGAATTTTTGTACAAAACTTTCAGTGATTGTGCAACAGCATAGTACGAGTGCGCGAATGGAGGCAAAATGTCATAAATATATCTGTTCTGGAAGACTGTTTTGATTGATGAAAAGTTCCGGCTTTTCTTGATTGTCTAATGCCTCGAAATCATCATATTCGTCTTTACCCAAATAAGACAAGGTTGTTTGCCATTCCATGCGTTTGGACATCACTCTCTCTTATTTTCTTCATCTATAATAAAAAGAGAAACCCATGAGTTCACTTTTTTTTAAATAAAACCAAAATAAAACTCATCGATTTCGTCTCAAGAAGTTGATCCAACACTTGCGTGGGTTTGTTGAAAATAAATTCCTAGCAATAACCAAAAAACAAAACGCTTTGGAGTTGAGGTCACTTGAACTTTAAAAATTTAATAAATTCGTAGCAATATACTCCACAGTTTTCAAGCAAATGCTTCTGAGATTCCAGCGTCCTACAAGATATTTTATTTTAATCATGTCAAGACTTCTTAATCTTCGTACTTACACTTGGTTTGTCGCTAATCGAGTATGGAGGGATGACAATCGATTCAATTGCAAAATGCGGCATTTTATGTGATTTTTATGTGGTAATGCAGACTATTTTGGTCAATTGATTTTAAATGCAAATAAAATAATAACTTTATTTCATCTTTTACCCTTTAAAAAAGATTTGCATTTAAAATCAATTGACCAAAATAGTCTGCATTACCAAATATAAATCTACAAACTAAACATTTGTTTTGGATTTTGTTTTTTTTTGACATAACAAATTTGAATTCACCTCGAATAAAATAGCTGTAAAATTTTTCAAAGGGTGCGTTTGGAAAATTCTGATGTAAGGGTGTAGACACACGAAGTTTAAGCTAAGGGTCGGATAACATCATACAACTTTTACATTACACAATAAATAGGTGTGTTTTTTGTTTATATATAGATTTTGTGCAAAAAAACGACATCGGGATATTTAAAATCAAAACAATTTACCTGTTCAATACAACAAAAACTTTATCTGTATAGATTTTTGAAAAATCCGCTTGATTGATTTTACTTTCTCTCGATAAAAACAGTAGTCCCAAGGTACTTTATTTGTTGTGTTATAGGTATTTTATACAGAAATATCTAAAAATATTAACAAAAAAAAAGCGGAGAAAATGGGGTTTGAAAAAAGTTCTCATAGAAAAATATATTCAAAAATTTGTTTGACATGGTTGAATTGAAATGTTAATATAATTACGCAATGCACTTTTCAGATAAAAATCTAAAATGGATCCTGATTATATACATAAAATTAGCAAAGTTTTTTTTCGAAAAGTTGGAAATAAAAATAAAAAAGTTTCCACCTTTGATTTTTAGAAAAATCGAAAAAAAATTCAATATGGCTACCTTCAAACGCTTATAACACAAGAACGACAAAACTAATGTTAATGATTATGGTCTTAAAATGTAGCTAAGAATATGTGAGTTCGTGTTTTCCAAAGTAAATATGTAAAATTAATGATTTTTTTTTTCAATTTTGCAAATGCAAATTGTTACGTGTGCGGCAACCTGCGACTGCCTGTAGAAGGAAAAACAAGAACAATACGAACTATTTTGCCGTTTTTTTTATAGTTGGTGTGATGGAGGATGCTGGGCATAGATGGATGTTGGTTTGAGATAGCTGAGAATGGTAGAAGTTGTAGCGGGATTTACTTTCAAATAATGATAAATAAACATTTAATTGAGACAGTGGTTGTTGTTTACTGCATCTGGTTTGACATTTGACTTTACTATTTGTGCCACAGATAACATAACGATAAGGATGCTCAACTTCATATTGTATAATTCATCCGAATGAATTGTGGGTGGTAGTTTCTGTTCTATGGTAGATATAAGAAGCTTAAATTGAAAAGAATCTCCACAAATATAAGTATGAGTAGGGGAATTCCACACACACACATTGATTACCGAAAAGAACAACTAGATAGCGGATATTAGATCGGATGATGCTTAGCGTGTGTGAGGAAGAATGGAAAAATAAATGAGAGTCATGGTGGGGGTGGATAACTTGGTTATCTCCTTTGTCGAGGAGAATTGAAATGTCATTTGACAAGTGAAAACCAAAGGTGACCGTTCAGGTTACAACATCGAGGAATAACCATGTTCCTGATGTAGAAAAATAAAAAGAGATTTAAAGATTGTGAGTTGTGCTTTTGTTTTTAATTTGATTCAATGAATGTAAGTGGTAATTTTTTTTTAGTGATCTTTGTTGCGTTTTTTTTGTGAAGTTCAGACAGAGGGAAGGATTTTCAAATAAATGATGGATTAAATACTGGGTGAGTTTCGGTTTGTTTGTGGTGAAAGAGTAGTGTTTAATTTAAACTATTATAGAATATCCCAATTCTCAATGACTGTGAAAGGCGGTCCCGGTTACCTGTGAAGTACTGGGACCGCCACACCGTTAAACATCATGCTGGAAAAGCCCACCAATGTTTCAGCCACAGATCCAAGAAAATTTTCAATAAATGTCAGAATAAGGGGATAACACGTTATTGATTCGATTATGGTGAAGCCCAAAAGAAACGAAATCCCGACCTGCCTTAAAGAACCCCAACTATGAAGAGTTGAACGCGAGCTATCAGGGTGTCTTAGTAAAAGGCATTGAAAGTATTCTGTAAGCCAGACGGCGGTGTGTGGCAAAAATTAATCCAGTGTATAAGAAACAAAAGTAATCTAACTAGTAACGAAGACAAATCTGCGTTTATATATAAATATATATATAAATACCTACGTAAATTAAGAAACAAAATTTTGAAGATACTATTTATGTTAAAAATTGTTAAATGTGTGTTTTGTCCATTATAACGGCATTGAAGTTTACTTTTGCTAAAATGTTGTTTAATTTTTTTTTTCTTCCCTTTAAATATATCTAAATTTTGAATTAATGATTTCTGTAAGTGATATAGGTTGTTTCCTCCGTGTTCTAGTCGCGTTCCAATCGGTTATTTTTGTTACTACTCTGATAACTATCCACCTCCAACGAGCTCGATGCAGGTAGGGACTACGAGTTAGCGCTTTCCTTTATAATTTGATTAAGCATCAAAAAGGGTGTTACACTTTATTTCTTTTGCCCGGTGGGAAACTGACCAAGGTCACATTGCTTTTGATTTGATTTTTTTTGTTGGTTAATTTTAATTTCCAAAATACATTACCTGTAAAATGTTCATGTAATATTCTTATTTAAAGTTATTGAATAAAAACAACTTCAAACGCCGAATAATTTAAATGAAAATCGTGAATGTTTTCTTGTTTTGGAAAATCCAAAACTCTGAATTTTGAAGAAGTTTTTCAGGGATGCCAATGGTAGCTGAGTAAGGGTGGTATGATCTGAAACCGATCATCCACCATCTTGGGGGAATCCAAACATGGCCGCGGATTTCCATGGTTGGGAGGGTATAGGCCACACTGCACCAACATCCGCAGTGCCCTTGAGATGATGATAGTCCGTCTGCTGTCACATCTTTCAAAAACGGTTTTTTTTTCGATTTTTGTTCTCGGCCTGATTTATGTTTTTGTTTGCAGGTGAGGTTAAGTTTCGGGGGCAAGATCCCCCCCATCCGGCGAGCTTATGCCGTGCATCGCAAGCAGGCCACGTCCTCCGGAACTTAGCATTCCTTCCGTTCCTTTCCAAACACTTCCTTTTCTAATTTCCTACCTCATCCTATTTCCTACCTTACCGACCTAACTACACCTCCTCCGCTCCTCTTGCCTCGCAACAAAATGGCGCCCAACGTCTAAGGCACTTGTCTTAGATTTTTGTAGTCTTAGTTTCAGTTTTTTTATGTAGTGCAGTTTCAACCAAACTTACTGTGAATTTTTAAGTCTCGTAAGTCTGCACCAGGAAAGTCCCAGAGACATACCTAGGTGTATCGCGACGAGTACTTGAAAATTCACAGTGACTGCGGTTAGTGTTTGTTTGCGTTTATCTCTTGTTGCTGCATAGTCTCTGAAAACACGTAAGTCTGCACCAGGAAGATCCCAGAGATGTACCTAGGTGTATCGCGACGTTGTTTTTCATGAACTTGCAGTAGCAACAGATAACGTATTTGGTATCGTTTTTCCCTAATCCTATCCTTATAAATTTTCACTTTTCAATTTCTATTTTTAATTTTCTTATCCTATAGTCTTGTGAATTCCTACTTGAAAGTGATGATTGTTTTGAATTTTAGTCTGACTTCATCCTTTCAACGTTGTTTGTCGAGTTTTACTAGTCCTTTCATGTCTTCTAGACAAGGTCCTTGAGACAGTCTAGGATTGCGGGAACGATTAGGAAAACTTTGTAATGTGATTTGTTAGTGTTTTATAGATTTCTGGTCCAATATTATTGTCATCTCAAGGGAGTTTAGTTCGTCTGTCTGAAGTCTTTTTTTAGTGATGTCGTAAGTAGGATCGTACCATCCCTCTTACAAAGCTACCTGAAGCACCCTGTGCTTAAAAATATGAAACAAAATCGTAATACTTAAATCTTTCAAAGTTACTTATTTTCTGAATTTAATTAATTATATCGTTGATAAGTAAAGTTAAACAGTGTTAAACGATAAAATTTTAATTATTGATTATCTGTTAAATTTACTCATATATTTCTAAAATATAGTAAATTTAAATAACAAAAAAAAAAAACTTAAATACCTTCATAAATATAAATACGTTTACATAAAAAAAAAAAAACACACACAAAGAACAAATATCTTCGGAAAGAGTTTCGAAAAATATTGGTTTGGTTTTCCATTGTTTAGATTTATTTTGTTTGTTTTTTTTTTTTCTTTATTTTGTTCTTTTGTTGAAAATTTTTTTGGAATGGTTTAATTGGCTTTCGATAAAAGAAACTTAAAATATTCCAGTTTAAAGGGGTTTGAGTCAGGTACCAATCTTTGAAGTCTGGCTGTTTTTATTGAAAAAAAAAAAAACTTGGATATTTTTTTTTGAGATAGGTAGTCAGTTTTGGAAACTTTTGATACTTAAAGTTTTCTATGATTTCGTTCTTGTTTTAAGTTACTTAAGAGTTAAGTTTAATTTTCGTTTATTTGTTGAAATTTTTTTCTTAATAGTTAAAGTTGTTTTTGGAAAAAGAAATTAAAACCTTTATTTATGAAAAGTACTTAAGTCTTTCTTCTGCCAAGTGAAATTTACCTTTTTTTTGAAAAAAAGTCGTTTTCAAATTTTCCTGGTAGAATTGGGAAAAGATATTTAAGTTTTTGATTGATTATTCTTTGAAAGTCAAGTTTTTGATAAATCGTTTTTGCTTGTTCCAGGTAGATAGGTTGAAGTTTAAGTTTTAAAATTCGTTTATTTTGGTTATGTTTAATGCACATTTTTTTTTGTACATAGCTTAAAATACTGACCTTGTACAAGTTAAAAAAAAATAAATAAATAAATTTCCTGAAAAGAATTCGTGTTATAGGATTTAAGAGTTTTTCTACAGAAAAATTACTTTAAGTTTTCGATATGTCAATTCTAGGAATTTATTTTCGTAAAGTTTATGTTGCAGGTACAATTCGTTTCCCTTCGGTTTTTTCGAAGATTTGGTGAAAAAAAAAATTTAATCGTTAAACAAACGAATTACTCTGTTCGAGTTAATAGGATATTTAATTATATTTTTTCTTTGTTCAAATTAATTTTTGAAAATACATACCTAATTTATTTTGTTCATATTCTTAAGTTCATTTCATTATTTATTTTTTTTGGTTCATTTGAATATTTTTCAATGTATTATTTACCTACATATATGTACTTTTTTTGTTTCGATTATTGAATTTGATATTCAAGATACATTTTGAAAAAAAAAATAGTTTTTTTCAATATTCAATAATTTCAAGTTCTTGATTTTGGAATTTAAACATGTCTTATTCGTTTTTTTTAATAACACGTACCTATATACAGTTTTCTGTTATTTTTTTGAATCTCGTGGTTTATATACGTATTCGAAATTGACGAATTTTTTTCCATATTATTTAAATTCGATTTTTTTGTTTCATTATTTGTTTTTTGTTGGGTCTATTAAAAAAGGGTAACTACATTTGTTGTTGTATGCTCATTATAGCTATTCAGTTGTTACTTTTTTTTACAGTTAAAGATTTATTATTTTTCGATATTTTTTATTTTTTTTGTTATTTAGGTATGTTTTTTGTTTACAAATTAGTTCTAGACCAAACCAGCTTTGCGGACTAAAGTTTTTTCTATTGAACTTTATCCAAATTTGCTTCCTTTCTTTATGATTTAGCTCTATAATAAAATTGGCTCAGATTAAATTTTATAAGATTTGTTAATTTTTTTTGGTTAATCCTTAGTCTATATTAGAATAAATATGGTATTTACTACGCTAAACCAACTTTTTGGTTTACTTAATCTTTATAAATTTTTGTTTGAAAAAAAAAAAACGGTTTAATTAGATATAAATAAATATAAGGTAAATAATAATTTTTTTTGCAAGACAGATTTTACTGTCTAGGTTTATTGTTGTATTTATTTTTTTTTCGTCATAAATCAAATTGCTTTTAATGCATTACGTTTCATTCAGTTAATTTTTCATATTTTTTTTCTTGTTGCATAACCACCTCAAAATCTTAGTTCCATATGCATATCGCCACGTACTTATTTTGTATTTGTTTCGTTAGTTAAATTGCTTCCCTTTTGAAGAACCTAAACAGTTCAAATGCATGAAGTAAAGCCTTAGAGGTTCCCTGTTTCCCACTTACTCCCCGATTTTCGTCATTAGATTTTTGGGTTATTTGAATCCGCATTCTTTTTATTCACCAACAAGACCAAATTGAACTTTTGAATCAGAGGAACTTCACGAGTTATAACCAAACATGCACTTATAAGCCAGCTTACGTAGTTTCCTTAGAACTCCTTTTAAACTGGATCCTCCTCGCACATTCGAGGACTCATCCGATCTAAATCCCTAGTAATAATAAAGTCTAAAGTCGGTGTAATCTTTCCATTATTTGAAAGCCCAGCAATCTGGTCGTTAAAATGAAATTGGTTAAGTGGTACTTTGGTACAAAAACTGGAAATACATAAATAGTATGTCGTGTAATATGTTAACATCTGGACTAAATTTCAAATCAAAATACTAACCCCTTAATCAGTATCCGATGCATGCCACTTCTATCCAACAAACCCACCTTACCAACAATGAATTCGATATTCACTCGTACCAAAACCAGATCTTTATTAGATTTGTAACTTTATTTTCCTTTGCTTTTATAACCAACTGTGATATTTTAGATTTAGATTATGAAACTGTGATATTTTTAATAGACTAAGTAGGTATTTCTTAGAAACTGATATTTACCATATAACTTTATTTAAATCTTCGATTATGATTAGCCAAAAGTGATATTGACTGCATAGGGCATCCTTATTTATTCCTAGTCTTCTATCAATTTCTCTGAAAAGGTAGCGTAAGATCAATTACATAGGCCCTACAACGATCGCACGTAGGAACATCTTCAGGGCGGTAAGAAGACCCTATGAGACTTCCAATTTGGCCCGGCTTTAAGTGTGGGTTGCTCCCCACTAGATAGGTCACTTATTTTGTCAGTAAGTTAATGCAGGTTTCCAGAAGTAATTATATTTTTCACTCTTTTGTTGGAATGTATCCAACAAAATAGCGAATTTTGTTACGTGTGCGGCAACCTGCGACTGCCTGTAGAAGGAAAAACAAGAACAATACGAACTATTTTGCCGTTTTTTTTATAGTTGGTGTGATGGAGGATGCTGGGCATAGATGGATGTTGGTTTGAGATAGCTGAGAATGGTAGAAGTTGTAGCGGGATTTACTTTCAAATAATGATAAATAAACATTTAATTGAGACAGTGGTTGTTGTTTACTGCATCTGGTTTGACATTTGACTTTACTATTTGTGCCACAGATAACATAACGATAAGGATGCTCAACTTCATATTGTATAATTCATCCGAATGAATTGTGGGTGGTAGTTTCTGTTCTATGGTAGATATAAGAAGCTTAAATTGAAAAGAATCTCCACAAATATAAGTATGAGTAGGGGAATTCCACACACACACATTGATTACCGAAAAGAACAACTAGATAGCGGATATTAGATCGGATGATGCTTAGCGTGTGTGAGGAAGAATGGAAAAATAAATGAGAGTCATGGTGGGGGTGGATAACTTGGTTATCTCCATAAACAAAAAATACCAAGACTGGAAACTTTCGTACGTCTTTCCCCCCGAAACCCTTTTGTGTACAGTGCTGTCTGTGAATATATGTGAAAGCCACCACGTTGGTAAATGACGTTAACACGCACACATTTATAGATTCACGACATTCACCACACATTTGACACGAACACAACGATAGGTTCACGACATTCACCACACCTCGCAGCTTGTAGGCAAACGTCAGTTGACCGCCGAGTTTCCAGTCTTGGTATTTTTTGTTTATGGTTATCTCCTTTGTCGAGGAGAATTGAAATGTCATTTGACAAGTGAAAACCAAAGGTGACCGTTCAGGTTACAACATCGAGGAATAACCATGTTCCTGATGTAGAAAAATAAAAAGAGATTTAAAGATTGTGAGTTGTGCTTTTGTTTTTAATTTGATTCAATGAATGTAAGTGGTAATTTTTTTTTAGTGATCTTTGTTGCGTTTTTTTTGTGAAGTTCAGACAGAGGGAAGGATTTTCAAATAAATGATGGATTAAATACTGGGTGAGTTTCGGTTTGTTTGTGGTGAAAGAGTAGTGTTTAATTTAAACTATTATAGAATATCCCAATTCTCAATGACTGTGAAAGGCGGTCCCGGTTACCTGTGAAGTACTGGGACCGCCACACCGTTAAACATCATGCTGGAAAAGCCCACCAATGTTTCAGCCACAGATCCAAGAAAATTTTCAATAAATGTCAGAATAAGGGGATAACACGTTATTGATTCGATTATGGTGAAGCCCAAAAGAAACGAAATCCCGACCTGCCTTAAAGAACCCCAACTATGAAGAGTTGAACGCGAGCTATCAGGGTGTCTTAGTAAAAGGCATTGAAAGTATTCTGTAAGCCAGACGGCGGTGTGTGGCAAAAATTAATCCAGTGTATAAGAAACAAAAGTAATCTAACTAGTAACGAAGACAAATCTGCGTTTATATATAAATATATATATGAATACCTACGTAAATTAAGAAACAAAATTTTGAAGATACTATTTATGTTAAAAATTGTTAAATGTGTGTTTTGTCCATTATAACGGCATTGAAGTTTACTTTTGCTAAAATGTTGTTTAATTTTTTTTTTCTTCCCTTTAAATATATCTAAATTTTGAATTAATGATTTCTGTAAGTGATATAGGTTGTTTCCTCCGTGTTCTAGTCGCGTTCCAATCGGTTATTTTTGTTACTACTCTGATAACTATCCACCTCCAACGAGCTCGATGCAGGTAGGGACTACGAGTTAGCGCTTTCCTTTATAATTTGATTAAGCATCAAAAAGGGTGTTACACTTTATTTCTTTTGCCCGGTGGGAAACTGACCAAGGTCACATTGCTTTTGATTTGATTTTTTTTGTTGGTTAATTTTAATTTCCAAAATACATTACCTGTAAAATGTTCATGTAATATTCTTATTTAAAGTTATTGAATAAAAACAACTTCAAACGCCGAATAATTTAAATGAAAATCGTGAATGTTTTCTTGTTTTGGAAAATCCAAAACTCTGAATTTTGAAGAAGTTTTTCAGGGATGCCAATGGTAGCTGAGTAAGGGTGGTATGATCTGAAACCGATCATCCACCATCTTGGGGGAATCCAAACATGGCCGCGGATTTCCATGGTTGGGAGGGTATAGGCCACACTGCACCAACATCCGCAGTGCCCTTGAGATGATGATAGTCCGTCTGCTGTCACATCTTTCAAAAACGGTTTTTTTTTCGATTTTTGTTCTCGGCCTGATTTATGTTTTTGTTTGCAGGTGAGGTTAAGTTTCGGGGGCAAGATCCCCCCCATCCGGCGAGCTTATGCCGTGCATCGCAAGCAGGCCACGTCCTCCGGAACTTAGCATTCCTTCCGTTCCTTTCCAAACACTTCCTTTTCTAATTTCCTACCTCATCCTATTTCCTACCTTACCGACCTAACTACACCTCCTCCGCTCCTCTTGCCTCGCAACAAAATGGCGCCCAACGTCTAAGGCACTTGTCTTAGATTTTTGTAGTCTTAGTTTCAGTTTTTTTATGTAGTGCAGTTTCAACCAAACTTACTGTGAATTTTTAAGTCTCGTAAGTCTGCACCAGGAAAGTCCCAGAGACATACCTAGGTGTATCGCGACGAGTACTTGAAAATTCACAGTGACTGCGGTTAGTGTTTGTTTGCGTTTATCTCTTGTTGCTGCATAGTCTCTGAAAACACGTAAGTCTGCACCAGGAAGATCCCAGAGATGTACCTAGGTGTATCGCGACGTTGTTTTTCATGAACTTGCAGTAGCAACAGATAACGTATTTGGTATCGTTTTTCCCTAATCCTATCCTTATAAATTTTCACTTTTCAATTTCTATTTTTAATTTTCTTATCCTATAGTCTTGTGAATTCCTACTTGAAAGTGATGATTGTTTTGAATTTTAGTCTGACTTCATCCTTTCAACGTTGTTTGTCGAGTTTTACTAGTCCTTTCATGTCTTCTAGACAAGGTCCTTGAGACAGTCTAGGATTGCGGGAACGATTAGGAAAACTTTGTAATGTGATTTGTTAGTGTTTTATAGATTTCTGGTCCAATATTATTGTCATCTCAAGGGAGTTTAGTTCGTCTGTCTGAAGTCTTTTTTTAGTGATGTCGTAAGTAGGATCGTACCATCCCTCTTACAAAGCTACCTGAAGCACCCTGTGCTTAAAAATATGAAACAAAATCGTAATACTTAAATCTTTCAAAGTTACTTATTTTCTGAATTTAATTAATTATATCGTTGATAAGTAAAGTTAAACAGTGTTAAACGATAAAATTTTAATTATTGATTATCTGTTAAATTTACTCATATATTTCTAAAATATAGTAAATTTAAATAACAAAAAAAAAAACTTAAATACCTTCATAAATATAAATACGTTTACATAAAAAAAAAAAAACACACACAAAGAACAAATATCTTCGGAAAGAGTTTCGAAAAATATTGGTTTGGTTTTCCATTGTTTAGATTTATTTTGTTTGTGTTTTCTTTATTTTGTTCTTTTGTTGAAAATTTTTTTGGAATGGTTTAATTGGCTTTCGATAAAAGAAACTTAAAATATTCCAGTTTAAAGGGGTTTGAGTCAGGTACCAATCTTTGAAGTCTGGCTGTTTTTATTGAAAAAAAAAAAAACTTGGATATTTTTTTTTGAGATAGGTAGTCAGTTTTGGAAACTTTTGATACTTAAAGTTTTCTATGATTTCGTTCTTGTTTTAAGTTACTTAAGAGTTAAGTTTAATTTTCGTTTATTTGTTGAAATTTTTTTCTTAATAGTTAAAGTTGTTTTTGGAAAAAGAAATTAAAACCTTTATTTATGAAAAGTACTTAAGTCTTTCTTCTGCCAAGTGAAATTTACCTTTTTTTTGAAAAAAAGTCGTTTTCAAATTTTCCTGGTAGAATTGGGAAAAGATATTTAAGTTTTTGATTGATTATTCTTTGAAAGTCAAGTTTTTGATAAATCGTTTTTGCTTGTTCCAGGTAGATAGGTTGAAGTTTAAGTTTTAAAATTCGTTTATTTTGGTTATGTTTAATGCACATTTTTTTTTGTACATAGCTTAAAATACTGACCTTGTACAAGTTAAAAAAAAATAAATAAATAAATTTCCTGAAAAGAATTCGTGTTATAGGATTTAAGAGTTTTTCTACAGAAAAATTACTTTAAGTTTTCGATATGTCAATTCTAGGAATTTATTTTCGTAAAGTTTATGTTGCAGGTACAATTCGTTTCCCTTCGGTTTTTTCGAAGATTTGGTGAAAAAAAAAATTTAATCGTTAAACAAACGAATTACTCTGTTCGAGTTAATAGGATATTTAATTATATTTTTTCTTTGTTCAAATTAATTTTTGAAAATACATACCTAATTTATTTTGTTCATATTCTTAAGTTCATTTCATTATTTATTTTTTTTGGTTCATTTGAATATTTTTCAATGTATTATTTACCTACATATATGTACTTTTTTTGTTTCGATTATTGAATTTGATATTCAAGATACATTTTGAAAAAAAAAATAGTTTTTTTCAATATTCAATAATTTCAAGTTCTTGATTTTGGAATTTAAACATGTCTTATTCGTTTTTTTTAATAACACGTACCTATATACAGTTTTCTGTTATTTTTTTGAATCTCGTGGTTTATATACGTATTCGAAATTGACGAATTTTTTTCCATATTATTTAAATTCGATTTTTTTGTTTCATTATTTGTTTTTTGTTGGGTCTATTAAAAAAGGGTAACTACATTTGTTGTTGTATGCTCATTATAGCTATTCAGTTGTTACTTTTTTTTACAGTTAAAGATTTATTATTTTTCGATATTTTTTATTTTTTTTGTTATTTAGGTATGTTTTTTGTTTACAAATTAGTTCTAGACCAAACCAGCTTTGCGGACTAAAGTTTTTTCTATTGAACTTTATCCAAATTTGCTTCCTTTCTTTATGATTTAGCTCTATAATAAAATTGGCTCAGATTAAATTTTATAAGATTTGTTAATTTTTTTTGGTTAATCCTTAGTCTATATTAGAATAAATATGGTATTTACTACGCTAAACCAACTTTTTGGTTTACTTAATCTTTATAAATTTTTGTTTGAAAAAAAAAAAACGGTTTAATTAGATATAAATAAATATAAGGTAAATAATAATTTTTTTTGCAAGACAGATTTTACTGTCTAGGTTTATTGTTGTATTTATTTTTTTTTCGTCATAAATCAAATTGCTTTTAATGCATTACGTTTCATTCAGTTAATTTTTCATATTTTTTTTCTTGTTGCATAACCACCTCAAAATCTTAGTTCCATATGCATATCGCCACGTACTTATTTTGTATTTGTTTCGTTAGTTAAATTGCTTCCCTTTTGAAGAACCTAAACAGTTCAAATGTATGAAGTAAAGCCTTAGAGGTTCCCTGTTTCCCACTTACTCCCCGATTTTCGTCATTAGATTTTTGGGTTATTTGAATCCGCATTCTTTTTATTCACCAACAAGACCAAATTGAACTTTTGAATCAGAGGAACTTCACGAGTTATAACCAAACATGCACTTATAAGCCAGCTTACGTAGTTTCCTTAGAACTCCTTTTAAACTGGATCCTCCTCGCACATTCGAGGACTCATCCGATCTAAATCCCTAGTAATAATAAAGTCTAAAGTCGGTGTAATCTTTCCATTATTTGAAAGCCCAGCAATCTGGTCGTTAAAATGAAATTGGTTAAGTGGTACTTTGGTACAAAAACTGGAAATACATAAATAGTATGTCGTGTAATATGTTAACATCTGGACTAAATTTCAAATCAAAATACTAACCCCTTAATCAGTATCCGATGCATGCCACTTCTATCCAACAAACCCACCTTACCAACAATGAATTCGATATTCACTCGTACCAAAACCAGATCTTTATTAGATTTGTAACTTTATTTTCCTTTGCTTTTATAACCAACTGTGATATTTTAGATTTAGATTATGAAACTGTGATATTTTTAATAGACTAAGTAGGTATTTCTTAGAAACTGATATTTACCATATAACTTTATTTAAATCTTCGATTATGATTAGCCAAAAGTGATATTGACTGCATAGGGCATCCTTATTTATTCCTAGTCTTCTATCAATTTCTCTGAAAAGGTAGCGTAAGATCAATTACATAGGCCCTACAACGATCGCACGTAGGAACATCTTCAGGGCGGTAAGAAGACCCTATGAGACTTCCAATTTGGCCCGGCTTTAAGTGTGGGTTGCTCCCCACTAGATAGGTCACTTATTTTGTCAGTAAGTTAATGCAGGTTTCCAGAAGTAATTATATTTTTCACTCTTTTGTTGGAATGTATCCAACAAAATAGCGAATTTTGTTACGTGTGCGGCAACCTGCGACTGCCTGTAGAAGGAAAAACAAGAACAATACGAACTATTTTGCCGTTTTTTTTATAGTTGGTGTGATGGAGGATGCTGGGCATAGATGGATGTTGGTTTGAGATAGCTGAGAATGGTAGAAGTTGTAGCGGGATTTACTTTCAAATAATGATAAATAAACATTTAATTGAGACAGTGGTTGTTGTTTACTGCATCTGGTTTGACATTTGACTTTACTATTTGTGCCACAGATAACATAACGATAAGGATGCTCAACTTCATATTGTATAATTCATCCGAATGAATTGTGGGTGGTAGTTTCTGTTCTATGGTAGATATAAGAAGCTTAAATTGAAAAGAATCTCCACAAATATAAGTATGAGTAGGGGAATTCCACACACACACATTGATTACCGAAAAGAACAACTAGATAGCGGATATTAGATCGGATGATGCTTAGCGTGTGTGAGGAAGAATGGAAAAATAAATGAGAGTCATGGTGGGGGTGGATAACTTGGTTATCTCCATAAACAAAAAATACCAAGACTGGAAACTTTCGTACGTCTTTCCCCCCGAAACCCTTTTGTGTACAGTGCTGTCTGTGAATATATGTGAAAGCCACCACGTTGGTAAATGACGTTAACACGCACACATTTATAGATTCACGACATTCACCACACATTTGACACGAACACAACGATAGGTTCACGACATTCACCACACCTCGCAGCTTGTAGGCAAACGTCAGTTGACCGCCGAGTTTCCAGTCTTGGTATTTTTTGTTTATGGTTATCTCCTTTGTCGAGGAGAATTGAAATGTCATTTGACAAGTGAAAACCAAAGGTGACCGTTCAGGTTACAACATCGAGGAATAACCATGTTCCTGATGTAGAAAAATAAAAAGAGATTTAAAGATTGTGAGTTGTGCTTTTGTTTTTAATTTGATTCAATGAATGTAAGTGGTAATTTTTTTTTAGTGATCTTTGTTGCGTTTTTTTTGTGAAGTTCAGACAGAGGGAAGGATTTTCAAATAAATGATGGATTAAATACTGGGTGAGTTTCGGTTTGTTTGTGGTGAAAGAGTAGTGTTTAATTTAAACTATTATAGAATATCCCAATTCTCAATGACTGTGAAAGGCGGTCCCGGTTACCTGTGAAGTACTGGGACCGCCACACCGTTAAACATCATGCTGGAAAAGCCCACCAATGTTTCAGCCACAGATCCAAGAAAATTTTCAATAAATGTCAGAATAAGGGGATAACACGTTATTGATTCGATTATGGTGAAGCCCAAAAGAAACGAAATCCCGACCTGCCTTAAAGAACCCCAACTATGAAGAGTTGAACGCGAGCTATCAGGGTGTCTTAGTAAAAGGCATTGAAAGTATTCTGTAAGCCAGACGGCGGTGTGTGGCAAAAATTAATCCAGTGTATAAGAAACAAAAGTAATCTAACTAGTAACGAAGACAAATCTGCGTTTATATATAAATATATATATGAATACCTACGTAAATTAAGAAACAAAATTTTGAAGATACTATTTATGTTAAAAATTGTTAAATGTGTGTTTTGTCCATTATAACGGCATTGAAGTTTACTTTTGCTAAAATGTTGTTTAATTTTTTTTTTCTTCCCTTTAAATATATCTAAATTTTGAATTAATGATTTCTGTAAGTGATATAGGTTGTTTCCTCCGTGTTCTAGTCGCGTTCCAATCGGTTATTTTTGTTACTACTCTGATAACTATCCACCTCCAACGAGCTCGATGCAGGTAGGGACTACGAGTTAGCGCTTTCCTTTATAATTTGATTAAGCATCAAAAAGGGTGTTACACTTTATTTCTTTTGCCCGGTGGGAAACTGACCAAGGTCACATTGCTTTTGATTTGATTTTTTTTGTTGGTTAATTTTAATTTCCAAAATACATTACCTGTAAAATGTTCATGTAATATTCTTATTTAAAGTTATTGAATAAAAACAACTTCAAACGCCGAATAATTTAAATGAAAATCGTGAATGTTTTCTTGTTTTGGAAAATCCAAAACTCTGAATTTTGAAGAAGTTTTTCAGGGATGCCAATGGTAGCTGAGTAAGGGTGGTATGATCTGAAACCGATCATCCACCATCTTGGGGGAATCCAAACATGGCCGCGGATTTCCATGGTTGGGAGGGTATAGGCCACACTGCACCAACATCCGCAGTGCCCTTGAGATGATGATAGTCCGTCTGCTGTCACATCTTTCAAAAACGGTTTTTTTTTTCGATTTTTGTTCTCGGCCTGATTTATGTTTTTGTTTGCAGGTGAGGTTAAGTTTCGGGGGCAAGATCCCCCCCATCCGGCGAGCTTATGCCGTGCATCGCAAGCAGGCCACGTCCTCCGGAACTTAGCATTCCTTCCGTTCCTTTCCAAACACTTCCTTTTCTAATTTCCTACCTCATCCTATTTCCTACCTTACCGACCTAACTACACCTCCTCCGCTCCTCTTGCCTCGCAACAAAATAACAACTAAAGCCCTAACTACATTGACCACTTTTTGCAAAAGTAAAATAGTGAAAATATTTTTTCCCTAGCGCAATTCGTTATTTGTAAAAAAGAGTGTAGGTACAAATTGTTTTTGAGGCCAAAAAATATGCTTTCTGCATCAATTTGGTAGCTTTTCCATTTAGGGAAATCATTACAAAATCTGTTTGAAAATTTTTACTTTTGTACTTTTTCACTTTTTAGGTCAATGTAATTAAAGCCTAGTACGCAGTTCAAGCGAAAAGAAAAAATTTCAATTCTCCCAAATTAGCAGCGAACATGTTAACGAAATAATACCATCGGTTATTACGTCAAAGTCAAAATAATAAAGTTTTGAATATTTTTTTCTTCGTCAATTTGATGCCGTACACTCTATAGATAAATATTTTTGATGCATTTAAATGTTTTAATTATTTCTAAAGTGCGCAGTATTTCAGATAAACCCAATGGAACACACATTTCCATTTTCTGAACTTCGTTTTCTGATTCTTCCCCATTTTCTGAATTTTTCATATTTTTTTCAAAATAACTGCTAATTTTAAAAAAAACGGCTTTTTTACTTCCCACAGTGGTGAATAGACATTTCTGGCTAAGTATGCGTGTTTTCACGCATACTTATCCAAAAATGTCTAAAGCAGCTTGTAGGCAAACCCGTATGACGTCAGAAGTTTCTCATCTCTTTTGGGTATCTCTGGTTCGAACATTTGTCCTTGTCTTCTCTTTCTATTTACAGTTACCATTTTGACGTTTTAAACTCGGCGAAAGTCAAAACAAACCAGCAAAAACAAACCAACAAAACAAAAAAGCAAAAAATACAGCATAGAAATATATTTTAAATTCCGTAATTTTTTCGATTTTTAGACACTAAATTAAGTTATAGTAGAACGTTACTACCAAAAAAACACTTGAAATCGATTTGTATGAGTTTTTTTTTACAAACAACAGTTCTTTAAAATTGCGCGCGTCCTTGAAAAATTTGGTTTGTTTTGATCTTCACCCAGTTTAGGAGATATTTTTTTCTATTTTCTTTTGTTCTTTTGGTACTGACAGATGAGCGAAATTCCGAATTTAGCACAGAGGTGCGTTCTTTTTTAACAATAGTTAAGGCCCAACTATAGCTCTGTTCACTGACGCTGTGCTGGACTGTTCTAGGCAGAAAAGTACAGCTTTTTGTTGTTCATTGAGATTTTTTCTGTGCTGAACTGTTCTAGTTTGCTGTTCATTGACAAAACTAGAACAGTTTAGAACAGGATTTTCTGTTCTTGATTTTGAGTCAGATCAGGTTAGAACAGATTCGTGAGAAGTGTCAAAATCAAAGATGTCATTTTTTGTTTTTGTTTTGATTTAATTGTGCGAATATTTAAAAACTAAAAACACTTTTTTATTATATTTTTCGCAGTTAAAACACAAAAAAATAGAAAAAATTAACGAGAAAAGATAAACAAAAAAATCATATAATTTACAATGTGTTTGTTTTTTTTTTTTATTTTGACAACTGACGTTTAAATGACTGTTCTAACTTGTTCTGACGTTTCTCACGAAAATGTGCTGTCCTGTCCTGTTCTGATCTAGAAAAATCCTCGGTGAACACAACTTATAATAGTCGGAAGAGTGCGTACGTTGACGTACGAAAATTTCCAAATACATGCAAATTAGTGATGGGAACTATCGAATGATTTGAACTATCGATAGTTAGTAACTGAATGATTTGAACTATCGAATAGTTCATTCATTCATTCGAATAAAAACTATCGAATAAAACTATCGAATAAAAAACTATCGAATAAACTATCGAATAAAAACTATCGAATAAACTATCGAATAAATACTATCAAATATTCAGTAAAAAAAAAATAGTCGAGAAATGACCACTGGAAAGGATTTGTTTCCTTTTCTTACACTTTCTATTTTTGCTCGTCCACATGCAAAATTGCAAATATCAAAAGTATATACAATAATCCAAACCAACCACACAGTTGCATCATATTTGTGTGTAACCCATTAACAAAACCCTTTACAAAATCCACTTGTTGACACATATACCTGCTGTTTGTGCCTGCGCGAATGTTTTGCTTCTTCCGGCGCCATGTCTCGTCTTACACTTTTCAATTTTCACTCATCCACATGCGAAATTGCAAATATCAGAAGTATATACCTACAATAATCCAAACCAACCACACAATTGCGTCATATATTTGTCTAGCCGATTAACAACCCTTTACAAAATCCACTTGTTGACACAGATACCTGCTGTTTGTGCGTTCGCGAATGTTTTGCTTCTTCCGGTACCATGTCTCGTCAAGTGACTGAAAAGATGGGTTTTCCTACTAATTAGGATCATAAACTATACACTGGCTAAACAATGAACATGTTCCGCTTTCCAGGTCAAAGAGTTATTTTTGTCCTACTTGTCACTTTTTTATGACACCGCACTGACCGACAGATAACTTCTATTCTTTTCATGCACCGTGTCGCCTTTCTTTTTCTTCTTTACAGCCTTTGTTTTGAAAATATGGGCACTCCAACATAAAACACATAAATTCAGTCCTGAAAAAATTTCAAGATATTGTAACGATGAATTAGTGAACTACTTTTAAGATAAAAGTCTGAACACACTACCTACTACTGCCAAGGTAGAAATGTGAACGGACCTTTAGTAATTAAGAAAATATCCCACTGAACACATCTAAAAATATCCCACTGAACACATCTAAAAATATCCCACTAGACTGGAAGTATGAAGTGCCCTTCCTGGAAAGGAAGTTTCGAGAGGCAGGGACGAGAGCCTTCGAGGACGTTCTCATGTCTCGAGATTCCGGTATAAAAGGGCAACGTAGACACCGACCGGATACAGTTTGATTTATAAAGTGAAAGAGTGCAGTACAAAGTGAAATAAAGTGTTGGAAATTGTTAGTAGTAAATAAAGTGATTTAAAAGTGTGTTTCTTTGAGCGAATAATAAAAGTTAATTGAGTTGAAATAAAGTGTGTTCTTATTTGAACGGAAAGATAAGTGGAAATTAAATAAACAAAAATAAGTTTTATTTTGAACCCGGAATAAAACATTACATTGGTGTCAGAAAAGTGGAATAAAACTTATTTATTTGTGCGAATCAGATAATTTCGCGAATAAAATAAAGAGTGCGCGTGTGTTTTAACAATAAACAAAGTTGAAAACATTTTGAAATAACTAAAAGTGACCGCCATCAACTTAGCAGCACTTAGTGGGGATTTTCAAAAATTTTTATGCAAATAATTAGGTGAGAATTAGGTGAAATTTAGTGAATCAATTTTACAATTTGGTGAATCATAGTTTAAAAGTTATTAACAAATTACGTAAGGCGTAAAGTTAGCAGCACTTGGTCATGAAATTCAAAAAAAATTTCTCCATAATTCAGTGTCAATTTAGTGAATCGTATTTCATCAGTTTCATAATTTGGTGAATCATAGTTTATTAAATAATAGGCGTTTTTTATTATCCCACTTGATTCATATAGATCATTAATTAACACGTACTACAACAACTACATGAGATCTTGCTTTTCATCACGATCACGAATCGAAATCTTGCTTTTCATCAGGATCACGAATCGTGATCTTGCTTTTCATCAGGATCAAGATTCGTGATCTCAAGATCTCATTTATTTGTTGTAATACGTGTTAATTAATGATCTATATGGATCAAGTGGGATAATATAAAACGGCTAATAACTAAAATAGAAAAATTAACAAACGTGATGTAACGTAAAAAAAGCATTTGTTAATCATGGACACAAACCTCACGAATGAGAATGGCAGAGTTCAACACACCAAAACTGAACCTAAATTCAGATTTTTTCACATTGAACGCACTTAATATAAATGTATACTATGACAATGCGTTCAGGTGACGTTTTTCATTTACAACCCTTCAAGCAAGAAAACTGAGTTCAACAAAGAAACTCCGACCTCAGACCGCGAAAATCGGGGTTGCACTCACACACTTGCAACTTTTTGTGTATGAACACAAAAGTCGAACGAGAATCGTGGTGGAAAATGAGAAAAGGAAAAGAAAGACAAGGCCAACAAGAACCAAAGCGTCATTTTGTTATTTTTTGTTGAAGTGTTTGGTCGCGTCGTGTCTCGTGTCGTTGTTTGTATAATGTTAGATTATTAACTATAAACAATTATATTAAATTTATAAACAATATGGAAAACAAAAAAGGTATGTTGTATATATCGCTCAAAGTGTTTGGATTAAAGTGTTGTTTCTGCTTGTGTTGTAGATGGCTCTAATGATGAAGAAAAATCCAGAAGGTGAAACATGCGATTGGGTATCTAAAAAAAAAACACCAACAACAGCAGCAGCATCAAATGAAATAAAATGAAAAAAAAATGTATTGTATTTTATATTGTATTTATTGTGAAAATTTCGTTTGCTAAAATAAAATTAAAAAATAAAACAGTTTCAGTGAAAAAAAAAATAAATCTTGTTCTTTTTTTGGTCGCAAATGCGAAACGTCATCCCTTTTTTATTCCTCTTTCTGGTAGGTTTTCGCTGCTCCGACTCTGGTCCGCCTTCGCCTCCGTTTTCTCGGAATGGAGATTTTCACCACACCAATACATGTGCAATCGACTTCGCGGTGATTATAATTTCCATACTAATTTGAGCCGCCTTCGGACCAGTTTCTGATCCGTAGTCGGACTCAGCTCCGCCTCAGGCGGAGCGGATTCGGACCGAGGTCGGACCTGTTTGCTTGAAGGGAAGATACACTTTGATTTGAAAATTTCCAATGCGAGTTACAACAAAAATGCTATTTTATAATACAAAAAAAGTTTGTTTACATCTTCACTAGCCCAGAACTAACATTCAGTGGAAGTTACTCACAAGAAAGATTTTGTTTTTTTTTTCGCATGAGTCTTGGACACTGATCTGTCTTGGAACATTTTTGAACTTCCGCAGATGATTACTTCAAAAGTATGATTCACCAAATTCTGAAATTTGGAACATTTATTCAGAAAAAGACCACAAGCATTTTGGTACAAAATTCATAATTTGGTGAATCTTAATTCAAGAGTTACATGCGATTTTCTTTTTTTCGCGTGCGTCTTGGAACATTTTTGAACTTCCGCAGATGATTACTTCAAAAGTATGATTCACCAAATTCTGAAATTTGGAACATTTATTCAGAAAAAGACCACAAGCATTTTGGTACATAATTCATAATTTGGTGAATCTTAATTCAAGAGTTACATGCGATTTTGTCTTGGAACACGATACATGTGTCCAAAGGTATACAAATAGCTGTGTTCCTTTGGCCTTAATACTATGTTTCCACCTACGCTAAATCCGAGATTTAGCTAAGTAGATTTAGAATAAATCTCGAGATTTATTTTAAATCTACTTCGCTAAATCTCAGATTTGGCTTCAGCTAACCTAAATCTAATATTTTCACCTTCTTTCAATCCGAGATTTAGAACAAAACTCGAGATTTATGCTAAATCTACTTAGCTAAATCTCGGATTTAGAGTAGGTGGAAACGTAGTATAAGTATCTACTGCTAAGTACTTTTGGTTGTAAACAACTCCATTTCTTCTATAGAAAAAATAGCCGTTTTTTATTATCACTTGATCCATATAGATCATTAATTAAAATGTATTACAACAACTACATGAGATCTTGCAAGATCGCGATTCGTGATCCTGATGAAAAGCAAGATCACGATTCGTGATCCTGATGAAAAGCAAGATCTCATGTAGCTGTTGTAATACATTTTAATTAATGATCTATATGGATCAAGTGATAATAAAAAACGGCTATTTTTTCTATAGAAGAAATGGAGTTGTTTACAACCAAATGTACTTAGCAGTAGATACTTAAGGCCAAAGGAACACAGCTATTTGTATACCTTTGGACACATGTATCGTGTTCCAAGACAAAATCGCATGTAACTCTTGAATTAAGATTCACCAAATTATGAATTATGTACCAAAATGCTTGTGGTCTTTTTCTGAATAAATGTTCCAAATTTCAGAATTTGGTGAATCATACTTTTGAAGTAATCATCTGCGGAGGTTCAAAAATGTTCCAAGACAGATCAGTGTCCAAGACTCATGCGAAAAAAAAAACAAAATCTTTCTTGTGAGTAACTTCCACTGAATGTTAGTTCTGGGCTAGTGAAGATGTAAACAAACTTTTTTTGTATTATAAAATAGCATTTTTGTTGTAACTCGCATTGGAAATTTTCAAATCAAAGTGTATCTTGTAAATGAAAAACGTCACCTGAACGCATTGTCATAGTATACATTTATATTAAGTGCGTTCAATGAGAAAAAATCTGAATTTAGGTTCAGTTTTGGTGTGTTGAACTCTGCCATTCTCATTCGTGAGGTTTGTGTCCATGATTAACAAATGCTTTTTTTACGTTACGTCACGTTTGTTAATTTTTCTATTTTAGTTATTATTTAATAAACTATGATTCACCAAATTATGAAACTGATGAAATACGATTCACTAAATTGACACTGAATTATGGAGAAATTTTTTTTGAATTTCATGACCAAGTGCTGCTAACTTTACGCCTTACGTAATTTGTTAATAACTTTTAAACTATGATTCACCAAATTGTAAAATTGATTCACTAAATTTCACCTAATTCTCACCTAATTATTTGCATAAAAATTTTTGAAAATCCCCACTAAGTGCTGCTAAGTTGATGGCGGTCTAAAAGTGCTCGTGTTTTAAAAAGTTAAAATGGGTAAGACATTAAATCAGTTAAGTTTGAGTGAGCTGAAGGTGGAATTAACTAAGCAAGGTCTTCCTACTGCTGGATCGAAAAATGACCTCATTATTCGCCTGCAGGATTGTTTAACCCAGAAGAACGAAAATTTGGATACATTTCAATTCGAAATTTAAATGACAGAAGAACAAGTAAGTAATACTTCCGATATGTCGTCCATGATGGCTGTTCTCCTTGCCAAATTGGAAGAACAACGTAATGAACAGAAGGATGAACAGAAAAAATCTTCTCGAAAAATTAGATGAACAGAAAAACATCATCCAAGGTAAGCTTGACGCGATTGAGAACAAGTTCGTTGCTCTTGATGCTTCCATCAAATGCGTTAAAAAGCAATCTCAAGAAAAGTTCGAGAAAGTTGAAGAAAAACTCGAGAAAGTAGAAGGAAAGTTCGAGAAAGTGGATGACAAATTTGAAAAAATGGAAGTTAAAATGCAAAGTATTACTGAGGAACTTGACAAGGTTCGGAAAATTAAGACCCGAGAAAGTTCTGGTGAGTATCCAAAGAAAAAGGAAATGCATCCACCAACCTTTGATGGACAAAGTTCTTGGTCAATCTACAAGAAACAGTTTGAAGCAGCTGCCACAACTAATGGCTGGGATGAAGAAGACAAATGTATAGCGCTGACTCTTGCTCTTAGATGTCCTGCTGCTGAGTTGTTGCAAACTTTACCACCAGAAAAGAATGGTAACTTTGACGCTCTTGTCCAGGTCATTGAAAAACGTTTTGGAGATGGGCATATGCAGGAGGTCTTCCGCGTCCAACTCAATACAAGAGTCCAGAAAAGAGGAGAAACTCTGCAACAACTTCAAGCTGATATTGAAAGGTTAGCTCATCTGGCATATCCGACAGCAGGAGACAACATTATCAATCAGTTTGCGACAGAAGCCTTTGTTCGTGCTGTATCTGACATAAATCTTCAGCGAGCGATACGAACAGCTGGAAAACGTTCCCTTCCTGAAGCATTAGCATTTGCACTAACTATGGAAGCAGCAGAACAGGCTTCTCAAGGCGTTCATCGGGTAAGAGAAGTTTCAGTGGAGGAATGCTCTTGTCAAAAACTCGCATTCCAAAGAAACCAGCGAGACGGAGCTGCTCGATGCTGGAACTGTAGCAAGACCGGACATCTCCAGCGGCAGTGCAGATTGCCACCAAGAAGAACTGCTTGCGAACACTGTGGAAACAGGAATATTGCCCAACAACAGGTAAGCGATAGAACCAACACTCATCCAGAGTTCCCAAAACATCATCATCGGGAAGACTCTTGTGGCACCAAAGAACAACATGGTACCTGTACGGATACTTAACATCAAACCGTACCCAATAAAGCTTAAGAAAGGAGAAGTTATTGGGCAATGTGAATCTGTGGCCGCAATAACTAAGATCAACGAGGTGGATACACAGATGACTATGAACTCGGAGAAACTAAAGACTCAAATTCTTAAATCAGACAACTTGAGTCAACATCAGCTTAATGTTGCGGGAAGGCTTCTTCACGAATATGCTGATATCTTTTCTTCACCCAGCGGGCAGTACGGCCGAACCCAACTGGTGCAGCATCGAATCGATACAGGAGATGCTAGGCCGATTCGTCAACCAGCAAGACGTCTCCCCTTGGCCAAACAAGGTGAAATTGAAGAAATGATATGGACAATGAAGAAAGATGGGCTGATCGAAAATTCCAAAAGCCCTTGGGCATCACCGGTAGTTCTCGTCAAAAAGAAAGATGGAAGCACTCGATTTTGTGTCGACTACCGCAGGTTGAATGATGTGACGAAGAAAGACAGCTACCCACTGCCAAGAATCAGCGATACTCTAGATGCAATGGAAGGAGCACAATGGTTTTCGACTTTGGATTTGAAGAGTGGCTACTGGCAGGTAGAAATCCATCCAGAAGATCGGGAGAAGACGGCCTTCTCCACAGGAAATGGTCTGTGGCAGTTTAATGTCATGCCGTTTGGGCTATGCAATGCCCCAGCTACTTTTGAGCGCTTAATGGAGTGCGTTTTAAATGAATTAACCTGGAAATCTTGCCTAGTCTATTTGGATGATGTCATCCTTTACGGGAAAACATTTGATGACCATTGTGAAAACCTAAAGGCTGTATTGCAGAGGCTACGAGAAGCACATCTTAAGTTGAGTCCAAAGAAATGTGCACTTTTCAAGACCGAGGTTAAATATTTGGGGCATATCATCTCATCCCAAGGAGTGAAGACTGATCCTGAAAAAGTTGACACTGTGAAGAACTGGCCAACCCCTCAGGACAAGCATCAACTTCGGAGTTTCCTCGGTCTGGCAAAGTACTATCGACGATTTGTGAAGGATTTTGCGAGAATCGCCAAAAGCTTGCACCAACTTACGGAGAAGGGTAAACCCTTTAAATGGTCAGGTGAGTGTGAGAAAAGCTTTCAGGAGCTGAAGCTGCGGTTATGTGAAGCTCCTGTGCTGGCCTATCCGACTCCAGGCAAACAATTCATCATTGACGCAGATGCAAGTAATTTGAGTTTGTGCTGTTTTATCGCAAGTTCATGACGGAGAAGAAAAGGTCGTTGTACTCTCGAAACAAGAAAGAAACTATTGCGTGACCAGAAGGGAACTTCTAGCTCTAGTATTGGCAACAAAGCACTTCCATAAGTACATCTATAGACAGAAGTTCCTTCTTCGCACAGATCATGGTGCACTACATTGGCTTTTGAACTTCAAAAATCCAGAGGGTCAAGTAGCAAGATGTATCGAGATACTTCAGACGTATCAATGTCAGATTCAACATCGAAGAGGAAAGCTGCATTCGAATGCAGACGCATTATCTCGGCGCCCGTGCAAGCAAGACTGCAAGCATTGCACACGACTAGAAGAAAAGGAAGTTGTCGCTGTTAGAAGAACGAGAGCTGATCCCATTTGCGGCTGTAGTAATGAAGAACTCAGAATGGCCCAACAGGAAGATTCGGACATCGAACCCATCCTTGCATGGAAGGAACATCAAGAGAAACCAGAATGGGCCGACATCTCCGACCGAAGCCCCACTCTAAAAGCATATTGGGCACAATGGGACTCACTTCATGTGCAAGAAGGGCTACTCAGGCGTAAGTGGGAATCCGCAGATGGTAAATCCTATGTAATGCAGCTAGTCGTACCTCAGTCAAAGGTAAATGATGTTCTCCGAGAGATGCACGGTGGAACTTCTGGAGGCCATTTAGGCATCAACAAGACGCTGGAAAAGCTACGACAGCAATTCTACTGGTTACGTATGAGAGAAGACGTTGAAAAGTGGTGCCGAAAATGTGATACTTGTGCCGGTAGCAAAGGACCAGCTAGAAAAATCCAAAGCAAGATGCAGCAGTACAATGTGGGTGCACCTTTTGAGAGAATTGCAATAGACGTAGCAGGTCCTTTTCCCGTAACCAACAACGGGAATCGATACATCCTTGTAGTGATGGACTACTTCAGCAAATGGCCTGAGGCATTTGCCATTCCAAACCAGGAAACCAAAACAGTTGTGGATAAGATTGTCTTTCATTGGGTGAGCAGGTTCGGAGTACCCATGGAACTTCATTCCGACCAAGGAAGGAACTTCGAATCTAAGATTTTTCAAGAGCTTTGCTCACTCCTTGGCATCAAGAAGACGCGAACAACACCGCTTCATCCACAATCTGATGGGATGGTTGAGCGATTTAACAGGACACTTAAGGAACACCTGTCAAAAGTAGTCAATGATAATCAACGAGACTGGGACCGACATATTCCATTATTCTTGATGGCTTATAGAAGTGCAACACATAGTTCTACTGGACATACACCATCGGAAGTCCTATTTGGCTTAACAATACGCCTGCCAAGTGAGATAAAATTTGGAAGTGTTCCAAACGAGCCACATCAAATGGATGAGTACGTAGATAACCTGAAAGGAACACTGGCTGACATTCACCAACGGACAAGGACATATATAAAAGCGTCTAGTGACAGGATGAAAACAAGATATGACGCACGAGCGACAGCAACAGGGTTTCAAGAAGGAGAACTTGTGTGGTTTTACAATCCCCACCGACAAAAGGGACTATCACCGAAGCTACAACAAAACTGGGAAGGCCCTTACACAGTAATAACCAGAATTAACGACGTGGTTTACCGTATACAAAGAGGGGTAAGAAGCAAACTAAAGGTATTTCATTGTGACCGTTTACATCGTTATAATGGTGAAAGAAGCAATGGAGTTGTTCCTGACGAACAATCCTAAGAGGGGGGCAATGTAACGATGAATTACTGAACTACTTTTAAGATAAAAGTCTGAACACACTACCTACTACTGCAAAGGTAGAAATGTGAACGGACCTTTAGTAATTAAGAAACTACCCTCTGAACACATCCCAAAATATCCCAGTGAACACATCCCAAAATATCCCACTAGACTGGAAGTATGAAGCGCCCCTCCGGGAAAGAAAGTTTCGAGAAGCAAAGACGAGAACCTTCGAAGACATTCTCGAATCTCGAAATTCCGGTATAAAAGGGCAGCGTAGACACCGACCGGAGACAGTTTAATCTTGAAAGTGAAAGAGTACAGAGGGTCGATTCCCGTTTTGTGATATTTTGAAATGAAAAATAAACTCACAGCTTCACAATAAATTCGATTCTTGATTAGTGAAAAATGAAAATAAATGTCTAAATCTTTTCACATGATAAATTATTTATCACAACCGAATTTTATTGTGAAGAGGTTTTTATTCAATGAATATAGGCATTGAAAATAATACACATCAAATAAGTAGAGACGCAATTGTACTTTAAGCGCATCTGTACGAAAATGACCAATGTTTAAAACTTTCAAGAAAATCTTTCACCATGATTTGGATGCTTTTTAATTTTTTTTTAGAAATTTAATTTTTTATTTATTATGAGAAGAATATATGATACATCCAAATACCAATTACTTATTTGTTCCATGTATAACATGCAAGGAATTGAAATTGAAGAACCATCCCCAACAACTTCTAATTCATTTCATAAGTCAGTATTGTAAGCAAAGTTTGAGAGAACAATGTCTTTAGTTACCGAAGTACTCTATGTCGCTGACAAAGACCCAGACTTAAATGCTTTTAAAGTTTTAAATTATTATAAGTTAAGTTCTGACTCTTTGCTTAGGTACAACAATTGGAAACTAAAGAAACGCGTTTTAAGTTTCGACACTCGTGAGATAATTTTGAATTGAGTGCCAGAGAAAAGTTGAAGAATCTACAATAACTAAGTCTTCACCATTTTCAATAGAACTCAAAGCGTTGAAATTTACGAACTTTTCACATTAAGTCCTTGTTCAGTAATGATAGCATTAGTTGGGTTGATTAACGGAGCCAAATTATGGAGCATATTCATAGTAGTTGATCCAGACTAAAGGCTCTTCAATGGTCAAATACTTAGCTGACTGACAACTTCATATTTGGAACAAGAGGATCTTGACACTAGCGAGATGATTTAAGTTGAAAAAGATATGAGGAAAGAAATAAAGGCACTATTTTGGTAAACCAATTTTTTATTTAGATTTTTTAATATTTGTTTCCATTTAAATTTTGATAAAAAGGAAAATTTAGGAATAACAATTCTTCTCCAAGTTCGTCCGGAGTCTAAGATTTGATTAGTATCCTTCTTCATGGCCTCGCCTTCTCAACTTTCTTTATTTGTTTCTGAGAACTTTTATTTGACCTTTGTGCTTCAAAACAAAGCTTTTCTTTGCAAGAACGCTTGTTATTTTTAATAATTTATTGACAGATAATTAAAAAATAATTAAAAACTCACAAAAAACAAAAATTAAAAAGTCAAAACTGAAACAAAAGTGACAGAATTTTTCATTTAGTACTTTTTAGTACAGGCAGTCATGACTCATAATGAGTTTGGGAATCGCTTTTTTATTTATTGTGAAGTGATAAAATGATAAATTGCTGTGAAAACTGAAATGATATTTTATTTATCACTTCACAGCTTCACAGATCGGGAATTGACCCTCAGTACAAAGTGAAATAAAGTGTTGCGAATTGTTAGTAGCAAATAAAGTGATTTAAAAGTGTGTTTGTTTGAGCGAATAATAAAATAGTCCGGTCAAATTAGATTAAAATTAGGGGGTGAGGTTACATTAATTCCCAGCAAGCTGAAAATTGGTAGGATTGTTGGAAACACCATCATAAATTAAATCTAAAAAGTCTCCTCATCGATCCGAGGCCTGGAAAAAAAATTTACGGGGGGTCAAAGGTCACAAAAACTGGTTTTTCACGATTTTCAGCAAAACGGTAAGTCTTATCAAACAATTTTCAATGCAAGAATTGTAGACCAGATTATTATATATAAAAAGTGTCATGACACTTTTTTTCCTTAGACCCACCGTTTCTTAGGTATAACGATTCAAAAAGTTGAAGTTGAGTTGTAATCCTCATAATCAGGCCTATTCTGAAAAAACTCCTAACTGAAAAATTCCTGAAATGTCATTATTTTTTAAACTTGAATTTCGTTCTTCAATGATTAAGAATATGGGAAAGCAAAAAAAAAATGGAAATTTTCACCATTTTTCCGATTGGGGCCCTTCTCCCGAAACCATTTCCCTGGGAATTTTTGTTTAGAATATGTCTGAATATATACAGGGTGTGCAATAGAGAATGGACAACCCTAAAACGGCTGATAGCTGATAGCATGTATACGTTACTTTTGATACTAGTACCCGCATCAATAATATCGTTAGTCGTTACTTTCGTATGCTTCGTATTTTTCGTATATTTCGTATGTTTCGTATGTTTCGCATGTTTCGTATGTTTCGTTACTTTCGTTACTTTCTCATGCTTCGTACGTTTCGTACTTCTCGTATATTTCATGTATTTGATACGTTTCGTATGTTTGGTATTTTACCTATCTTTCGTACGTTGGTATAAGAGTGAAAAAAAATTTTGTTTGAAAAAAAAAACAAAAACAATTTGTATAATCTAAGCTACATTTTAAAGCCATAAGCATTAATTTAAGATGCGGCGTTCTCATGTTATAAGAGTTTGAAGGTATCTATACTGATTTTTTTCGATTTTTTTTTAATCATACGTGGAATTTTTTTTTATTTTTTTCGATTTTTTCGACAAAACTTTGGTAATTTTTTGTTTATATCCGTTCAGTAATCTTATCACAATTCTTTAGAGACCTTTATTTCAAAAGAACACCGCGCAGATCCCGGAATATTAACACTTCAATACAACCATGTCGAACAATTTTTAATTTTTTTTTTCTATTGACAGTGATTTTCAAACCTCGTTTTCTCGGTTTTTTTTTCAGTTGAAAATTTTGCACTGAAAATTAACAAATTTTTTCAAAAACCAAAACACTTTTGTACATTCTTAAGCTACATTTCAAGACCATTAACAAAAAGGTCATAAACACATTGGTTGCGGCATGGCGCATGGGTATATGTATTTCGGCCACATAGAGAAAATACTAAAACGGGTCTTTTGATATTTCTGTATAAATTATTATCGATAACTAAACTATACCTTGGAACTACTTTTTTTATCGAGACAAAAGTAATCTCCAGATAATTATCTGGAGTTAGCATTCCGACTACGGTAACGATATCGATACGAGATGCTAAATGCGCCAAATTGAGTGTATCACTTCGTTTCGTATCTCATATATCGGATGATTTAGTATTGAAATTGGAATGGGGTCGTTACTCGTATGTTTCGTATCTCGTAGGTTTCGTTACTTCAGTACCCAGTAACGAAACATGCGAGTAACGATACTGTTTAGAAAGTAACGTTTCGTTACTCGTTACTGAAGCAAATACCCGCATTTTAGTATCGAATACATACGATTTGCTACAGCTCTAATAGCTACACTTATGACTGTTCTAAAAACAGATAGAAAAAAGTTCTATCGCAACCAGGTCATAAAATATTGGCTTTTTTTCGTTCAGTGTATTTTAAATTTTATCATCTTATGTTTTCGTTCACTACAGCCACGAATAAACGAATTTTATTAATTTCTTTTTTTTATCATTTTCTACAATAATTGTATGAGTACATAAACGCTTTAAAAACTGCAAGCTATTGCACATTTTCGTAAAAAAAATTTAAAATCTGTTTTTTGATACAAAATGTAAAAAAAAGTATTTTATGAAAAATTTTAAACACCTGTGGTATAAAATAAATCTATAGAAACCTAAGTGGCCAACTTTCTTAAAAATATTCCCCTTAGACGAGACCTTTGACCCCCAGTAAATTTTTTTCCAGGCCTCGGATCGATGAGGACTTTTAAGATTTAATATATGATGGTGTTTCCAACAATCCTACCATTTTTCAGCTTGCTGGGAATTAATGTAACCTCGGATGTCTAATCTGTTCAACGTTTACTGCGGTCTTCGGACAGTATAAGCGCCTCAGAATAAATAAACAAAGCTGCGATTTCTAGATTTGTGACAGATAATTTTAGAACTGATACTACACAATAGTGTGTAGTCACACCCACAAACATCAAGGACAAAAACCTTGTCCTACATGTTCTTATTTGAACGGAAATATAAGTGGAAATTAAATAAGTTTTATTGTGAACCCGGAATAAAACATTACAATATTAATTGTTTTTTTTAGACCAAAAAATTAACAGCGATATTTATAAAAGAATCTTAAAGGTTGTTTAAAGTTAGACAACATCTAAATAGCTTTTAATTACAAAATGTGTATTTATAAAAAAATTACACATTTAAACAACTTTGCTTAGCGATTGCTTAACTTAAACGCCATTCACCGCGTTTAGAGCTTACTAAGAGCCATTTTAAGATTGATTTGAACACATATGAAGTTTTACAAAGATCGTGAGCTCAGTATCATGGTATTAATTAATCTAGGGTGTGGGGTGAAGACGCTATTTAAAATTAAATTATTCCCTAAGAAAAGGAGATTGAATTTTAAATTTTTTGTTTTTTTTTTATTTGACGGGAGGAAATCTTCAAAAGACACTTGGCAGTATTCGACACCAAGTAGTGTGGGACTCTTAACCACTAAAACCACCTCTTTATCAGGACCAATCTTGAGAGATCGACATCAGATTTTTCTTTCTTAACTTTGTAAAATCACTTTGGGGGAAGTTTAAACTTTTAATACTTTCCCATGTTTTTTTAGACCATAAGCTCAAGAGGCTTGGTTCTTCTTAATCTCCGAACATGGTTTCTTGTATTCAAGGCGGACAACATTTCAGAATTGGTATGACATTGCAGTCTCTGATTATGGGATACAGCGTATTTTTTAACAACTTCTGTAACCGTTTCTATTTGTAAGTCACGATGTAGATCGCTATTTCTTATGTACCAGGGTGCATTAACTTTTCCACGAAGGACTTTGTTTTGGAATTTTTGGATGATTTCGGTATTTGTTTTCTTTGTACAGCCTCATAATTGGATACCATAGGTCCAAACAGGCTTTAGTACTTGATTATACAGCATTATTTTGTTTTGGGTTGATAAATCAGAGTTGTTACCAAGTAACCAGTACATTTTTCTATATTTCAAGTTTAGTTCTTCTCTTTTCTTTTTGATGTGCTCTTTCCACTTTAGCTTTGCATCCAAAGTCATTCCAAGGTATTTGGCCGTATTGGCGTAAGGTACAGCTTGATTATTAATGAATATTGGAATATTGTTTATCTTTTTATTTGTAAATTAATTTTAAATTAAAATTAAAGAATTTAAGAATGTTAAAAAAATTAACATGGTTAAAACAAATAAAAAAATCAATGCTCTCTGGCTTTGCTCTGTGCATTTTATTGAGGAAAACGACGAAAGCTAAATCATCGTGAACGACTTAATGTTTTTTTTTGCAGTCAAGGTTAAGAATTTTTGTTTACAAAAATACATACCCTCAAGTTGTCAAAAACCACGTGATTTTTCTACTAGATTAGTCAATTCCCCTTCATTTTTTGAAACAACTATCATCTAGTTAATCAACTGTGGAAATTCGATTATAAATATAAATTTAAGCAACGTTGATTAAAGGCGAATTAAATTTTTAAGCAAGCTTAACTAAACAACCTTTGAGAACCGATTTAAGCAAATCTTATAAATACGGCTGTAAGTTTTCTGCATCATTTTTTTAGTTTTCCGTCCAGAAATACGTTTGAAAATTTTCACTTTTATACTTTTACACTTTTAAGCCAATGTTGCTAATGCTTAAATGCCAATATTTTGTTTTTTTATTTAAAAAAAACATAAATAACGTGTTTCATAAAAAATATAAACTTTTACGTAAATAAAACGTTGTGCCTTGCAAAACAACCATCTTACTGCACTCCCGAATAGCACAGATGGGTTTTAATTTTGCAGATGTAACTCCAGTTAAACAATCTAATTGTTTTCCATTAATTTCAGAAACATATTCTTATACAATATTGTAACCCGAACAGCCGCATTTCCCCTCTTGATTTGCAACAAATTTGCGGCAATTCTGTTTTATAAAGGTTAAATTTTGTTATTTCTTGGTCTTATTTGTGTTTTCTGAACTAAAAACATGTTTCATGAAAGTTAACCTAATAAGTGTGCAACTATGAATGAAGTCAAACATCAGCTTTACTTATGTTGCTGCGTCCCTGGTTCAATGCATATGTGTTTGTGCAACTAACACTACTTTGTAAAAATGAAAAAAATGCCGCACTGGTTTGGTTTCTTCAAACACCCATTCCTGTACCTACTTCTAATTCTTAGGTTTCTGCTTTTAGTTTCTTCACTTCAGGGGCGTATACAGGTTTGCTTCTTGGGGGGGGGGGTCATGCCAATTTTTTTTTTTTTTCAAAAGTTTTGATAGCAGGCATAAACCTGAAAATGGGCTTTTTGAATTATTAAACATTAAAATTTGTGCGTCTTGCATTTCGAATCGAAAAGTTCCGAATGTAGTTCTAAAAATAACCAAACAAAAACGGACCGCCATCAACTTAGCAGCACTTAGTGGGGATTTTCAAAATTTTTTATGCAAATAATTTGGTGAGAATTAGGTGAAATTTAGTGAATCAATTTTACAATTTGGTGAATCATAGTTTAAAAGTTATTAACAATTTACGTAAGGCGTAAAGTTAGCAGCACTTGGTCATGAAATTCAAAAAAAATTTCTCCATAATTCAGTGTCAATTTAGTGAATCGTATTTGATCAGTTTCATAATTTGGTGAATCATAGTTTATTAAATAATAACTAAAATAGAAAATTTAACAAACGTGACGTAACGTAAAAAAAGCATTTGTTAATCATGGACACAAACCTCACGAATGAGAATGGCAGAGTTCAACACACCAAAACTGAACCTAAATTCAGATTTTTTCACATTGAACGCACTTAATATAAATGTATACTATGACAATGCGTTCAGGTGACGTTTTTCATTTACAAGATATTTGAAAATATTTGAAAATTTCCAATGCGAGTTACAACAAAAATGCTATTTTATAATACAAAAAAAGTTTGTTTACATCTTCACTAGCCCAGAACTAACATTCAGTGGAAGTTACCCACAAGAAAGATTTTGTTTTTTTTTTTCGCATTTGTCTTGGTGCCTGGCTACACAGTGATTTTTCAATCGATTGAAAAATCACATGCGGTGGCTACACACTGTTGTGCCCAATCACGTTCCACTTTTACATTTTCTAGGAACAAACGTCAAAAAGAGGAAAAATTTAGCAATGGAACTGTACTGCCCTCAGAAAATTCAGTTCCCTTCATGAGCATCTTCCCCCTTCACTCCTCATCCCTCTTGCCTACAAACTCACTGCTTGGGCGATTGAAAAATCACCGTGTAGCCAGGCACTTGGACACTGATCTGTCTTGGAACATTTTTGAACTTCCGCGGATGATTACTTCAAAAGTATGATTCACCAAATTCTGAAATTTGGAACATTTTTTCAGAAAAAGATCACAAGCATTTTGGTACATAATTCGTAATTTGGTGAATCTTAATTCAAGAGTTACATGCGATTTTATTTTTTTTCGCGTGCGTCTTGGAACATTTTTGAACTTCCGCAGATGATTACTTGAAAAGTATGATACACCAAATTCTGAAATGTAAAAAAATGCTTGTAATTTTTTTCTGAATAAATGTTCCAAATTTCAGAATTTGGTGAATCATACTTTTCAAGTAATCATCTGCGGAAATTCAAAAATGTTCCAAGACGCACGTGAAAAAAAAAAAAACAAAATCGCATGTAACTCTTGAATCAAGATTGGAACCAAATTAAGAATTATGTACCAAAATGCTTGTGATCTTTTTCTGAATAAATGTTCCAAATTTCAGAATTTAGTGAGTCATACTTTTCAAGTAATCATCTGCGGAAGTTCAAAAATGTTCCGAGACGCACGTGAAAAAAACAAAAACAAAATCGCATGTAACTCTTGAATTAAGATTCACCAAATTACGAATTATGTACCAAAATGCTTGTGATCTTTTTCTGAATAAATGTTCCAAATTTCAGAATTTGGTGAATCATACTTTTCAAGTAATCATCTGCGGAAGTTCAAAAATGTTCCAAGACGCACGTGAAAAAAAAAAAACAAAATCGCATGTAACTCTTGAATTAAGGCTTGGCCACACCGGAGGGTACGCGGTAGCGGTACGGGTAGCGGCAACGATATTTGTATTAAAAAAATTCCACACCCGAACGTTGATGTGTCAGTTTGGAATTTTTTCCATACAAATACCCGTACCGTTACCTGTACCTCTACCGCGTACCCTCCGGTGTGGCCAAGCCTTTAAGATTCACAAAATTAAGAATTATGTACCAAAATGCTTGTGGTCTTTTTCTGAATAAATGTTCCAAATTTCAGAATTTGGTGAATCATACTTTTGAAGTAATCATCTGCGGAAGTTCAAAAATGTTCCAAGACGCACGCGAAAAAAAGAAAATCGCATGTAACTCTTGAATTAAGATTCACCAAATTATGAATTTTGTACCAAAATGCTTGTGGTCTTTTTCTGAATAAATGTTCCAAATTTCAGAATTTGGTGAATCATACTTTTCAAGTAATCATCTGCGGAAGTTCAAAAACGTTCCAAGACGCACGTGAAAAAAAAAAAACAAAATCGCATGTAACTCTTGAATTTTCACCAAATTAAGAATTATGTACCAAAATGCTTGTGATCTTTTTCTGAATAAATGTTCCAAATTTCAGAATTTGGTGAATCATACTTTTCAAGTAATCATCTGCTGAAGTTCAAAAATGTTCGAAGACGCACGCGAAAAAAATAAAATCGCATGTAACTCTTGAATTAAGATTCACCAAATTAAGAATTATGTACCTACCAAAATGCTTGTGATCTTTTTCTGAATAAATGTTCCAAATTTCAGAATTTGGTGAATCATACTTTTCAAGTAATCATCTGCGAAAGTTCAAAAATGTTCCAAGACGCATGCGAAAAAAAAAACAAAATCTGTCTTAAAGGCTTGGCCACACCGGAGGGTACATGCGGGAGCGGTACGGGTAATTGTATGAAAAAAATTTCAAACTGACACATCAACGTTCAGATGTGGAATTTTTTTCATACAATTACCCGTACCGCTACCGCATGTACCCTTCGGTGTGGCCAAGCCTTTAAGCCTTTTAATTACAATGACCTAAAAAGTGAAAAAGTGGAAAATTTACAATTTGTTTCTTTCTAGCGCTATTTGTTTTTGGAAAACAAAATACAAAAATTGTTTTAAAACCAAAAAACAAGCTTTTTGCGTCATTATTTTTAATATTGTGGTCAACTGTCAAAAAATTAGTTTGAAAATTTTCACTTTTTGAATTTTTGCAAAAAATGGCCGTTGTAGTTAAGGCTTGGCCACACCGAAGGGTACATACGGTAGCGGTACGGGTAATTGTATGAAAAAAATTCCACATCTGAACGTTGATATGTCAGTTTGAAATTTATTTCATACAATTACCCGTACCGCTCCCGCATGTACCCTCCGGTGTGGCCAAGCCTTTATACCTTTATGGGGAACTTCCACTAAATGTCAGTTCTGGGCTGGTGACGATGTAAACAAACGGTTTTTGTATAATAAAATAGCATTTTTGTTGTAATTCGGATTGGAAATTTTCAAATCAAAGTCTACCTTGTAAATGAAAAACGTCACCTAAACGCATTGTCATAGTATACATATATATTAAGTGCGTTCAATGTGAAAAATCTGAACTCAGGTTCAGTTTTGGTGTGTTGAACTCTGCCATTTTCATTCGCGAGGTTTGTGTCCATGGTTAACAAATGTTTTTTTTACGTTACGTTACGTTTGTTAATTTTTCTATTTTAGTTATTATTTAATAAACTATGATTCACCAAATTATAAAACTGATCAAATACGATTCACTAAATTCACACTGAATTATGAAGATATTTTTTTTTAAATTCATGACCAAGTGCTGCTAACTTTACGCCTTACGTAAATTGTTAATAACTTTTAAACTATGATTCACCAAATTGTAAAATTGATTCACTAAATTTCACCTAATTCTCACCAAATTATTTGCATACAAATTTTTAAAATTCCCCACTAAGTGCTGCTAAGTTGATGGCGGTCAAAAACGGTATGAGATTCGTTTAAGTTTAGAGTTAAGCCTTAAAGCCTAGAACGCTGCTGATGTGAAACGAAATTTTTCGTCGCTCTCCACGAGGACAACGAAATGCTTGCGAAATCTGGACCGAAAAATACTCAAAAATTGCAAAACATAAATGAAAAAAAAGCAAACACGCATCGCAGAAAGACATGCAATGACAAAATGAACAACAAAAACAAGCAAAAAAACTCAAAATGTCATTTTTCCACACACAATTAATGTCCCCGGCAATTGTTTGTGTGCGAAAAAGAAGTTTAGACTTTCAATTTCGTTGTCCCGAACAGCGTGCTACAGAACGAAAAGTTGAACGAAATTTTTGGTTTACCATTTCGTTGTTTCATTTTTGTATGGGATTTTTCGTTTCTTATCAGCAGCGTACTAGGCTTCAATTTTGACCAATTGAGGCTATCCTCTCCTAAAAATAAAATGTGCTGTACGAGTACTTCGATTGAATAATTTGCCTTAAAACAACTGTTCATTGTTTTCCGCTAGCCCAGAAAGTTAAAATAAAAATCGTTTTTACTTAATAACAGTTTTAACTTTTGAGTTAAAAGTCTTCCTAACCTCAGGCAAACGAATCGCAAAGTTTTGTAAAAAAAATTGCATTGAAAATATAATTTTTTTTAAATTTTGTTTTAAAATTGTCCGTTTTCAGGTATTAATCAGCGGTTTACAATATAAAAAACATTCAGTTGTATTTATTAGATTAAGACCTGCTTTTTCAATTGTCAGATAAACTATCAGAAGAATAAATGTCACTATAAAAAAAAACTTTTATTCCTAGGAATAATAGCTCTAACTTAGGTTTATCTAACTATTCAAAAAATTAGCCCTAAGTGATATTTAATAATAATATTTAAATTGCCTTAGATAAGGTTGCTTACATTGCTTCTATAATTGGCTGGCCATTGATGATTAACAAATCGATAGTTGTTTCAAAAAATGCAACAGATCTAGCAAATTTAGTATGTACAAAATACTGTTATATTCTGTAAGCAAACAAAATTCACCAAATTTTATCAGACGAATGTATTGAACAGGAACATTGCAAAATACTAAAAAGATTTGAGAAATGATATCCTCCTTTAACATTTTGCCGATGACGAATTTTATCAACAGAATTGACCTCCACACAGCAAGGCCACAGAAAGCTTCCCTATTTAAAACATATTTTATTCACTTCATCATATAAAAAAATAGAGGATATGGCTGCTTCTTTTATTTGCTGGTAAGCAGTGTCTTGTCCTTAAGATATTATTTTTGTGTACATACTAGATTCAATTTCTTTTAAAAAGCTTTGAATATAACACTTATCCGGATTTTGTTTCCATACAAAACTCTACAGCTCAACTAATATTATCGAACGAATCAAAATAATCCTAATCCAGCATAGCGTTCGCTCAAAATATTACCACATCCCCAAAATATGGTAAAATAGTTTGTTTGAATAC
Organism: Episyrphus balteatus; assembly: GCF_945859705.1. Classification (NCBI taxonomy): domain Eukaryota; kingdom Metazoa; phylum Arthropoda; class Insecta; order Diptera; family Syrphidae; genus Episyrphus; species Episyrphus balteatus. The sequence goes on along the minus strand of NC_079134.1, from coordinate 96,922,314 downwards.
CAAAAATTTTGTTTACTTTTAATTTTCGTTCATGTTCTAAAACTTCAACATTTTGAAAATAATCTTACTCAAGAGATTTCAGTATCACATAACAAATTCTTTTTTAAGTTCTGAGTTCTTGGGGGGGGTCATGACCCCGTGACCCCCCCCTTGTATACGCCGTTGCTTCACTTATAGTTATGTATCCGTACTTCTTATTCGTGCGTATTTCACCGATTGTTTCTGTACTTCTACGTTTTACTGGGAAATACCATTTAACGTTTGGCCACCACACAAAATACTAGAAAAAAACTGCAACATTGCTCTATTTTGTGTTCGACTATGTGTTGTAGGAAACCTGCGGGATATTTTTTTCATTGAAACGAGCTGATTTATGTGCTGAATATTCTAATTAATGTCTGTTGTCTAATGAGCATTTTTTGTGAAAGGGTGTTTTTGAAGCTGTGAAACAAGTTGTGAAGTTGTGATAGGTCAAAATTTAAAAGACTATTTTATAATTTTTAAAATTAAATCGTTCTTTCTTTATTTCAAGTTTCTACATGAATCCCTATTCTATACAGGGTGTCCCAAAAGTTAACGTCGAAACGAAAACGGGAGATAGAGTAGGTGGTGACAGTTATCAGAAAAGTAATAAAAAAAATCGCAGCCATATATTTTGTGAGTTATGGGCATTTGAAAAAAAAGTCCAAAAAATGGTCACCCTTAGACGGTTTTTCATGTGCCGTGACTACAAATCTTAATTTTTCTCATTTTTTTTCTTTTGTTACGGAACCTTGAATAACCCTGCTTCAAAATGCATTCAAAAATTTTAACTCAGCTGCATCAGTTTTAAAGTTAATATTACTTTTTTGCCCAACTAAGTAGGTACTAAAAAAATGTACATGACTCTAATTCAATGAACGGTAGTGTAAATAAAAAGGCACTACGATGTATCGGCAAGTTACCTTAAAAGTTGCAAAAAAGCTATAGGGAATAAATGGGGACTATCCCCTAAAATAACTCATTGGCTATACACTGCGGTCATCAGACCTATTCTCACTTACGGGATAGCAGTTTGGTGGACTGCTCTGGAAAAAGTAACATATCGCGACAAGTTAAGCAAAGTCCAGCGTTCAGCCTGCATGTGCATCAGCGGAGCTCTCCGTTCGACACCTTCCGCCGCTCTTGATATATTACTCAATCTTCCACCCATAGCAAGCAGGTGGCCGCGAGCACTGCTATAAGACTCCAAGCCATCTCTCAATGGACCAATAACTCCATTGGTCACACAAATATTCTGAATTCATTCGGATCAATACACAGTCACTCCGACTACACCACCCCACAATTGGTTTTTGGCAATAATTATGAAGTCACCATCCCAAATAGATCAGAATGGGACAACCTACCCTTTCTACCGTTTTCGTTTCGACGTTAACTTTTTGGACACCCTGTATATTCATTACTCTTTTTTTATCAGGCTCCTGTTGTTCCCCAGTTACATGGGGAGAACGACTGTCTCGTTTAAACTAGACGTCACGGCTGCCACATCTCCCGGACAAGGACAAATATAAAAGCGTCTAGTGACAGGATGAAAACAAGATATGACGCACGAGCGACAACAACAGGGTTTCAAGAAGGAGAACTTGTGTGGTTTTACAATCCCCACCGACAAAAGGAACTATCACCGAAGCTACAACAAAACTGGGAAGGCCCTTACACAGTAATAACCAGAATTAACGACGTGGTTTACTGTATACAAAGAGGGGTAAGAAGCAAACTAAAGGTAGTTCATTGTGACCGTTTACATCGTTATAATGGTGAAAGAAGCAATGGAGTTGTTCGGGACGAACAATCCTAAGAGGGGGGCAATGTAACGATGAATTACTGAACTACTTTTAAGATAAAAGTCTGAACACACTACCTACTACTGCAAAGGTAGAAATGTGAACGGACCTTCAGTAATTAAGAAAATATCCCACTGAACACATCTCAAAATATCCCACTGAACACATCTAAAAATATCCCACTGAACACATCTAAAAATATCCCACTAGACTGGAAGTATGAAGTGCCCTTCCTGGAAAGGAAGTTTCGAGAGGCAGGGACGAGAGCCTTCGAGGACGTTCTCGAGTCTCGAGATTCCGGTATAAAAGGGCAACGTAGACACCGACCGGATACAGTATGATTTATAAAATGAAAGAGTGCAGTACAAAGTGAAATAAAGTGTTGGAAATTGTTAGTAGTAAATAAAGTGATTTAAAAGTGTGTTTCTTTGAGCGAATAATAAAAGTTAATTGAGTTGAAATAAAGTGTGTTCTTATTTGAACGGAAAGATAAGTGGAAATTAAATAAACAAAAATAAGTTTTATTTTGAACCCGGAATAAAACATTACAATATCATTTGGAAGATCACACAATATGTGTATCATCATTCATCTTCCTTTTCAGTACTTCCTTCAAATGCAGATAAAATCATTTACAATTTAATTGTGAAATCAAGAGAAAAAAGAAAATAGTAGAGAAATAAAATTATGACTGAAAGAAAACAGTAGGTAACTGAACATAAAAAAATTCAAATGAAAAAACTATCGTTTGAAAAAACTATTCAAATGAAAAAACTATCGAATAAAAAAAACTATTCAAATGAAAAACCTACCGTTTGAAAAAACTATTCAAATGACAAAACTATCGAATAAAAAAAACTATTCGAATGAAAAAACTATCGTTTGAAAAAACTATTCAAATGAAAAAACTATCGAATAAAAAAAAATATTCAAATGAAAAACCTATCGTTTGAAAAAACTATTCGAATGAAAAAACTATCGAATAAAAAAAACTATTCAAATGAAAAAACTATCGTTTGAAAAAACTATTCAAATGAAAAAACTATCGTTTGAAAAAACTATTCGAATGAAAAAACTATCGAATAAAAAACTATCGAACGAAAAAACTATTTGAATGAAAAAACTATCGAATTAAAAAACTATCGAACGAAAAAACTATTCGAATGAATGATTTTAAACTATCGAATGAATGAATATTTTACAACTATCGATAGTTTGATAGTTTTTATTCGATAGTTCCCATCACTAATGCAAATCAGATGTTGCAGTTGGAACAGACGTGGGAAACGAGGGATTTAAGGGGTGTGAGTGGACGAAGTGAGGAAGATATTCGGAAGAGGAAGCTGGATTGGAGGTAGAGGTAGTCACAGTAGGTCTGACGTCAGGGCCAGAAGGAGAAAGATTAAAAGATACTCTTTTTTAAGGAGTAATAGGGCGTTTGATTAAAGAGTTTATAACAGGTCTTGAAAAATTAGGGAAAATTCCTGTTTTGAATGACCAGTTGGGATCTTTATTATTTTTAGGTGTTTGAGATTTAGTAGATTTAGGCGTTTTGGAATCAGGATTATTATTAGATTCTGTGAATGTTGAGAGCTGCATGCGGCCAAGTTGAAGACCTCCGGATCGTTGAAATAGCCAAATGTATTTAGATGGTATTAGGATTTTAAATCGACGTGAGGACATCGGTATACATTTTGTAATGTCGATTGTGTATTTTTTCATTAAGAAAGAACGCACCCAATTGACTTGTGCTGATTTCGGAATATCGCCATTTGTTAGAAAACCTTATTTGTACCTTGCCTAAATTGAGCCCACTAACATTGACTTAATATTTATGGACTGCTAGAAGCATATTCAGGTTGGTTCCATTTGTTTCTTCGCGATACTAGCGCCCTAAAAAAAAGCGGAGAATAAGTGCAACATTTTTGATGAAGTGCGAAAGGAACAAATATAGAAAAACAGAGAAAGCACTACCTTTTAACGACAGATGTCATTCACTAAAAGTTTCCTCTTTTCGCCGTCTAAGGTTATACCGCTAGTAGAGCTAGAAAGATGTGGAATCATTTTTTTTCAATTTTTGTATGGAAAAGTCAAACGACTAGCAGTCCATATATAGTAGGTCAATGCCCACTAAAAACACTTTCGCCATTCATTGATAAAAAACAAATTATTCGCATGCGTCTAGAAAATGCCATTATAGTTCCTGACGAAATAAAAAATCCGATAATATTACCTAAAAGTCACCTTATCACTAAAATCATAGTTGACATATATCATAGAAAGCTGTTCCACGTAAATCATGAGGCCGTAATAAACGAAATTTTTCAGTCATACCAAATTTTAGGCCTAAGAACACTTCTGAGAACAGTTCGTAGTGAATGCCAGGTTTGTAAAATTCGCCATGCAAATCCGAAACCACCGGAAAAGGCGCCTTTACCAGCTGCCCGTCTATCGCCATACACGAGATCCTTTTCGTATGTGGGACTTGATTTTTTCGGACCATTTCTGGTAACAATAGGCAGAAAAACTAAAAAACGCTATGGAGCGGTTTTCACATGCCGTGCCATACACATCGAAGTCGCCCACAGTCCCTCTATGAACTCCTGCGTTATGGTAATTCGCAATTTTATTTCTCGAAGAGGAACACCTGTACAATTCTTTAGCGATAATGGTACAAATCTTAGAGCAGCTGAAAAGGAATTACGAGAAGCATATCAGAAAATTAGCTTCGACGTACTCCAATCTGAATTTACAAGCCAGATCACAAGTTGGACTTCATTCCACCAGGAAGTCCTCATATGGGAGGTGCCTGGGCGCGCGGTACGCTTCATAAAAACAATACTGTACCAAATCATCCCGACACAAAGCTTAGTGACGAGAAAATTAACAACTTACTCGTGGAGGTTGAAAGCATCATAAACAGCCGTCCACCCTACTAACAATTTTGCTTCTATAATGCTTTACAGAAGCAACAATTGCATCTGTAAAGCTTTATAGTGCCAAAATTGTTTGTCGGGCACTCACATATTTGTCCCTCGACACCGCAGAACAAGAAGCCCTTACACCCAATCACTTCCTGCTTGGATCGTCATCCGGCATTAAATATCCAGGAAAATTTGAGACAACTGACCAATTCGTAAGATCATCTTGGCGACATTCTCAACTTCTCGCAAATTTGACATTTCTTAAAAAAGAAAAAAACTTTTTAAAAGTTAAGTGAATTCAATTTTGTGTTTCCCAAAACATTAATAAGTTTTGTTATTTTATAAAATAAACTTATTTAAAATATTATAAAAAAAGATTTAGTGTGTTAAATTTCTGCCCAACACCACCAAGAATGTGAAATGGCTGGAAACGAAGACCCTAAATAGAATTACGATTTTGTTTATCATTGCTCAGTTCTCTGGTACACCAAAATAAATTCTTCTTCCTTTTTCTCGGCGCTGCTATGATCTCGATGTCGAGGGGATCATAACTATCCCACGTAACTGCTCCACACTAGTGATCCACCTGTGGGGTTCGCTGGGTTGACCTCAGAAATCGGCGGCAAGCCTCCCGGTTTTGTATTGTTCCATTTTTAAGGCCAACTGAATGCTGGTGTTTTTGAATTTGTTTGTACCAGGAGTTTTTAGGCCTACCTTTCTTTTTATTTCGTGTTGGAACGTTGTATGATATTGCTTTTTTGACGGGCTTCTCAGGATCTCTCCTTTGAACATGGCAATACCAACTGAGTCGGTCGTGTTCAATTTTTTGGGAGATGGTGTTTTTAACATGAAGGCTTCCTCGGATCTTCGTACTTCTAATTCTATCAAGCTTTGTTACTCCTGGGCCCTATTTCATAAAACTACAAGACTAATAATTATTTGTGAATTTACTTGTAGCTTGTAAATTATCAGCAAATTTCTGTTTCATAAAGAATTTCAATAGACTAATAATTACAAGTAAGTAGACTTGTAGCTACAAGTAAAATTTACAAGTGCGGCGAATATTTCTGTTTCATAAAAGTATTTGTAAAATTTTTATTAGTGATAGACTTGTAGCTACAAGCGATTTTTTTACAAGAGTAGAAAGACTAATAAAAACAAAATATGATGGCTAATTTTGGTTCCTTTGGATTTTAAATGTAATTCATGGATAACGTTGTATCACTAAAATGGATCTCAAATTATCAAGCATTATAATCAAGAATTTACAACAATTTTTGGGTGTCATGGACAGAAAAAAATATACTAGTTTTGTTGTCCCTTTAAGGAGCGTTAATGGACGTCGTTTGGCAGTTAAAGTGCAATAACAATGCAGTCTTTTAAATTTTTATGATATCAAAAATTAGTTGGCACTAAAATCAATCTTCCATTCCTAGTTACAAAAAGTCTTGCCTTTTAAATCATTATGCATTCATCTTCCTGCAATATGCACTCAAAATAGAAGCTTTTGATTGTAAGTAATTGCGGTTTAAGGATATAAAGGAAACGACTTGAATTTAACTTTTTGATATAGTAAGAAGGATTTGTATTGGTGCCGGGCATTTGTATGGTACTTAAAAAAAATTGCATTGTTATAGCATTGAATTTTCATATGCTCTTGCTGTAGGGATTTCAACATTCATACAAACAATTCGATAGTTTCATTAGTTTAAATTTTTCGTTACCTACTGCATTAGATTTGGAGCGCATGGGTTTGAAGACTATCTAGGAACTTTTGATGCTTAATATAACGCTAAGACCACTAAAATATTTTTTTAGATGGTAAAGAATTTTTTAAACAAAAAGTGCAAAAGTTTCCGAGGCATTTCCACCCCATGACGCGGAAATTATTTATCCTTAAAGATTAATTTACTTAGAGATAAATATTTACTTCATTTATGAGTTTAAGCTTTTTTGACGAAAGTTGCAAAAGATGATTTGTTTTGCCAAGTAGGTATAATATTAGTGCATCAATGTTTTAGTTCAAAGCAATTTCACAACATTTTGCCATTCAAAAATCGAACACAACAACAGTGATTCATCTTTAAAGTTCGATTTCATTTGTTTGTGGCTTTTTTCTCAAGAAACATAGACTTTTCTATAGCCTAATATTTAAACTAAATGTTAAGACCATAATCTACCAAAAACCAATCTTTAAAAATCAAGCTTTTAGCTTATAAAGCCAATAATGTTTATTATATTTCACAAATATTCCTCATAATATTTCGTCTCTCGCTGCTGCTACAAAAAGTTCGAATATTTGTTTATTATTTGTTTATTTTTGTTACCCCTAGTTACACTTGTAGTTTTTTAGAAGCAAAATAGTTTGAATTCGCCAGACTACAAATGAATGAAATTTTTTATGAAACAGAAAACTACAACTCCATATTTTATTTGTGCTTGTAACTACAAGTCTACAAGTACAACACTAATAGTTTTATGAAATAGGGCCCTACTGTCATACGAAGCACCTTCATCTCAGCTGCCGTTAACTTACTCTCTCATACTTTTTGTACATTGTCCAACATTGTGAACCGTATGTGAGTGCTGGACGCACAACTGCGGTGTAGAGTCTTCCTTTCAGCTTAGGGGGCATTTTTCGATCACAGAAGATAGCAGAATTTTCCCGCCACTTCATCCACTCTATTCTTATGCCATGATTGATATCGTCATCACAAGTACCTTCGTTATTTATCATAGACCCCAGATATTTAAACTTTTCACACTTGGGAAGCACTACACCATTCAAATAAATTTCAGGAATAGGCCCGTGTGAATCAGAAAATGGGCAGCATACCTAAGTATTTTGTCTTTTTCGCGCTTATGCGGTACCCACTGCCTTCTAGAACATCCACCCATACATCAAGTGCTCGTTGCAGGGATATCGGGTCTTCACTTATGATGGCTCCATCGTCAGCAAAGAATAACTGATGCACTTTTGGGTCCGTCACTTTGCCTTCAAGCAGATAATCAAGAACGGTAATAAAGAGCAGAGGACTCAAGACGCTTCCCTGGTGTACACCTACTGTGATTTCGAATTCTTCGGTGACTCCAGCTGCACATCTTACTTTAGTAACTGCTCCATCATACATGTCCATAATTACCAAAATAAATTATTATACAAAATAAATCTTAATCAATTTAAAATGTGTTTTTTCTATTTATTTTTACATAAAATTTTGTAAGTCTGAAAGAAAATGAAGCACGAATTTTCGAAAACAAAAACAACTTGACATAATAAATGCTTCCGTTCTGTAAAAACAATATGGGTAAACGGATGCATTTGACAATCGGAAAGAAACGGTTCATTCGGTTTTGACATTAGCTTCCGTTCCCGTCCGTCTATTACACTGGTTAACAAGGGTTCTGTTGCCGAAACAAAAATATACTTTCCTGAAGGTTGTGCTGAACTCGAATTCGAAGTCAGAAAAAATTGATCAGCTGCCGTTTTTGAAATATTACCGTTAGAAAATGTAAAAAAAGGTTTTTTTTGACTACTTCGAACCTTATTCTTTAATATAAGGAAAATTGTTAGAAAATATTTAGTAACATTTTCTATTAGAACTATTTTCCTTTTTTCCAGAACTTTTTAAATCTTTCCGATATCTTTGATATTGCCCGAGATTTCTTAAAATAAAGTAAGTAGCTTTGGCTTCATATATCATAAAGGAGATAATGACGTTATAATTTCTATGGTAGTTATAATATGCCAAACAACTGAAGATAACTCGGGCAGTAAAAAAGATATCGGAAAGATTTAAACAGTTCTTAAAAGAAGGAAAACAGTTCTTATAGAAACCGTTACTAAATATGTTCTTACAATTTTCATTATATAAAAGAATAAGGTCCGAAGTAGTCCGAAGTAGGATTTTCTAACGGTAATATTTCAAATACGGGAGCTGATTAACTTTTTCTGACTACGGATTCGAGTTCAGCACACCGAAAACCTTCAGAAACGTGTATTTTTGTTCCGGCAACAAAAAAAAGTTTAATTTTGTTAACCAGTGTAATAGTTGGGCCTTAAATATTGTTAACTATCGTTTTAACTTTTGTCATTCCTAAAGCCTAGTATACAGTTCTTCCTAACAATGAATTTCTTATAGGAGCGATTTTTTTAGATTTTTTCCGAAAAAAAAATATTTTTTAACTCAACCACAGCTGTTCACTAAAATCGAAAAAAAAAATTTACTCACCACGATTTTTGTTTTCGCAGCTCATTGTTTTTGCGGAAAAAAACTTAGAATTGTCATCTGTTCAGCACAGATATTTTTTTTTTGTTCAAGAAAAAATTTTTTTTCTTCACCACTCATTTTTTTTTATCGAAAAGAACTGTAGACTAGGCTTAAACAACAAAATAGTTACGATTTGTAACTATTTGACAGAAATTAACATCATTCCTAATCTCGTTTTGAAGTGTCAATAGTTACAAATCGTAACTATTGGCGATTGGAGCACATACTACTAGCGCCGCAGTTTCAACTTTTGAACTAATTTTAACAAGACGGATGTTTACATTTTGTATTTCTAAAAATGGCGTCCATGTCAAAGTCCTAGCAAAAAAAAAGTAATATGTCGGATGCTAGCTCCTTCCGTCCTGTTAATTTTAGTTTGTGTTTTGAACACCGGTAGCGCATTGCAACTTTACCAATCGCCAATTTCCAACTCACCTCCATGATATGAGTTATTGAACACTCATGAGATTGTTGATGTGTCAAAGTGGATGTTTTGTTTACAAAACGAACACAAATCTTTTTCGTTTTGAAATAAGCTGAAAAAATGAAAATAAAAAGGAAATTTTGTAATTTTATGATGCGAGAGAATTTATTTTGATAAAAAAAAACATGATTTCTTGGTACAGTTATGCAAATAAAAGTATATTTTTTATTTGTTTTTGTGTTGAACTTATTAATTTTTTATTGAGTATGAACATTTTCAACGCCTCTTTCATATAGGTAATAAATAAACAAATAAAAGTATTCTCAAAACAATTTTTTGTAGGTATGGTTTGACAGTTTAACAATATCTAACAATAAATCGTTCCTTCCCTTCAAGCAAGAAAACTGAGTTCAACAAAGACACTCCGACCTCAGAACGCGAAAATCGGGGTTGCACTCACACACTTGCAACTTTTTGTGTATGAACACAAAGTCGAACGAGAATCGTGGTGAAAATTGAGAAAAGAAAAAAAAAATAAAGACAGACATAGCCAACAAGAGCAAAAGCGTCATTTTGTTATTTTTTGTTGAAGTGTATAGTCGCGTCGTGTCTCGTGTCGTTGTTACCATAATACATATTAGTATAATTATAAATAATTATATCAAATTATAAACAATATGGAAACAAAAAAAGGTATGTTGTATACAGGGTGTCCCACAGTCACCGCCCCAAACGAAAACCATGGATTCCTGAGGTCATTTTAAGTCGAAAAACTTAAGAGGTAATTTTCTCGTTTTCGGCCCGTTTTCGAGTTTCCACGGTTTTTATGATTTTTGTTCTCTTTTCCCTTATCTGGCTTTATCTTTGCCAAACTACGTTTGATTTGAAAAATTTTTTTTACAACCAATCAAGAATTTATTACAGTTTTAGTTTGTTTCAAAACTTTTTTTTCTGCGGACAACCGTTTCTCCACAATTTTGCATCAAACACAATTTTCTTCGTTTTTTAAGTTGTTTTTTACACTTTCATATCATTTAAGTCAAAAAAACACGTAAATGAGTATTAATTTTTTGTGCTTTTTATTAAAGCCCAGTTTATTTTCATAAAAAAAAAAATAAGTTTTATTTCATAAAAAAGGCTACTGAAGTTAATTAAAAAAAATAAACAAACTGAGTGAATTAAAAAAAAAAATAATTTTTAAATACAAAATTTATTTAAATGAATTAAAACTTTTTCTGAGTTTTATTTATTTGTTCTTTTCTTAACCACAATAGCTCAGAAAAAGTTTTTAATTCATTTAAATTAATTTTTTATTTAAAAATTATTTTTTTATTTAATTTTTTAAAATTTTTCAAATCAAACGTAGTTTGGCAAAGATAAAGCCAGATAAGGGAAAAGAGAACAAAAATCATAAAAACCGTGGTAATTCGAAAACGGACGAAAACGAGAAAATTACCTCTTAAGTTTTTCGACTTAAAATGACCTCAGGAATCCATGGTTTTCGTTTGGAGCGGTGACTGTGGGACACCCTGTATATCGCTCAAAATGTTTGGATTAAAGTGATGTGTTTCTGCTTGTGTTGTAGATGTAATCTCTAATGAAAATGATGAAGGAAAAGGCAGAAGGTGAAACATGTGATTGGGCATCTAAAGAAACACCAACAACAGCAGCAGCAACAAATAAAATAAAATGAAAAAAATGTATTGTATCTTATATTGTATTTATTTTGAAAATTTCGTTTGCCAAAATAAAATAAAAAATAAAACAGTTTCAGTAAAAAAAAATAAAACTTGTTTTTTTTTTTGGTCGCAAATGCGAAACGTCATCCCTTTTTTATTCTTCTTTCTGGTAGGTTTTTGGCTGCTCCGCCTCCGGTCCGTCTTCGGATCCATTTTCTCGGAATGGAAATTTTCACCACACCAATACATATGCAATCGACTTCGCGGTGATTATAATTTCCATACTAATTTGAGCCGCCTTCGGACCTGTTTCTAAGCCGAAGTCCGACTCAGCTCCGCCTGAGGCGGAGCGGATTCGGACCGAGGTCGGACTTGTTTGCTTGAAGGGTTAATGATTTGTAATAAAACCCAACAATTTCTAACAATAGGTGTGTTTTTTATTACCAACGGGCTTAACTGGACAAAAAAAACGCCTCGGGGCTTAGCGATAAAAATTGGCAGCACTGCATATTAAATGTTCCGAAATCAGCTGACACAAACAAAATATAAAGTTGTTATATTTTTCGCTTTTGGGTGTTCTTGTGTGTTTTTGAAAAAAAAAGTTTAACTAACTATTAAATAAATATTTAAAACAATAATTGTCATTTCAATCATTAGTTTTGATGTTTTCAAACAAATTCTAAACAATTTACGAACAATTTGATTTGGTAGCACAGATTTAAATCTGTTGAAAAAGTTAAGACCAGAGAATTTTCTGGGCTAAACACTAAGCCCAAGGGGCTAAAGTGTTGTTGTATTTAACATGTAAATTGCTTAGCCCCGACTGCGTTTTTTTTGTCCAATTAAGACCGGTGGTAATAAAAACCACACCTAATGACATATCAACAATATTTTTGACATAACAACTATAGCTGACTATTGTTAGAAAAAGAACGCAGCTCAGCTGTCAGTACCAACCCTTCCCTTCAAGCAAAGGAGTCCGAACTCGATCCGAATCGGCTCCGAAGTGAGTGCGAGCTGGACCTCGCATTCGGCTCCACGGCACACATAGGGGTATTCACCTACAAAACCCGCTCATTTAACTTTTTTTTTGCAAAATTTGGAGTTGAGAAGTGATTTTTTTTTTGGCTATTCTTAAATACCCAAGAATAATGTCCCGTAATTTTCTGTTTTTATGTATGCACTAAGCCACATCATCAGCTGAAAGTCATTGATTGTAATCTTTTAATGTGGTTCTGTTGTTTTGTGTGAAAAATTACATCGGGAATAATTAATTTTTTTTTGTTTCTATTGTTTTATATAAAATTTTTGTTATGGAAGTTTCAGCTGCAGATGTGTACTTTATTTAAAAAATATTTTTATTGTACTTGAAGCTTTAATTTACTGTTAAATTAATTTATTTTAAATGTATGTAAAAAGACAGTTTTTTTCTATTTCTACTTTTTCAATGGACCTTTTATTATATATATATTATTATATAATATTATATTATATTATATCATTCGGTGATATTCGGTGACATTTTTGTTATCATATTAAAGAAGATGTCAAAAAGCAAAAACAAAAAAAATGTCTGCCCGTCTTTGCCCGTCAAATTAGTATGGAAATTATAATCACCGCGGAGCCGATTGATGCATTTGTATTGGTGTGGTGAAAATCTCCATTCCTAAAAAACGGAGCCGAATTCGTGCCCGAGTCGGAGCAGAGAAACCTACCACACAAGGAATCGAAAAAAGGAATGACGCTTCCCAGCAAACGCAGAACTACAGAAAAAACCGTTGAAATATGTACGTAAAAGAAGTACTTCTTTTCCACTTAAAAAAGATAGGAGCTCGGGAAAAAATTCATTTATATAGGCTGTATATAAGAATACGTGAAGCAGCTATCTCTTTCTTGCATGCAAGATGAAATAAATTTCCCCTCCATTAATAGTACAGACAAATAATGTACTTCAAAAGTGCATCAGCGAAGCACTTCTGGAAGTGGTTCTGATGTACATTTTCCAGTACTTTTTTACCTACCGAAAAAGCACTGAAACTTGTACTTTTAAAGTACTTATTTGGAGCACTTTCATGGGTTTATATCCGTATTGCTAAAATCCATATTTTAATTTCATCTGAAAATAAAAAAATCTTCAAAACAAACAAACAATTCTTTTAAACAACTATTATTTAATATTTTATTGGAAAAACACAAAATAGTTTTTTTTTTTGAAAACAAAATACATAAAAAAAAGATCCTTGGGCACGCGACTGTGGCCTGGCCAGTTGAGAAAAATGAAAAAGAAAAAAATACTCTGCAGTCTGCACTTTGGTGGTAGTTTTTGTATCTTGTATTGATTTTTTTTTCTAAATGCTCAAGGCTGAAGCTGCTGTAAACTCAGTCAATGATGTCTGGAATTGATCGCCACTAAAAGACAGAAAAATCAACAACTTTATAATTTATTAATTTTAAAATTAGCATACCTATATTTTCCAAATCCATTAGTGGTGGTGGTTGTATAATTTTTTTTTATTTTAATTTTTCTAAATGCACAAGGTTGAGATTGTGCATTTTGATGGTGGAAAGAAATGGTGGTGGAATTTTTGTGGCGTGCCGAAGAATTTGTGCTACTACACATTGTTTATTGAAAATAATTTTCACAAATAAAGCCTTAACTACATTGGCTCAAAAAGTGAAAAAGTACAAAAGTGAAAATTTTCAAACGCATTTTTGTATGGTTTTTCGGGCTAGAAAATTAAAATAAATGATGCAGAATGCTTATTTTTCCGTCCAAAAATCAATTTGTAAACTCTTTTTTACAAAAAAAATATTTTCACTTTTGTACTTTTTCAAAAAGTGGTGAATGTAGTTAAGCCTTAACACTGATTAAAACGATTATTTATTTTTTCAAATTAAATTATTTTATTTTTTTTTAATTCTGCAAATGGAGCACAGAAATTTTTTTTTGCCTAACTTATGTTGCTGTGGCTATCATTGTATATATATTTCTATAGTACTATCATGAAGTCGAATTTAGTATTAGTTCATGTCGCCACTTTTTTGAGGTGGCGCTCAGTGTGTTTTTTTCATACAAATTCTGCTTTTCCAAGTCACCACTAGAGTTCCTAAGATCGTTTCACTTCATGATAGTACTATGGAAATATATATACAATGGTGGCTATCAAGGTTTCACTAGAAATGCAGGAAATGCGAGCCGCCATTTTAAAAGAGACAAGACCTTGTGCATTGCATACATCGCACTCTTTTTCTCCCATTTACCAAAGAGTTTATTTTTTTCAGGAGAAACAAAACTTCAATATTTTGAGGGGAGAGATTTTGGTAAATAAGGAAACACATACATCTACAAAGTAAAGACTTTGTTGGTGGTTGTAATTTCCCCTAAACTACTGAGGTTTGGTTTGCAGGGTATGTTCGTTTTCTTGATCTGTAGAGTTTACTAACATTGTTTTCTTGATCTGTAGAGTTTACTAACATTGAACAGTAACATTGAACTTCGATTTCAAAGAACATTTGGTTAGTTAAACAAATTATTTATATTGAATTTTGATGTTTTAAAAATATAGGCTCTTATGTTCAAAAGTGCCCCATGTGTATGGGGCAGTTTTGAACATGGAAGGGGCACTTTTGAACAGCAGTATTAGTTTCGTTGTAATAAGTAAATAATACTTATCTTTTTATTAGTTTTTTAATAAGAACATACAAAAACTCCAAATTGATTATTATATCATATTCAATTAACCAACAAATAATAAAAACTCAGAAAAAATAACATTTAAATTTAAACTATAGTTATCAGTTTATCACATTTATAAGTTCAAAAGAAAAACAAAAACCAAGAAAAATTCATTTAAAATATATCTTAGAAAAATGGTATTCATACCATTTATGCTTCTCAGAGTAAAATAGATTTATTTTATATATATAGATATATTTCTAGACATTAAATCCAAATGTTAACAAAGCGGATGTTCTTCATGTACCAGGAGCAATACTTGGTGTAGGTAGCTTGACTTTAATTTCTTTAACGCTTAAGCGGTATATAATCGAGTTCTCATCGAGAACAGTCTAGCAGAATTTGAAGAATTCAGGCATTTTTTTAAATCCTCAATTATGTTGTACATATTCCCATTTTTCCTTTAATTTTGCCCACAAATGCTAGTTTCTTTATTTTTTTTATAAGAACATTACGATTTATTAAATAAAACACATTCAAGTGTCCTTAAAATGTCTTATACAAACTGCTCGGGGTGGTTTTGAACATGTTCAAAAGTGCCCCACCACACTTGTTCAAAACTGCCCCAACTGTGTCAACGACATAAAATGTTGAATAAATATTTAACATTAATATATTCATTCAAAAATTCACCGTCAATTAGTTTAAAATTCATTAACCATTTACAAAAATTGTATTGCGTTTTGAAATCACTTACCATTTTTTTTTAAACTCTTACAACTAAAAAACTGAAATAATGCAAAACCACTATAAAAATCACCTTCCACCTATAAATCTGAAAGTCAGCCGAGATAACGATGGAAAGTCATTGAAATTTATGGATATCGTGTTGACGGGTTCAAATATCGAAATACTTCTAAAAAAAGATTGATATACCTACTTAAATTTTATATGCAGTGTTCAAATGTACCCCGTGTTCAAAACTGCCCCACTCTCCCCTACCTTTATTGTTGGTTGAAATATTCCAATTTGTTAACAATTAACAGGATAAATATTAGTATAAATTCACAAACGCATCACTGCAGACGTGGTTTGCGATCATTCCTGTGGCACGTTCAATAACGCAAATAAATAGCATCACTTAAAATGTCAATCGTTCATTATTGCAAATATCAAACAAAAAAGCATCAAGAATTTTCTCGATTTGGAGGAAAAGGACAATGAAAAGTATATAGTCAAATTCTAAATTGTTTATAAATTAATAAATTTAATAAAATTTTGGGAATATTTTAACAGCGCACAAATTGTACAACTAATAGAAACCAGGGGACAAATCGTCGCATCCGTTGACGAAACCTCAAACGTACGAAAGATAATTTCGTGATACATTAAACGAGCACAGCGATTGGGATGACGGCATACGTTAGAAACCAGAACGAAATTTTTGGTAGAATGTACAACTGCATAGGCCAAAACATAATTGGTGATAAATTTGACTTCGTCGACCCCTATGCGAGGATGGCCGAGTGGTCTGAGGCGCCTGACTCAAAAAACAATGTTGCCTTCTAATGATATGGGAGCGTAAATGACATAGGTTCGAATCCCACTTTTGACAAGAATTTTTTTTTTATTTTTTTTAAGAGTTTTATTATTTTTTTGGCTAATCACGTCGTTTTAGTTTCAAAATCAAATTTTTTTTTCCATATAATTCTAATTTGAGGAATTATTTTTGGGGGTTGGTGCTGTTGCTTTGAACTCTTTTGGTGAAATTTTATTTTGTTAATATATGCCCTAATGTATGTTTTCGTGATTTCAAACAGTTTGATTATTTTTAAAATAAGATATTCTTATATTTTCATTACTTTTAGGCGTGGCAAAATCGCATCGTCACCTCCTCGCGGTGCCCGCTGGATATCCAACTAATGACGAGCGTTGGATCCATTCGATCCACGAGCTGAGTCACCTGAGTTATCTTTTCAGGAACTAGGAGCAAAAGAACAGAAATATCGCTCTGAATGCACCAGCTCACAATTAAATCCAAGAACGTCTGACACGTATTGTGCGGCACACTGGTCAGCGTCTGTACCCTGTGGGGCGGCTAGATATAAACTATGGATAGAAGTAACTGACCTATTTATGGTACGAAAACAAAGTTAAAAAAATTATGGCAATAAACAAAACGACTAGATTAAATACCCCAGGTGGCAATCCAGTTAAACTGGTAAATCCAATCTCTTTAGAGGTCGGTCCTATGAATTCTGAGCGGACCAATTATTGCTTATAAATATTGAGAGACGGAGTTCAAAGATGCAAAGAACTCCCCCAAACAAATTTACTTCAGGGGTTACATCACCGACAACCCCAAACAACACTATTGATGTTAAAGTGCCTGGCTACACGGTGATTTTTCAATCGCCTAAGCAGTGAGTTTGTAGGCGAGAGGGATGAGGAGTGAAGGGGGAAGATGCTCACGAAGCGAACTGAATTTTCTGAGGGTAGTACAGTTCCATTTCTAAATTTTTCCTCTTTTTGACGTTTGTTCCTAGAAAATGTAAAAGTGGAACGTGATTGGGCACAACAGTGTGTAGCCACCGCATGTGATTTTTCAATCGATTGAAAAATCACTGTGTAGCCAGGCACAAACACATCAGCGAAAAAGGGACTAAGAAAAAGAAAAGAGATCGACATTACAGATCAACAGAGTTCCACAAAGAAACGTAAACCAAACGGGAGTCCTGAGATTTGTTTAAGAAATCAGAAAAGCTCTAAAATCGAAAACAATAAAGAATTGTTAACAGAAACTAATGAAACGAATAATGTGGTAGCTGTTGTTAAATCAAATTCTCACGCTAAAGGCAACAAAAAAATTACACCACCACCAATTATGATCTCAGGATTTCCAACTTTTGGAGATCTTAAGAAAATAATAGAAAATTGTACTAAAAAAGCTTGCAAATACACATCGTACAACAAAGACAACTTGAAAGTCACAGTCGAAAAAGCCGACGAGTATAGATCTGTCACTGAAGAACTGAGCAAACACCAAATTCAATGGCACTCATATGAGAACAAAGCTACAAGGCCAATAAAAGTAGTAGCCAGAGGTCTTCATTCCTCGTGCTCTCCCGAGGAAGTAGTGGAAGATCTTGTACAAAAAGGCTTTCAAGCCCTTGATGCATATTTAAAAATGAGACAATTAAAAACTCCTCTGGAGAATCCACGTCAAGTAAAAGGTTATTACCTTTATTCATGCTAACTTTTGATAGTAAACAAAGTGTCGAGGAGATTTATAAAGTAAGATCAATCTTGGGCATAGCTGTTAAAATTGAACCACTCCGAAAATCTAAAGTTGTTCCGCAGTGCAAACGTTGCCAAGCTTTTAGTCATACCCAAAAATACTGCAACCGCGAGTTTTCTTCGAAAGCAAAGGCCTTTTCTTTTCTCCAAGACTCTAAAATCAGCAGAATGTGGGCTCATTGAACTGTCTACTTGCTTAATGTCTCGCCAGTGTCTCTGCGAACTAGTCCTGATGCATTTGAAACCAAAGTTGCATACTCTGTACCAAGTTATCTGATAAATCGTCGAGTATCTGCAGAGCTCAATACCCTAAGTCTTCCTCCAATATTCTTTTTCAGCTCATTTTAAAATGTCTATCTTATTCTCAGCACAGAGCTCTTGCTTTACTGTAATATTCGTGCAATTTTTCTAGCGAAATCTCTTTCTTTTAATTTATATAGTATGGTTTTGTTTAGTTTACGTAGAGTAAATATAAACTAAATCTGATGGTGAGCAACCAGTTTTAGTGAAGTAGTAAGCAGTAGTAAACCAAAACATTCGTCTTTTCTCAGTCGTTGCAAAACTGTCCCAATGAAATCCTGTCTTTTTTCATCGAACTTTGCAGATAACGGTTAGCTGTTTGTTATTAGTAATTGTCTTTTTGGTGACCTTTAAGATTATAAAAGTCTTAATTCCCAAAACGCTTACACAAAAATAATATAAAATGTCAAAGCAAAATACCTATTGCTTGGGACAGTTTTGCACCTTAGTGTAGCTTTTACTTTTTAGGTTTTACGGTGATGTAACTCAGAAAGTATCGAATGAGGAAATGAGATATGGAAGAAAGAAAGATAATTCTATTTTCAAACCGAAAAAATCAGCAAATTTTCTGTGCAACAAGTCGTTTTCGAGATATTGAGAGTAACGCGGTTTTTTAAATAGCGGATGTCCCACCCAACAAAAAATTACGTAAACTGAGATTTATACTGAAAATAAACCCCTCTTAAGAACTGCATCAAATCCTAGGTGAAGTTTCTTTTTTTGTTAGATTTTTCCCTATAAATTGAAATGCGCATTTTGTTTATAGGGTCTTATTGTAGTTTTTGGGGTGTATCGTTGATTTTAGGTCTACGGACAGCTTCAAAATCCTCACCCCTTCTTCATAGCTCGAAACCAAACGCTTTTTCTAGAAAAGGTTAAATCAGTTTGCGATTAGTTTAAATAGATTTGCTAAAAGTTTAAATAGTTTACTTTTGATTAATTATATTTGCTTTTCGGTTTAATTGATTTGCTTTTAGTTTAATTATATTTGCTTAAAGGTGAAATATATTTGCTAAAAGGTGAAATATATTTGTGAAAAGGTTAAATAATTTGTGTTAAGGTTAAATAATAGTGCGGATGCTATAGATTCTATTGTTTTTGTAAGCTTAGATTTTTCCCCTTTTTTATCCCCGTCCCCTATTTTGTCCCTTTCGTTTAAAAAAATCGGCACAAAATGGTGATTTTCCCCTCAACCTGAGAACCCTGATCGGAAGTAATAGAAAAAAGTAATCCAAAGCTTGTAAATAAGAAAACAAACTGGAGTGATTTTAGAGAAAGGCTTTTAAGTTTTATAAATTTAAGATGTCCCATGGATACAATCGAGCAAATTGACCATGAAGTGGAACAATTTATTGCTGATGTGCAACAGGCCGCTGAAGAAAGTACTCCAACATTTTCTAATAGATGACAAAATGAAATAAAATATCCTTTAGAGATAAGAGAGTTGATAATAGAGAAAAGAAGTGCTCGAAGAAAATGGCAAAATACTAGATTTCCAGATGATAAAACAACGTTTAACCGTATAAGCAACAATCTTAAAAAACAAATTTATAAATTCAAAAATAATTCACTCAGTACATTCCTGAAGAATTTAACGACTGATGCTTCAACCGATTTTTCGCTATGGAAAGCAGCCAAGCGCATGAAAAGACCGCAGTTACAAAACTCGCCCTTGAAAACTCAAGATGGGAAATGGATCGGTAACCCAAAAGACAAAGCTAACCTTTTCGCGGAGCATCTTGCGAATGTTTTTAAGCCATACCCAACAAACGCGGCTGAAAATATCTTATAGTTTGTTGATAAGATAGATGAAAGTGAAATACCAATTGTAAGATTAAATGAAATAAAAAGTATGTGTTTACATCAACTATCAAATAAAAAATCACCAGGTTACGATCTAATTACTGCCCAGGTTATGAAAGAAATACCTTTGAAAGCCTTCATTAAACTCCAATATATAATATTGATAAAGAGGTGGTTTTAGTGGTTAAGAGTCCCACACTACTTGGTGTCGAATACTGTCAAGTGTGTTTTGAAGATTTCCTCCCGTCAAAAAAAAAAAAAAAATTACTTTTTGAACCCATTAACAACTTGTTCGAAATCTTCAAACCAAACGAATGACATTCCGTTCAGTTGAATACGAAGTCGTTTGCTGTACGTATGACATAATGCCAAATGAACAGATTTCGTTAACGAGTTACTCGTTAACGTATGCGACGATTTGACCCCAGATTAAAATATGAAGGTGAATTTATGGCATGCGAGAAAAATCGTACACTTTTGGCTAAGTATGCGTGAAAACACTGTGGTTACACTGTGTGTGTTTTTCACATTTATTCACGATTGCAAAAGAAATTACAACAACACGAAATAAACAAATGGGTTTTGGGGGGTGAAACGTACGAAAGTTTCCCATCTCCTTTGGGTATCTCTGAACGACACGCTATACAATGCAACAAATAACAAAATGGCAATGTCATTTTGTTGCCTTTGTCTTTCCTTCGTTATTTCTCCTTTTTGCACTTTTCACCACGATTTCTTCTTTGACTCTGTGTTCATACACAAAAAGTTGTAAATGTGTGAGTAAAACGGCGTGTCCAAATGGAGAAAACAAACAGAACTCCATTTTCTTTCTTGAGGGGTATTTCCTTGATACTGTTTTTTTTTTTTTAGCCACCTACAATTTTATGGCTTTGGTTCTATAGAATGGGAAAGAGAATGCAAATGAAGACACCGAGAGAGAACTGAATTGAGATGACGTTGAACGTGAGAGATGTATGGCGCAAAAAGGTCATTAAACACTAATACCCTCAAGCTCATTTACATGAAGTCTGAGTTCGTCATTCGGGGGCACCCAGTCTTAATTCTCTACAAAGAAATTAAGTTTACTTTAGGGGAAAATGAGAAAATCATATTGGAGCGGGGGTCTAAGACCCCTCCCCCTCGTTTGGTTTTTATATGTCCTTAAAAATTGAAAAAATGAACAATAGATATTCATTTAGATTACTGAGCAAAAGTACCTGCGCAGACTTACCGAACACCCTGCGCACTAGAGTGACCGCAACTCCCATAGAAAAAAAATGTTGTCGAATTTTTTTCGGGGGAACCCCATAAAATGTTCCGCCTTTGCTGATTTTTAGATAGCCAAAATTTCAGCTCTATTGGATAAGTCTAAATTAGCTCTAGCTTCCAAACAGAGGGGGTTATTTTCACATTTTATATATTAAATTAAAGGTAGTGTTGTTACACATAACTCAGATGCTAAACTTGTTTAGTTTTACTAATAAAAAAAAAATTATCATCAATTTAAATTTTCAGTACTTACCTCAAAAAGAGATGAAGTGCAAACTCAATTTAAAATGAAACTTTCTATGTTATAGAAAGGTATCTAATCGAAATGCTTCTCGTATAATATATAATAATAATAATATATAATAATTTTATCAACAATAATAATATATAGTAATATAAAGTAATTTTATCAACAATAGAGGCACAGAGTAAAATTGACTGACAAAAAACAAAAAGGTCACCCATTGGGGGTTGAACCTGCTATGTTTTTTAATTCTGTTGCGTTTTTGTTTTGATATTAAACCAGCATTTTTAAGAAGGCTTTAAAAAAGTGCAATCACTTAAAGTCGTAAATGACATGACAGAAAGAGGAGTCAAATTAATAACCAATTTTAATAACCTTTTAACTAAAGATGAGGAACAAAAACAATATGTACTTCAAGTAGTCAGTGAGTGCCGAAAATTGTATCCTGATGCTTCCAAAACTACTTTAAGTAAATCTCTTGACACATTTTTTTTAGTAATTACTTCATTAGTTATGTATTAGAAATGTAATGGGGACTTTCACGAGTCGATTTTTTCCGAGCGGTGAAGATTTTCGACTCGTGTGAACGTAATTCGCAGGCGACTAAAGTGACAATCCCTATAGAAAAATCCTAGTCGAACGACATATCGTGCTAAATCGACTCGTGAAAAGTAGGCATAAGACGATATCAAGTATTTTGTTTTTTTTTTAGAAAACTATTAAATGTTTCACTTTTTTGTTAAAACAGTTAAAAAAAAGTTTAATTTTAAATCGAGTTTGCCCTTCAGCTCTTTTTGAGGTAAGTACTGAAAATTTAAATTGATGACAATATTTTGTTTTTTTTTAGTAAAACTAAACAAATTTAGCATCTGAGTTATGTGTAACAACACTAGGTACCTTTAATTTAATATACAAAAAGTGAAAATAACCCCCTCTGTTTGGAAGCTAGAGCTAATTTACTGCGAAAAAAAGTGTAAAAACAGAGATTTTTGATACTTTGAGTGAGTTTCGGCACCATTTAGACTTATCCGATCGAGCTGAAATTTTGGCTATCTAAAAATCTGCAAAGGCGGAACATTTTATGGGGTTCCCCCGACCAAATTTCGAAAATCGATTTCTTGCGGTCACTCTACTGCGCATACTTACCCCTTCGAAGGGGCAAGTGTGCGCAATATGACCTGTTTTGGTTTTCTTAGAAAATCATAAATAATTTTATAAATATTAGTTATATTTTAATTGAATTTAAGAAGTCAAAACATGTATCTGTAATAATCAATTTACTTTTTTTATGTACATGTACATCCTATATTTTGCTTGTAATACTTCTTCAAAGTCAAAAGTGCGCACTAGAGTGACCGCAAGAAATCGATTTTCGAAATTTGGTCGGGGGAACCCCATAAAATGTTCCGCCTTTGCAGATTTTTAGATAGCCAAAATTTCAGCTCGATTGGATAACTCTAAATGGTGCCGACACTCGCTCAAAGTATCAAAAATCTCTGTTTTTTCACTGTTTTTCCAAGAAAATTAGCTCTAGCTCCCAAACAGATCGGGTTATTTTCACTTTTTATATATTTAATTAAAGGTACTGTTGCTACACATAATTCAGATGCTAAATTTGTTTAGTTTTACTAAAAAAGAAAAATTTTGTCATCAATTTAAATTTTCAGTACTTACCTCAAAAAGAGCTGAAGTGCAAACTCGATTTAAAATGAAACTTTTTTTTAAACTGTTTTATTAAAAAAAAACGAAACATTTAACAGAATTCTAAGGCTGTGTGTGAATTGCGTTAAATAGTTAACACCGTGTAAAATTTTTGACACTATTGAGGTGAACAAAAAAATTTCAGCTGTATGGCTTATTGTTTAATATTTTTCCCTGCCTCTTTTCTGCAAAACCATCTGCAAAAAAAATTTAACTCAAATTTAACCAGGTCCCAGAGCCCAATAAATTTTTAACAGCTGAAAATTTTTTACTCACCTCAACAGTGTCAAATATTTTACACTATGTGAACTATTTTACGCAATTCACACACGGCCTAAAAAACAAAAAAAAATAACATCGTGTTACATTTCTTATACATAATTAATGAAGTAAATACTAAAAAAATTTAATCAAGAGATTTACAAAGTAGTTTTGGAAGCATCAGGATATAATTTTCGGCACTCACTGACTACTTGAAGTACAGATTGTTTTTGTTCCTCATCTTTAGTTAAAAGGTTATTAAAATCCGTTATTAATTTGACTCCTCTTTCTGTCATGTCATTTACGACTTTAAGTAAGGCCAAAGATTTGGAGGTTCTTTGAGAAAACTTGTGTCTATTTTCAATCGGCTGAAAAAGTTCAATGTTTCTTTGTTCACAATATTTTTTAACCCCGCTGTGACAAATTGTTCATCTTCATGTGTCTGTAGCTTTGGATTTACTATTCTGTTGGTTTCCGTTTCACTGGTTTTCAAAATTATGTTGGCCGTTTCTAATTTTTCGCCATCTGGTAAAGTTAGGTCAAAGAACGCCAGACCTGCCTGCTCTGAACTCAAATACCATAAATGGTTTGAGAATTTAGCAAGAGCTTTCTCTGAAATATCTTTGTCTATCTTGCGGTATTCAATGCAATTACGCAAAAGATCAAGATCTTGTTTAGGAGCCAGATAAGCTCTTGGGGCATTAAACCAAGCAAAAGTTTTTTCTTGTTGAATGTAAGTTTGATTTTGAAACTACAAAGTCAATTGGATTTTGCCCTAGTGCTTCTATTGTAGCTATAATTATGCGAGAAGCATTTCTATCAGATGCCTTACATCGATCCAATAACATAGAAAGTTTCATTGTTAATAGCTCTTTCACCCCACGACTATACCTCATACTTTTGCTACCCGAGGGCCCAGAGATAGAGAAACATCCATTCTATCCCAATCCGCAGAATAAAACAGTTAAAAAAAAGTTTAATTTTAAATCGAGTTTGCACTTCAGCTCTTTTTGAGGTAAGTACTGAAAATTTAAATTGATGACAATATTTTTCGTTTTTAGTAAAACTAAACAAATTTAGCATCTGAATTATGTTTAACAACACTACCTTTAATTTAATATATAAAAAGTGAAAATAACCCGATTTGTTTGGGAGCTAGAGCTAATTTTCTTGGAAAAACAGTGAAAAAACAGAGATTTTTGATACTTTGAGCGAGTGTCGGCACCATTTAGAGTTATCCAATCGAGCTGAAATTTTGGCTATCTAAAAATCTGCAAAGGCGGAACATTTTATGGGGTTCCCCCGAAAAAAATTCGACAAAAAATTTTTTCTATGGGAGTTGCGGTCACTCTAGTGCGCACACTACCACAAACGACTCTAAGAGAATAAATTGTCACCAAATGACATTTTGTCAATTCATAGTTGTTAAATCCAACAAATTATATTCTAATAATTGAAAATAAAATAATTTGAAGTGATTTATTAGCTGCGTTCCTTTGGGAATATTTATCTACTGCTTAGTACTTAAAGTTGCTTTGAACTACTTTTTCAGTATAGCAAAAGTAGTTCAAAGTACTAAGCAGTAGATAACAGTTCCCAAAGGAACGCAGCTATTAGGTGTGTTTTTTTATTACAACCGGTCTTAGCTAGACAAAAAAAAACGCAGTCTGGGCTAAGCAATTTACATGTTAAATACAACAACACCTTAGCCCCTTGGGCTTAGTTGTTTAGCCCGGAGATTTCTCTGGGCTTAACTTTTTGAAGAGTTTTAAATCTGTGCTACCAAACTAATTTTTCATGAATTGTTTAGAATTTGTTTAAAAACGTGAAAACTCACGTTTGGAAGGACAAAATGTATTAAAATAGTTTTGCTAGCATACATTTTTGTATCTCTTTGTAAAACATACATGAAAAATACAAAAAAATGACGAAAGCGAAAAATATGACAATTCTAAATTTTTGTTGTCTGCTGTTTTCGGAACATTCAATATACAGTGCTGCCAAGATTTCAGGTTAAGCCCCGAGGCGTTTTTTTTGTCCAGTTAAGACCGGTGGTAATAAAAAACACACCTATTATTAAAACTTACCAACTGCACCAGAACCGACAGCTTCAGCAGCCATTTTGATTCTGATTGTGCATATATATTTTTTTCATTGACGTCAAGCGTTCAGGTTTTACTCAGAACATATGTTCGGTCTTTTTTTGCGAGCTCGTAGTTCGTGCTCTGAACAAGCTCTGAACGATTTCTGATATAAAAACACACATTTTGAAGCTCTGAACAAAAAAGAATTACGATTTTTTATTTTGAAAGTTCAGACTCTGTTCAGAACTAAAAAGGAAAAACCCCTTTTGTTATTTTTATTATTACATTTACTTTTTACGGTTTTGTAGAAAATGTGGTGCTATTTTATAACTATGGGTGATGAGATTAAACTGAAGCCTTAACTACATTGGCTCAAAAAGTGAAAATTTTCAAACGCATTTTTGTATAGGGTCAATGTGGGTAAATGTAAACAATTTCATGTCTTTTTTTCTTTTGACTTTAGATTTTAATGCGTGAATTTCCAGGGGAATTTTGTTTCCCTCGGAATTTTTTGTGCGATCCTGAATCTC
This sequence comes from Episyrphus balteatus, assembly GCF_945859705.1. Classification (NCBI taxonomy): domain Eukaryota; kingdom Metazoa; phylum Arthropoda; class Insecta; order Diptera; family Syrphidae; genus Episyrphus; species Episyrphus balteatus. The sequence continues at coordinate 96,896,025 of NC_079134.1, read as the reverse complement.
CCTTGGAATTTATTTCCAGGGAACAAAAAATCGTATGAAATGTCTAAATTCCCCTGGAAAACTGATTGCCGATACCAATAAATTCCAAGGGGGAAACATTTCGAGGGAAATTTTTATTCATGATAACCCCCAATATGTTTTCACGCAACAACTTGACAGGTATTTTCAAATGCAAATATGAAACGATGGCAATTTTTTTTTTATAAAAATAAACAAATAGTTCCCAAATTGTTTAAATTACTGTCAAATATGGCATGTTTCTCATCGTCTCATATAAACTGTTTAGAAAATATTGAATCAGGCATTTCACCAAGGTGAAGGCAGGTAAAAGTTTATGTCTCGGCAAGAGCACCGGTTTTCCACATTTTCTTTCGTAGGAATGGCTTAAGTCCACCTTAATTATTTGCTGCACTTATCGTGCTCCCACTACCAAGTTCATTTTCTCGAAAACTTCCCTTGTTGTAAAATTCTCACGAAAATTACTTAATTTTTTATCACTTTTGGCTCTCTCTTCGACCAAAGGCTTCCTTCCTAATCGTTCTAAGTAACCATACTTTTCACCTTTGTAAATTAAATTATCAATTACACAATCGGACCTTTCTAGTCCTCTAGATATTTCCCAGCTAGACAAGCCCTCTTCGTGATAAGCCAAAAGGCAAAACTAATGCCCATTTTTGTCTTTGTGAAGGATTTTCCACTCCCCTTTTATAAATAACTAATAAATTTTACTTATGAAATGAAAATAATGGGTTTAAATTCATTTTTCAATTGTTTTCCTTACTTTTGATTACATTTGATCTCGTTAAACCACATTTTTAATGTGAAAATCAGCTGTGCCTTTATAATTATTTCGCACGAATTAAATAAAAATAAAAGGTGGCAAACAATTTAGCATATACTTGTCTTATTATTTGTGCAAACAGTAAAAATTTAATATCCTTTATCTTTTTTAATAAAGTATTTTTCGGACTTACCGCGACAATTAAACTTTTTAATCATATAAAATATCGATAAGGTTGCACTTATCGTGGTCACGAGATGACATGTGTATAAACCGCGAATATGAAAGTTTAAAATTAAAAATCCTTTATCTTATTTAAAAACGAATTAAATCAACTGCCTTTATAATTATTTCGGTGGGTGTAGTACTATAGTTTTTATTTACAAGGGTGTTATTTAAAACAATGTTTTCGGGAATTGAAAAAGGAAATATTTTTTGCTTATCAAACAAAACTCTTTTTGTGGTCATTTTTATATTTTTTTTTCCTGACGTTTATGAACACTCCAGTGACTGCTGAAAATTGTACTAACGCAGGCCTACAAACATTCTGCAGAAAAACGATTGTACTAACGCAGATTATCGAAACACCCTACTTTTGAATATTCACTTTCTATTATAAAAAAAAGTTAAAAATTTTGATTTCAGTGTTTAAAATACAACTGACTTTTCACATGAACGATAACAATCACAAAATTTACCGTAACTCTTCGGCGTCTCAACTGAACTTGCTAAAACTTACAGAGATGATCGATCATACCAAAAGATACCTATTTTATATCACATGTTTTATACATTGTTAAAAAGGTATAATTATATTCTATTAGAAAATATAAATCAAAAATGGGTACAAATTTGACGAAGCTAGAAGTTTTTCAATTGGTGAAGGTTCAAAAAAACGTTTTTTGCCCCTAACTCCGGATTTTGTGAGTGTTAGGGACTTTCTAAATACCGTTTCGTAATCAGTGCGACTAGCTCTACAAAACGTGATAGGTCTCCGCTCGCGTATATTTTGAAACCTTCTTTTTGGAACTCAGTGTAATGAGCCAATTGGGCAAGTAAAACAGATGAAATATCTTGGTATTATCTTAGATAAACAACTTAACATCAGCGAACACATAAACTATATTTGTAAAAAAATGCCTGTTAACTTATGATTGTAATGTGTTGATTAAATGCCATTTTAATTACTGTGCCAGCATATGGTACATGTGTCTACAAAGCCATACAAATAGACCTCAAATACAACAAAATAAAATAATGAGAATAATTTTGAAATGTAAAAGATTATACATTAGGGTGGCTCAAAAAATCGAAATTTTTTTTTTGATTTTGTACTCCGAAAAATAGATTGCTAGACACCACTAGAATATACACACCAAATATGAGCTCCTTATATTAATGGGAAGGTCATCCGTTTCGCAATTTTCAAATTTTACATCAAGTTTCTACTAAAAAAAAAATAATTTTTTTTTTAAATCGACTTTTTGCTGCAAATTTTCTTTACATATTCTTGTAGGAAATTGAACGCTCTATAAAAAAGGCCTCATACATTTTTTTCGTTTATCTAACCGTTTAACGGCCGATTTCTTCACAGAGTCCTAGCGCTAGTACCGGTCCTAGTCCTAAAGTTAGTACTCAAATCGGTACCAACTCATTTCTTGACTCAGGTACTAAGCCTTAGAACTGTCAATTTAGGACCGAGTACTAGTTAGGACTCGGTACTAGCTAGCTCCTCAAAATCAGCTAGGACCTGGTTATTATACCAATCGTTAGTACTCAAATCGGTACCAAGTGATTTCTTCACAAAAGTACTAAGCCCTAGAACTGTCAAATTGGTACCGAGTATTAGTTAGGACTCGGTAGAAGTTAGGACCTCAAAATCAGTAGTCTAGCGGTTAGGACTTGAATAAAATAAATGGATTTCATATTTTTGAAGTGATATTGCAGTTTAATAAAGAAGAAAAAACGTTAAAAAAGAATAATTTTCATTATTTTTTGTTCAAATTTAGTGGACTTTGTGAATTTTAATTCCATTTGAAAATTTAAATGACCTGTTGTCCATATTACAGATTTTTTTAATTACTTGGGTGTTGTATCGATATATAAGCGCGTTTTTAGTGATAATAATTAATATAATTCTATATGCCTGTAAGACCTTAGGTCTTTTAAATGCATATTGCACGGTACTAGTAAGAAGGAATAGAAAAGAATTTCTGTTGGTACAGTAAATTTAGAATACGCGGGTGGCGTCCAAGCTGGGGGATAAATAAAAGAATGCTACCTGAGGTAGGACTCAAACCCACACCTCCCAGGTTAGCAGTCAAACACTACATCCACCACTCCATTGCCCCCTGCATTTTGATTTTGAAAGTTTTTTTTTTAATTTACCAAGAAACACGAGAATTGGACTTCTGAACAAAGCCCACAGAAGATTTCGGCTGTATTTTTAAATTGTGCTTATGATATGTATAGAAGTCTTGCAGTAGAGGCGAATTGCAAGACACTCGCTTTTGGCAACGAGGCTGTACAACCAATGAATAGACATCACCTCCGGCTCGGCTAATTTGGAGGATCGTATCACAAATTAAAATATCTGTGGGAATTTTCGTACTATAAACTTCAAAAATTTTAACTCCGATGGGGGTCAATTATTGAATAAAAACATACATAATAATAATACCAAATCACAAAACACTGCGTTTTGAAAAGCTTTTCTTTTATTAACACAATGAACATACATATGTACAATGTACATCTATAAAAAATATTTTTTATTCGTTAAACAATTATGGTTTATGGTGGTCCTTCAGCCTTTTTGGCAGGCTTTCGTGGCTACATTCATATTATTGAATGATTCCTCGCCATTTCTGGCTGATTGATTCTGCATTCTTATTCTTGTCTTCATTCTTGAATTTTTTTCTTCATAAAATGTATGAATTTTTATTGCTTGTAGCGTTTTTAATCTCCATAAAATTTTTTCAATATTTATTTTAATAATTTGCTTCTTGTTTTCTATTTTTATTAAATTTTTTATTTGTTAAATTTGATCAAATGTAAAAAAAAATATTTCAAACTTCAATAAATTCTCAAAATGACAGTTAGACCAGTTTTATACGTATTAATTCTTAGGACCTCGTTGTGAAATTAGATCAGGTCCTATAAATGTGAAGAAATGCTCAGGTACTAACTTTTCGTTAGGACCGAGTACCAGGTCTAGCTAGACCGGGTACTAAGCTGACTTAGGACTTATGTGAAGAAATTGGCCGTAATAGATATTTGAGGTCCAAAAATCGAGAAAATCTTTAAAAATTCGTTTTTTGTTCTTAATTTTGTAATAGTTTGAAAAATTATAATCATCAAACGCGCAAGACATATTCTTGTAGGAAACAGATCACTCCACAAAAAAGGTAAGCTTTTTTCATTAATCTAACCATTCGAGGTCAAAGTTAAAAAAATTATAAAAACATTATTTACTTTCAAAAATTTTCCAGTTCACTGAAATTTTTTTTTAATTAGCAAGTTGCATTCTTGTAGGAGCTTAAACGTTCTACAAAAAATTCCTTGGCATCAAATTGATTGCTTTAACTGTTTAGAAGATGTTCGTATCCAAATCACAATGCATACGTGTCAAAAGAAAACTATTGAAATCAGTGGGCATTGGTTCGGATACGAATATCTTCTAATCGGGTAAAGCAATTAATTTGATGCCAATGACTTCTTTGTAGAACGTTTAAGCCCCTACAAGAATACATCTTGCATATTTGAAAAAAAAATGAATTTTCGGTGAATTCGAAAATTTTGAAAAGTAGAAAATGTTTTCATATTTTTTTTAAGATTTGACCTCGAATATCTTTTGAATGGTTAGATTAATGAAAAAAAGTTAAGAAGACCATTTTGTGGAACAATCTATTTACTACAAGAATATGTCTTGCGCGTTTGATTATTGTAATTTTTCAATTTGTTACAAAATTAAGAACAAAAAACGAATTTTTAAAGATTTTCCCGATTTCGGACCTCAAATATCTATTAAAAGGTTAGATAAACGAAAAAAGTGCTTAAGGCCTTTTTTGTAGAGCGTTCGATTTCCTACAAGATTATGTTAAGAAATTTGCTAAAAAGTCAATTTATTAAAAAAATGATTTTTTTCTATTAGAAACTTGATGTAAAAATGAAAAATTGCGAAGCGGAGGACCCTCCCATTAATATAAAGAGCTCATATTTGGTGTGTATATGCTAGAGGTGTCTAGCAATCTATTTTTCGGTGTGCAAAATCAAAAAAAAAAAAAAAGAATTTCAATTTTTTTGACCCACCCTATTATACATCCATACAAAACATTTTTTACACTTTAAAATGGCTAAATGTAAACCAGAGACTTTATGTATGATATTTTTGTTCAAATGGAAACCAATATATTCAATGTTAATTTATGTGAAAATGTTATACTTGTAAATGAAGTTGTTGATTATAATTTAAGAAACAGTAATGACTCAGGAATCGGTATATCAAGAACTGTAAGAGGCCAGCGAACTATATTATATAGTGGATTCCAAATAAAATAATTTAAATTTACCAAATGCAATAAGAAACATAAGAAATTTCAATTTTTTCAAACGAATATTGAATGAATATATACAAAATACAAGTATTTATTAATTTATTTTTCATTACATATTATTAACTTTTACTTTTTAATTTAAAAAATTATACAAATAAGAAAAAAACTCTAATTTGTTTAGCTTTGAGTGATAAAATGTTAAAATTATATCTAAATGGTTTTTGAAGCTAAATAAAATTCAATTCAATTCAAAAGGGTAAAGGGTTTGTACTCCGTAGTTACTTTAGTACTAGTCCAGATTTACTCTAGATTTTAAGATAGAAGATCTAACCTTTTTGCGTACACGCACACTTACGTTTTTTTAACATTAAGGATTTGTTGGTTATTTTGTTGGTTTTTTTTATCAAGCAAAATGACATACAAACACTTTAAAATCGAAATCTACATTCATCACTGCAGAAAAAAGGGTATACTAAATGTATGTATAAAAAGAATAGGAAAGAAAATAATATTATAAACATACTTATATTTAATTAGTTCTGGCACAATTTCTGCCTGGCTCATATTCAAAGTCCAAATCTCCTAAGAATATTTTGGTGTATTTTGGCCAAATTATTTGCATAGGCCGTTTCGTTTCCGTTTTTGGCAAATACAACAGTTTTTCCTTGCACTGGTACATTCTTTTTGGTGGGAGAGGTGTAGGAGCGGTTTCATTTGCAATTGTCATTGATCGATCAATTGATATGGTCTTTTTTCTCTTTTTTGTATTATGTCCAGTTTCAATTGCGTGTATTCGTAACTCTGTTTCTGACATATAACTCGAATCACAATACAAACAAGGAAAAGATTCATGTTGTTGGTGCTGTAGTAAATGATGTTGAAGTTTATACTCATAAATGAAAGTCATTGTACATTTATTGCAATGATATTCGCCATAGTTTTGCATATACAAATGATAATCGAGGAACAATCTATAAAGGTATTAAAAAAATTTAATGTGTCTTGTGTCAAATTCTCAAAATCGTTACTTTGAAGTGAAACGTCCTTTACATTTTGGGCAGTTGTAGTATGTTTTGGATTTATGAGTTTTTACTTCATGGAAGGACATATCTCTTAAGCTGCTTGTTATATAATCACATCCAATAAAAGTGCAGGTGTACTGATAAATTTCAGACTGCTCTATAAGTCTTTCCAGCATGACTATGTCTGTAATAAGTAGAAGTGAATTTTATGTTTACAAGAATACTTATATAAAATTTAGAATAAAAGAAAATTACCATATTCCTTTTGAGATAAAACAACTGGTGGCTCACCAACAATTTCAGAGCTAAGCATTTTGCATGTCTTATTTACCCAACTTTGAACGAGGCTAAAATGATCAGAGCATGATACCGATACTTCGTCATCATCATTATCTTCATCGTCATAACCAAGAGATTGAATGGGATTTCTTGTAGAATAAATCCTAGATATAGATCGAGACTGACTTTTTGATTCTTGATTTTTATCGGACTGCGAATACTGTGATCGCGCGGCCAAACTTCGAGTAACGGATCGAGTTGAATGTCTCGTGATAGACGTCTTTGCCATTTCTTTTCCAAAACATTCGGCTTGATGGATATCACGTTCACAAGTAGTGAAAAAATAAAGATGACAATAATTGCAACTATGTTGCTTGAGATGAATTTTCGAATGCTTCCTTAGCAGTTGAGAACTAGAAAATGTAGTGGGACAATCGTCACATTTGAAAACAATGTTTGTTGGAGTAGCGCGAAACTTAGAAGAACTTCGACTGCGACTCCGAAGCTTACTTTCGTGTGAACGAAGGTGTCTATTGAACATTTTTGGCCTAACAAAGGTTTTTGGACAGTATAAACATCTTTGCGGTCGCGGTTTGTACTGATCGGGGTTTCCACCTGATTCAGATACTAAGGCTGACTCAGAACGCTCAAACAAGATGGCTAACTGAGATGAATGATCAAAATTGATTCTGGGATAGTGATGATCTTCAATGCATGCTCCTTCAACAACGTTTTCCGGCTCAGCCTCTTCGTTACCTATATTGTTTTCATCACTATCATTTTCATATTCTATATTTTTTCCTCCAAAAAACTCTCTTTCGAATATTTTATCATCAGGAATTATTGAAATATTCGAAGAGGAGGATGAATTTGATGATAATGAGATTGAAGGTCGAATTCCCCCTGTTTCAACAATCAAATCACCAACAGCAAAAAGTTGTTGGTTTCGAGATTTTTTATAATCTTCGATTCGATTTTGCTCAATGAACGTGTATAATTTGTATAGGCATTTCAAGCAAGCATGTGTTACTTTCTTTATTATACTCGAGTGCTGAAAATAAAATGGAGGTAATGGATATTATTATGATTATTGAATTAAGAAATTGTTTGTTGGTCATAAAATAAAAAGGTTTCCTAAGAAACTCATGTCCTATTTCATAAACAAACACTAAAACCACTTTTATCAAAAATCTTCTTAAATTTTATCAGACTCTTAAATATTGTTGGTTTCACCAATCTATAAAAGGGAAATTTTAGAGAATTTTTTGTTAAAATCGAGTTCTCCTCACATCCATGGAAAAATAAATTGTTTTTTTCTTTCTAATAAGTGAAATACGTGAGAACAAATGAGACAGCATTATGTGTTAAAAAAGCTACGAAATGCAAAAAAAAAAAATAAAGAAGTCGCATGACAGTGCGTCGCCTTGTATAAAACCTTTTTCGACATCAAATGCTTCGGTTAGGTCTTTACCGAAGCGTGCTTTCTCCATCGTCATTCTGCACAGCCTGACGAGCTTTGCAGGGATGCCAGAACTAGACATGGCTCTATACAGTTCATCTCTATCGATCTGTCATACGCGGCTTTAAAATCGATGAACCGGTGCACGGTTGTCCAAAATGACTTATCTCGTTGCAAAAATCATAACTTTTGAACGGATTGAGTTAGCGGTACAATTTTTTTTTTATTTGAAGGACATTTCTAGGGCTGTTATACCAATGAATTTCAATAAAATTATTTCACAGGGTGTTTCGGAATCATCGGCCAAAAACAGATTTTCTTTAAAAAAAAAAGTTTAAATTAAAATTGGTATGCCATTTTGTAGAAATCACTAATCCACATTTAAAAACAAAATTTCAAAAAAATACAATGTCCCGTTTTCGAAAATTGTATTTTTTCGCTGTTTTCGTGTTTACATAAACATAATGCATGCAAGCAGTTTGCTCCCCCTCTGCTTGGGCTCACTATTATAGAATTTGGGGTTGGTGCGAGTTTGGGTGTAGGCAAATTTTCTTCAGAATTTAAAAGTTTTTTTCGAATTCAAAAGAAACATTGTACATACTTAACCTTGACCTCACCCCAAATCTTATAGTGTGCCCAAGCAGACGGGTTGCAGGGGGGCAGCCTGGCCCCTTTACCCATCTCACTTTGATACGCCTTGAACTTCATACCTATACCATTTTTATTTACTTTTTTAAGAATTCGTTTTCTTTCTAAATTTAAAAGTTTCCTCGAATCCAAAAGAAACTTTGTACATACCCAACCTTGACCCTACCCCAAATCCTATAGTTTGCCCAGGCAGAGGGGTTGCAGGGGGGCAGCCTGGCCCCTTTACCCATCTCACTTTGATACGCCTTGAACTTCATACCTGTACCATTTTTATTTACTTTTTTAAGAATTCGTTTTCTTTCTAAATTTAAAAGTTTCCTCGAATCCAAAAGAAACTTTGTACATACCCAACCTTGATCCTACCCCAAATCCTATAGTGTGCCCAGGCAGGGGGGTTGCAGGAGGGCAGCATTGGCGAAAATAGTCAAGAAAACGAAAATCTGATAATAAGGTAATTTTCTTATTTTCCATTTTCTCGGAAATTATAAGGCATAGAAGCATATTATTGTATTCAGTATTTGATAAGAAATTGATTGAGGCAGTTTATTTCTTTGATTAATTTCATATTTAAAATCACAGTCTTGGTAAAAATAGTATTTAATGTACTTTTTTTTAAACTTTTTTCCCCAAAATTTGACTTTGAAGTTGATTATTTCGAGAAAAATTAATTGAAATAGTTTGAGTCAAAAACTAGAATCAAGTGTACAATTTTGGTACCATTCAGAACTGTAAGTGTTACCTTTGTTTTTTAATATTTTTTTTTTGTATTTTAGGTCATATTTTAAAAAATTGCCCCTCCCGCCTAAACGGGGGGTGATAGACTCCCCCTCCCATAGTAAAAAATGTAAAAAATGATTGTATTGAACTCCTCTACAAAATACCGTTATCAATTCTTTTCGCCTAAGTTATCGTCCTCTTGCCGCACTTTTAATATTGTCGTAAGTTTTTTTACTCCAGTCAAAGCGTCATTTGACCTTGCGCAGAGAGGCACTGTCAGTTTTTATTTCATGGATCGATAGGGGTATATTTAAAAGGCTTAAACCCAATTTCTCACCACCTGATCATTCAGGTGGTGAGATCGCAAAAATGCATTTCTTGGGATATTTTACTTCTAAGCTAATATCTTTGCTCCAGATTGTCGTAGACCAAAAAATAAACATACATTCTCTTCCTTATAATATTTTCTATCGTTGTACAGCTGTGTTCAAAATAATAGTAGTGCCTGCAACAAAATAACATTTGTTATATTTACTTTTCGGGGACTTCAAGCGTACAAACTAGTGTCTAACATTCGCCTCCGAATGTTCACTGCACTGCAATCCAGGCTTTAAGCCTTCTGGATGTGAAACAACGATGCAGAAGGCTCAACTTTGCTCGTCTGGACAATACGCCTGTCATCTACGGCGGTCTTTTTTCTTTTTCTACAGCGCGTTTCTGGTCTTTCGTTGACTTTATTGCATTGGCTAACATTGTAGGGGAGCATCCTAATATAAACTTGAATTTCCAAGTAGGTTTTCCCTTCTTCAAGAAGATTTCGTATAAGTTTCCGTTATCCAAACTGCAGTGTTTTGCTCATCGAACTTTAAATAGATTAAAACCGAAACAAATCGTTTTTTGTTGAAAAATTATTCAAATTATATGAGTACTTACTTTTAAACCAAAAATAAATATTCTAAGTTATAAACCGCTTTTAAATTCTTAAAAAATAACTTTAACTACTATTATTTTGAACAGGTCAAATTCGAAAGAACAACCAAAAATCAATGAAAAATTATTTGGCACCTTCTTTTTCATTTTAAAATTATGATACATTTATTAGTAATTGAGCGTTACAAACTTTGACATCAAAGAAATTAAATTTTTAACCATAGAAGCACCGTAAATATAACAAATGTTATTTTGTTGCAGGCACTACTATTATTTTGAACACAACTGTATGTAATTTCATTGTATTTGAGTGAGTAAATACAAAATGGCAGCCATTTAAAGTCAAATTCTTGTTGTTAAAAAACACATTTTTGTCATTATTTCGAAAAAAGCTTATATCATGATTGACATTTTTCTAATCTATTTTGTAGCCCTATTCATGTCCTGCATTTTACAGAAAAAATCAGCTCTTTATCACCAAAGATGGCCGAGCAATTGATAAATGAACGCATGCAAAATTTTTTTTTCTAAATTGTAGATAATTTAAAGGACTACAACAGTAATTTATTTCTTTAGCCAATAATTGCACCGTTTACAAAATAATAAGGCAAGAGTTTGCTAAACAAAAAAACGTCTTTGACTTAATATTACTTATTTTTTATTTGTTTCAACAAAAATAATGAGCACCAAATCGATAGAAAATGTTGTAACGAACAATTAATAGCTTTATTTTTAGTCGTAGGACACTCTGAAGCTGAGTTATTCCCAAAAAACGATATTTTTGGGTGTTTTCGCACCGGTTTTGCATGCGTTCATTTATCAATTGCTCGGCCATCTTTGGTGATAAAGAGCTGATTTTTTCTGTAAAATGCAGGACATGAATAGGGCTACAAAATAGATTAGAAAAATGTCAATCATGATATAAGCTTTTTTCGAAATAATGACAAAAATGTGTTTTTTAACAACAAGAATTTGACTTTAAATGGCTGCCATTTTGTATTTACTCACTCAAATACAATGAAATTACATACAACGATAGAAAATATTATAAGGAAGAGAATGTTTGTTTATTTTTTGGTCTACGACAATCTGGAGCAAAGATATTAGCTTAGAAGTAAAATATCCCAAAAAATGCATTTTTGTGAATAACTCCGCTAAAAAGAATGATCAGGTGGTGAGAACTTGGGTTTAAGCCTTTTAAATATACCCCTATCGATCCATGAAATAAAAACTGACAGTGCCTCTCTGCGCAAGGTGAGGCCCTTTTTTCCCACGCTTTGACTGGAGTATTTTGTTATAAATCAAAAATTCTTAAGAAATTCACTTTTTAAAATCTTATTTTCTCTTATTTTTATTACAATCATACAAATAGATGACAATAGACACTTTTCACTCACTTGCTCTACCCCAAAAGTAGGTGCAGAACTTTTCTGTGCTGAAAAACTTCATGGAACATAAAATGACAGATTGTAGAACAAGTTGGGGCGAGATTTTTTCATGAAACACAAAATCTATAATAATAAAAAAAAAAAAGGATCTGTAAAGACATGCACAACGACAGGATACGCAAATTATAAAACTCGACAAATATCTTATCCAATCAAGCAGAAGATGTCTACAGAACCTGACCAACCACCCAAACCCAATAATAGGAAGAGTCATAAACCAGCCAAGACATCCTACCCAGTGGTACTTAGAAGCTGAGGAACTTTTGGATGAGGATTTGATATCAACCAACGACGAAGAAAACATCCCTTCTACGCTTATCCTGGGTCAGCTCACTATCGTGGCTGAAAGCCTCATCCCTTCCAATTTACATTTTTGAGATAACTAGATCTAAGCAAATTGTATATACATAATAACTACTGTTCAATAAAAATATCGTTAATCGTTGTTTTTTTTAACTATATTCAGCCAAAAAGTCATTTTTTTTTATTTTATTATTTTTAAACATACAAACTGAAAGTACGTCTAGAGGTGAATGTAATTATTTGTATGCACATAACTTTAAAAAGCTGTTCAACAACATTTTGATAAACATTTGAAAGCTTCAATTGAAAAACACCACAGATACATTAGGTCTGTTTAATGAAAAAAATCTAGGATAGAACATACCAGAGCAGCACAAGTTTGTAAATACTGTCAGAATAAGAAGGAACAGAAAAGTTCAACTTCGTATTTAACAAGATTGACAGTTGTCTATATCAGTTGCAAAGTTTTAAATTCAAAAATCACTTCTTGAAATGATTTTTTTTACTAAAATAAATGGTTACGAAAACTTAGGCGACAAGAATGGATAACGGGTCCATCTCCCCCCGTTTAGGCTGGAGGGGCAATTTTCTAAAATATCACGTAAAATACAAAAAATATTAAAAAACAACGGCAATACTTACAGTTATGAGTGACACCTTTTTCAAAAGCCAGAATTGTACACTTGATTCTAATTTATAAACCAAATTCATTCAATTAATTGTTCTCGAAATAATCAACTTCAAAGTCAAAATTTGGGAAGAAAGTTAAAAAAAATACATTAAATACTATTTTTACCAAGACTGAATTTAAATATGAAATTAATCGATGCAATAAATTGCTTCAATTAATTTCTTATCAAATTCTGAAAACCATATGATGCTATGCCTTTTAGTTTTTGAGAAAAATTGAAAATTAAGAAACTACTTTTTTATCACAATTGTATTTTTTCGCTGTTTTCGTGTTTACATAAACATAATGCATGCAAGCAGTTTGCTCCTCCTCTGCTTGGGCTCACTATTATAGAATTTGGGGTTGGTGCGAGTTTGGGTGTAGGCAAATTTTCTTCAGAATTTAAGTTTTTTTCGAATTCAAAAGAAACTTTGTACATACCCAACCTTGACCTCACCCCAAATCTTATAGTGTGCCCAAGCAGAGGGGTTGCAGGGAGGCAGCCTGGCCCCTTTACCCATCTCACTTTGATACGCCTTGAACTTCATACCTATACCATTTTTATTTACTTTTTTAAGAATTCGTTTTCTTTCTACATTTAAAAGTTTCCTCGAATCCAAAAGAAACTTTGTACATACCCAACCTTGACCCTACCCCAAATCCTATAGTTTGCCCAGGCAGAGGGGTTGCAGGGGGGCAGCCTGGCCCCTTTACCCATCTCACTTTGATACGCCTTGAACTTCATACCTGTACCATTTTTATTTACTTTTTTAAGAATTCGTTTTCTTTCTAAATTTAAAAGTTTCCTCGAATCCAAAAGAAACTTTGTACATACCCAACCTTGACCCTACCCCAAATCCTATAGTTTGCCCAGGCAGGGGGGTTGCAGGAGGGCAGCATTGGCGAAAATAGTCAAGAAAATGAAAATCTGATAATAAGGTAATTTTCTTATTTTCCATTTTCTCGGAAATTATAAGGCATAGAAGCATATTATGGTATTCAGTATTTGATAAGAAATTGATTGAGGCAGTTTATTTCTTTGATTAATTTCATATTTAAAATCACAGTTTTGGTAAAAATAGTATTTAATGTATTTTTTTTTAACTTTTTTCCCCAAAATTTGACTTTGAAGTTGATTATTTCGAGAAAAATTAATTGAAAGAATTTGGTTTATAAATTAGAATCAAGTGTACAATTCTGGCTTTTGAAAAAGGTGTCATTCATAACTGTAAGTATTGCCGTTGTTTTTTAATATTTTTTTGTATTTTACGTGATATTTTAGAAAATTGCCCCTCCAGCCTAAACGGGAGGAGATGGACCCGTTATCCAAAAATTTCAAATAACGAAGTTTCAGTTCATTTTGTTTGTTTGTTGAGTTATATTTAGCAACTTGTGCCATTCATTTTTTATCGAATGAGTTACTTTTTCTTGAGGTGTTTGGTTAATATCATGCATACGATTTATAAGAAGAGAAGTGCAACACAATTGGAAAAAGTGTAAACGTTCAACATTATTTGAACCAGAACAAAAGCAGGTGTTCTACAAATACTTTTGCTTAGTAATATGCTTGTTTAACATTGATTATTTTATAACTCTGATCCCAAAATATAAATCCTAAAAGTTTAAAACTTGATTCTAGACTATTATGGTTCTTTCATGCGACCTTGCTTAATCAATTTCAAAATAAAATTCCTATTTAAAAATAGCCTCTAAGGAATCTCACAAAACTTGTAACAACCAAGATTGAAGAAAATCGCTACAGTAATTTAGGCTGTACTGTTGTGCTGCAAGATTCACACAGGCTGACACATTTTAGAAAACACCCCTAAGTGTGATTAAAAAATAAATAAAATTTTTCATACAAAATGTATGCAAATGACGACCAGGAAGAATTTGAAGTTTGACGCGTATAAAAGTGAGATGGATATGGGGGGGAAGCATTCGCCCCCTTCAACCACAGTGCTTGGGCTCACTATAGGATTTGAGGTGGGGACAAGTTTGGGTATGTAAAAAGAACTTAAAAAAAAAAATATTGTTCTTCGCACTCGTCATTTGTATACATTTTGTATGAAAAAATAACTTTAAAAAATAATAATTAAAACAATAAATACACGTTTCCTAACATTAAAATTGTTATTTTTATTACTTTTATTCATTAATCTTTCAAATTTAATTATTCGCGTATTAAAATTCGCCCCTAAAGTAAAGTTGAGCCCTGACGAGAATTGCGGGACCCACTTATTTGGCATTCTCTATCATAGTATAGTAATATCTATGTCTGATCTCGAGTTCGAATTCTTCACGAATTCTAACCGTGCCCTATAATTAATTTTTGTAATTTTCATAATGTACATATCTTAAAAAATAAAATAAAGAGGTTAAGATGTAGACGCTCTTTATAAAATCCTTCACGTTCTAAAGCAACTGACTAAAACAAAAGAGAAGAATGTAGTACACTTGGGAAATCGATAATAAAATTCGATAGACATCAATATTTCAATTTTAGGGATGCATTGAATTTAGAGTCTGAAGGCAAACAATTCTCTAATTTTTAGATTATTTTAATATTGACTTTTTTTATTAACTGAGTCTATGACTTACCTCTATGATTTGATTTTTAATGCTTTTTAGTTCATCTACATCCGAAATTTCTGCAATTTTTCCATCAGCACATTTACAAATTGAACATACATTATTATCTGTACTGCTTGTTGCTTCCGCATTTAATGGTAAATTTAAGGATGATGAAGGCTTTCCATTATCCATTCTAGAATTTGAGGAAAAACTATTTCTGTTTTAACTTTTTGAGCTTGTGTTTGTCTTATTAACATAATTTATTCGTTTCATAAATTTTTATTTATTTTATATTTTATTAACTTCATAATTATAAAAGCATCTGTTAAAAACAAATTCTAGTCTTTAAAAAATTACACGGTTTATAAACAAGCAATAAAAAGATGTCTTTCGTTTCTTTTCCTGAATTCTGAGTCTGATGTCTGAAACTGACATTTGAATTTGAAGGCGCTTGTTTAAATTAGTAGGCGCGTTCCACAAAGAAAAAATCTACCTTCAAGCAAACGAGCCCGACTTCGGTCCAAATCGGCTCCGAAGTGAGTCCGACCTCGACTACGAAACGGGTCCCACGGCGACTCAAATTAGTATGGAAATTATAATCACCGCGGAGCCGATTGCATATGTATTGGTATTTTCACCACGATTTCTCCTTCGACTTTGTGTTCATACACAAAAAGTTGTAAATGTGTGAGTAAAATTGAATGTCCCAATGGAGATATCAAACAGAACTCCGTTTTCTTGCTTGAAGGGCTCCCCTTCAAGCAAACGAGTCCGACCTCGGTCCGAATCCGCTCCGCCTCAGGCGGATCAAATTAGTATGGAAATTATAATCACCGCGGAGCCGATTTCATAAGTATTGGTTTTTTCACCACGATTTCTCCTTCGACTTTGTGTTCATACACAAAAAGTTGCAAGTGTGTGAGTGCAACCCCGTTTTCCGCGGTCGGAGTGTCTTATCTGAACTCAGTTTTCTTACTTGAAGGGTCTGTCCGAATCGGCTCCGACGTGAGTCCGACCTCGACTACGAAACGGGTTTTTCTTGCTTGAAGGGTGAGGACTGAATTCCAATCATCCCGTTCAATTGAAGGTGGTAACTTATAGTGGAGTAACTAAAGCAAATTATTATTATTATTATTAGTTTTAGATATTATTAGTAAAAGACAATCTTCTATCGTTTAAGCGATAAATGCAATTTTCGGTGACGTGAAATAACGCCCTACGAAATAAAGCCCCATTTGAAATGCGGCTTTATTTCCATGGAAAAACCGAAATAATGCCTGACGGGCCTTATTTCAGTTAAAATATAGAAATAAGACCTCATTCGGGAACGGGTCGTTATTCTGTATTCCAAAATTCTGTATTCCAAAATTCTGTATGACCAAAATGCTGTATTTTAATAAAAAATTCTGTATGAACATAATTCTGTTTTCCATTATTCTGCTTTTCTATTATTCTGTATTTCAAAATTCTGGAAATCCACCATAAATGATGGAATATAACGGAAAAGTAGAATTTTTACGCACAACAGATGACATTTTTAAGTTAGTTCCCTGCACCGATTCAAGGTACGTGTGAAGTTGGGTGTGAGCATATTTTCTTCAAAATTTTAAAGTTTCTGGGAAACCAAAAGAAATATTGAATTCACTCAACCTTGCTTCTATCCCAAACCCTATAATATGCCCTAGGAAGGGGACAAGGGGTTGAAGAGGGTTGCATCCCCGCATATTAATCTGACGTTTATACGCTCTGAAGTTCAAATAACATTTACATTTTTTTTAAGAATGAACTACAGAATGAATTACAGTTTAAAAAAAAAAATTAAAAATTTATTAAATTTCATGGGATTTTATGATAAAAACTGAATTTTTGCATTGAAATAATTGATTTACTCAAAGACTTTGGCAAATAAGAACTTTAAACGTTTGCCCCCTTATTTATAAACTTTGTATAACTTTAAACAACTGTTTAAATTTGGAAAATGTGATCAAAAGCCTTGTTTATTGTTGTCTTATAGCTGTCGAACTTATAAAAAGGAGTAGATTGTCTTAACCGCGAATAATGTGATTATTATTTTTATTAAATAAAGCATATTTCCAACAATTTGAACAATGTTATGTAGTGTATAAGTAGACAAAAATCTAATATTGCTATTTAACTTTCAATAATAAGGGCTATTGAATGAAGAAAAAATAAGTTTAAGTTTAAATGTTGAACTAAAAAAAAAATAAGTTAGTTTTTTTTCTAAACTTCTATTAAAAAAAGTTCTAAGAAAATGAAATACTTTTTAATTTTTTTCATAAACTGTAATACATATTAACATTTCCTTTTATAATTTCAAATCATAATAAATGTGGCCAGCAAAATTTGAAAAATAAATACATTTTATATTACGAAAAAGTTTTAAAAAGGACATGTTAAAATGTTTTCAATAATTTTTTTTTTCAAAAATCCGAGTTTAATTACCATTTTTTCAAAAACCTTTTCCTCAATTTACTTAATTCTAATATTACAAATATGAATAGGTTTCTATAGCTTTTTAAAAATGTATGTTAAAAAATTGTAGGTGTTGCCGTTGTGTTCAAATATTTTATTTTTGACTACCGAAATTTGAAAAGAGAGTTCATCAAAATCAGAGCTGTTCGTCCGGGTTCCCTAATATTGCCATTTTTTGAGCTTTAAGCCTGGTACGCTGCTGAAGCGAAAGAATTTTTCTATACACATAATCCAGTTAAATAAGGGTTTAACCTCGGAATGAATGTTAGTAGAAATTTTTTTTGCTCAATATCTTCCTTTTGCCATTCTATAACGTATCTCAAAAGTCTAGAAAAATCTCATGTCCGCTTGTCGCGATTTCAAGGTCATACCGCGAAATGGAGATTTTCAAAATTAGCAAAAAAGGCTATGGTAGTATATACACATATGATACATGATTTCAAGGTATTTTTTAATGCTGATTCCAAAAAATCTAAAATTAAGGCAATCTGACGTCTCTGGAAAAAGTTATACCTGTTTTTCATCTGTCAACTCATATTATTATAACTGTTGCAAACTTACTGCCGAAAAACCCTTAAAAGTTATGGTAGATGAACCAAATTTTACATGAAGATTTTAGAATCCATCATTATTAAAAATCAAAACAATCCCTTACAAAAAATATATATACCTACGAAATAATGGTATTTTTTGATGGAGGGGCAAATTTTAGGATATGCACTAAAGAAGATTCTTGTTCATCTTAGGAATAAGTGCAAATAGGCTAATTTTTACATTTTAATCTTTGTTTGGATATTCTCTAACTACCCTCAAAAATCTACAAAAATCTCATGTCCGCAAGTCCTAATTTTCTTGGTTTGAAAATAAGGTGCAGATTTTAAAAAATTAATAAGAAAAGTTTAAATTTTTATATGTATACCAACATTAGCGACATGATTTAAAGGTATTTTTTAACACTAATTCCAACAAAACTCACAAACAAGTCAACCTGACCATCCCTGAAAAGTAATGCACCTTATTCATGTTGATCTGACACAAATATATGAAATGTGGTTTTCCAATTTTTTAAAATCTGCACCTTATTTTCAAACCAAGAAAATTAGGACTTGCGGACATGAGATTTTTTTAGATTTTTGAGGGTAGTTAAAAAATATCCAAACAAAGATTAAAATGTAAAAATTAGCCTATTTGCACTTATTCCTAAGATGAACAAGAATCTTCTTTAGTGCATATCCTAAAATTTGCCCCTCCATCAAAAAATACCATTATTTCGTAGGTATATATATTTTTTGTAAGGGATTGTTTTGATTTTTAATAATGATGGATTCTAAAATCTTCATGCAAAATTTGGTTCATCTACCATAACTTTTAAGGGTTTTTCGGCAGTAAGTTTGCAACTGTTATAATAATATGAGTTGACAGATGAAAAACAGGTATAACTTTTTCCAGAGACGTCAGATTGTCTTAATTTTAGATTTTTTGGAATCAGCATTAAAAAATATCTTGAAATCATGTATCATATGTGTATATACTACCATAGCCTATTTTTGCTAATTTTGAAAATCTCCATTTCGCGATTTGACCTTGAAATCGGGACAAGCGGACATGAGATTTTTCTAGACTTTTGAGATATGTTATAGAATGGCAAAAGGAAGATATTGAGCAAAAAAAAATTCTACTAACATTCATTCCGAGATTTACCCCTTTTTTCTCCTTATTTTACTGTATTAACAATTTCGTTAACGAAATCCTGAACGAAAAATTTCGTTTTGCTTTTCGTTTTTCAGTACGCAGCTCTACCGAAAAATTGGAGAGTTTTCACTCATTTGTCACTTACTTTTTACTGTCCTGTGCATTTTTCTTGACTCCAAGAGCAGTGTTGACGGTTTTTTCTCTTTTAATTCTTTTATTTCTTGCTTTAAAAATTATTTTGTGGTGATTTTTCTTGATTTTAAACTAATTTTGAATTTTTTTATTTTGACTTTGACAGAATACTCGATAATATATATTTTCGTTAGCATTTTCGTTGTCAACTTTGAAGACTTGAAAATTTTTTTGTTTCGCATCAGTAGCGTACTAGGCTTTAATATGTGCCTGGCTACACGGTGATTTTTCAATCGCCTAAGCAGTGAGTTTGTAGGCAAGAGGGATGAGGAGTGAAGGGGGAAGATGCTCACGAAGCGAACTGAATTTTCTGAGGGTAGTACAGTTCCATTTCTAAATTTTTCCTCTTTTTGACGTTTGTTCCAAGAAAATGTAAAAGTGGAACGTGATTGAGCACAACAGTGTGTAGCCACCGCATGTGATTTTTCAATCGATTGAAAAATCACTGTGTAGCCAGGCACTATAGTTAAGGCTTAACTACATCCCTTCAAGCAAACAGGTCCGACCTCGGTCCGAATCCGCTCCGCCTGAGGCGGAGCTGAGTCCGACTTCGGATCAGAAACTGGTCCGAAGGCGGCTCAAATTAGTATGGAAATTATAATCACCGCGAAGTCGATTGCATATGTATTGGTGTGGTGAAAATCTCCATTCCGAGAAAACGGAGCCGAAGGCGGATCTGAGCCGGAGCAGCGAAAACCTACCAGAAAGAGGAATAAGAAAGGGATGACATTTCGCATTTGCGACCAAAAAAAGAACAAGATTTATTTTTTTTTTCACTGAAACCTGTTTTATTTTTTATTTTATTTTGGCAAACGAAATTTTCACAATAAGAAAGAATTTTTCTATACACAATTTCGTTAACGAAATCCTGAACGAAAAATTTCGTTTTGCTTTTCGTTTTTCAGTACGCAGCTCTACCGAAAAATTGGAGAGTTTTCACTCATTTGTCACTTACTTTTTACTGTCCTGTGCATTTTTCTTGACTCCAAGAGCAGTGTTGACGGTTTTTTCTCTTTTAATTCTTTTATTTCTTGCTTTAAAAATTATTTTGTGGTGATTTTTCTTGATTTTAAACTAATTTTGAATTTTTTTATTTTGACTTTGACAGAATACTCGATAATATATATTTTCGTTAGCATTTTCGTTGTCAACTTTGAAGACTTGAAAATTTTTTTGTTTCGCATCAGTAGCGTACTAGGCTTTAATATGTGCCTGGCTACACGGTGATTTTTCAATCGCCTAAGCAGTGAGTTTGTAGGCAAGAGGGATGAGGAGTGAAGGGGGAAGATGCTCACGAAGCGAACTGAATTTTCTGAGGGTAGTACAGTTCCATTTCTAAATTTTTCCTCTTTTTGACGTTTGTTCCAAGAAAATGTAAAAGTGGAACGTGATTGAGCACAACAGTGTGTAGCCACCGCATGTGATTTTTCAATCGATTGAAAAATCACTGTGTAGCCAGGCACTACAGTTAAGGCTTAACTACATCCCTTCAAGCAAACAGGTCCGACCTCGGTCCGAATCCGCTCCGCCTGAGGCGGAGCTGAGTCCGACTTCGGATCAGAAACTGGTCCGAAGGCGGCTCAAATTAGTATGGAAATTATAATCACCGCGAAGTCGATTGCATATGTATTGGTGTGGTGAAAATCTCCATTCCGAGAAAACGGAGCCGAAGGCGGACCTGAGCCGGAGCAGCGAAAACCTACCAGAAAGAGGAATAAGAAAGGGATGACATTTCGCATTTGCGACCAAAAAAAGAACAAGATTTATTTTTTTTTTCACTGAAACCTGTTTTATTTTTTATTTTATTTTGGCAAACGAAATTTTCACAATAAGAAAGAATTTTTCTATACACAATTTCGTTAACGAAATCCTGAACGAAAAATTTCGTTTTGCTTTTCGTTTTTCAGTACGCAGCTCTACCGAAAAATTGGAGAGTTTTCACTCATTTGTCACTTACTTTTTACTGTCCTGTGCATTTTTCTTGACTCCAAGAGCAGTGTTGACGGTTTTTTCTCTTTTAATTCTTTTATTTCTTGCTTTAAAAATTATTTTGTGGTGATTTTTCTTGATTTTAAACTAATTTTGAATTTTTTTATTTTGACTTTGACAGAATACTCGATAATATATATTTTCGTTAGCATTTTCGTTGTCAACTTTGAAGACTTGAAAATTTTTTTGTTTCGCATCAGTAGCGTACTAGGCTTTAATATGTGCCTGGCTACACGGTGATTTTTCAATCGCCTAACCAGTGAGTTTGTAGGCAAGAGGGATGAGGAGTGAAGGGGGAAGATGCTCACGAAGCGAACTGAATTTTCTGAGGGTAGTACAGTTCCATTTCTAAATTTTTCCTCTTTTTGACGTTTGTTCCAAGAAAATGTAAAAGTGGAACGTGATTGAGCACAACAGTGTGTAGCCACCGCATGTGATTTTTCAATCGATTGAAAAATCACTGTGTAGCCAGGCACTATAGTTAAGGCTTAACTACATCCCTTCAAGCAAACAGGTCCGACCTCGGTCCGAATCCGCTCCGCCTGAGGCGGAGCTGAGTCCGACTTCGGATCAGAAACTGGTCCGAAGGCGGCTCAAATTAGTATGGAAATTATAATCACCGCGAAGTCGATTGCATATGTATTGGTGTGGTGAAAATCTCCATTCCGAGAAAACGGAGCCGAAGGCGGACCTGAGCCGGAGCAGCGAAAACCTACCAGAAAGAGGAATAAGAAAGGGATGACATTTCGCATTTGCGACCAAAAAAAGAACAAGATTTATTTTTTTTTTCACTGAAACCTGTTTTATTTTTTATTTTATTTTGGCAAACGAAATTTTCACAATAAATACAATACAAAATACAATACATTTTATTTCATTTGATGCTGCTGCTGTTGTTGGTGTTTTTTTTTTAGATACCCAATCGCATGTTTCATCTTCTGGATTTTTCTTCATCATTAGAGATTACATCTACAACACAAGCAGAAACAACATTTTAATCCAAACACTTTGAGCGATATATACAACATACCTTTTTTGTTTTCCATATTGTTTATAATTTAATATAATTGTTTATAATTAATAATCTAACATTATACAAACAACGACACGAGACACGACGCGACCAAACACTTCAACAAAAAATAACAAAATGACGCTTTGGCTCTTGTTGTTGTTGGCCTTGTCTTTCTTTTCCTTTTCTCATTTTTCACCACGATTCTCGTTCGACTTTTGTGTTCATACACAAAAAGTTGCAAGTGTGTGAGTGCAACCCCGCTTTTCGCGGTCGGAGGTCGGACTGTCTTTTCTGGACTCCGTTTTCTTGCTTGAAGGGATACACCACTTTTTGAAAAAGTACAAAAGTGAAAATATTTTTTTTCTCGCAAACGCAATTTTTTTGTAAAAAAGAGTATACACAATGTTTTTTGGACGAAAAAAAAAGCCTTTTGCATCATTTGTTTTTATTTCCGAGCCCGAAAAATTATTCAAAAATGAGTTTGAAAATTTTCACTTTTGTACTTTTTCACTTTTTGAGCCAATGTAGTTAAGGCTTTAGAGCTACTCCACTATTAAGCATAGTAGACTGAAAAGGTATAAGGATTACTGAAGAACATCAAATCGATGAGAATAAACAAATATTTACTCGACCATTTGGCCTTACTTCCAACAATCCAGGTCGAATCCATGCGATAAGTTTGGCTGTTCGGCAGGGGGCATTTGAACCTCCTTCCATCCAAAACGATTCCACGATTGCATCTGAAAAAAAAAACAAAATGAAAATTATTGAAAAAGGAACATTTCATTTTTTTTTAACGATTTAATTCTAATTTTTAATAACTTTCGAATATTAATAAATTGCAATAAAAACCTTTTTCCAACACGATTCAATTATTTTACCTCCATAATTTATTTCGCACAAACATTTTAAAATACTTTTTTTTCTGAAAGAATTCTTTTCTTCCAAAACGTCAAAAAGTAGACTTCAAAAAAGACAGGTGCTACTCATTTTTATAACAAAAATATGTAGATGGCCATAGTTTCTATGTACAAAAATGGTAGTTCAAGCCATCTATTTACCACTTTCTTCCACAGGCGCTAGTAATGATTGAACCACGTTTTTAAAAAGTTTGTATGGAAACGAGAATCTACTAGCAGTCAATATATAATAGGTCAATTCTTAAATATATTCAACTTCAAAAAGTACAAAAGTGGAAAATGTTTTGTCCTTTACCAACACACTGCGAAATTCTATCTATTGTCTCAGAAAAAAAAGTAAAAGCTAAAAGCTAAAGGCTTAAAGCCTTAACTACATTGGCTCAAAAAGTGAAAAAGTACAAAAGTGAAAATTTTCAAACGCATTTTTATATAGTTTTTCGGGCTAGAAAATTAAAACAAATGATGCAGAAAGCTTATTTTTTGGTCTAAAAAACAATTTGTACACTCTTTATCACAAAACAATTGCGATAGCCAGAAAAAAAATCTTTTCACTTTTGTATGTATATGCAAATTGATTTTTAGACCAAAAAATAAGCTTTCTGCATCATTTGTTTTAATTTTCCAGCCCGAAAAACTACACAAAAATGCATTTGAAAATTTTCACTTTTGTACTTTTTCACTTTTTGAGCCAATGTAGTTATACCTTAAGGCATAACTACATACACCACTTTTTGAAAAAGTACAAAAGTGAAAAGATTTTTTTTCTGGCTATCGCAATTGTTTTGTGATAAAGAGTATAAAAATTGTTTTTTAGACCAAAAAATAAGCTTTCTGCATCATTTCTTTTAATTTTTCATCGCGAAAAACTATACAAAAATGCGTTTGAAAATTTTCACTTTTGTACTTTTTCACTTTTTGAGCCAATGTAGTTAAGCCTTTAAAGCCTTAACTATATACACCACTTTTTGAAAAAGTACAAAAGTGAAAATAATTTTTTTCTGGCTAGCGCAATTATTTTGTGAAAAAGAGTATACAAATTGTTTTTTAGACCAAAAAATAAGCTTTCTGTATCATTTGTTTTAGTTTTCCAGCCCAAAATACTATACAAATATGAGTTTGAAAATTTTCACTTTTGTACTTTTTCACTTTTGAGCCAATGTAGTTAAGGCTTAAAGGCTTAACTACATTGGCTCAAAAAGTGAAAAAGTACAAAAGTGAAAATTTTCAAACTCATTTTTGTATGGTTTTTCGGGCTAGAAAATTAAAATAAATGATGCAGAATGCTTATTTTTCCGACCAAAAATCAATTTGTAAACTCTTTTTTACAAAAAAATCTCTCTAGCGAGAAAAAAAATATTTTCACTTTTGTACTTTTTCAAAAAGTGGTGAATGTAGTTAAGCCTTAAGTCATAACTACAATGACCTAAAAAGTGAAAAAGTGGGAAATTTACATAAGTAAATAATTTTATTTCTTTGTAGCACTATTTGTTTTTTAACCATATTTTTTGGTTTTTTGCATCATTTGTTTTGATATTGTGGAGGAAAAAACTTTCACAAAATGAATTTGAAATTGTTCACTTTTCCACTTTTTCACTTTTAAGGGCATTGTTTATGGCTTTATGCTATGTTTCCACCTACGCTTAATCCGAGATTTAGCTAAGTAGATTTACAGCCCTATTCTGGCCCTATCCTCACAAGTTATGAGAACCTCATAAGGGGAGCTGAATTTTTATTTTGTGAGGTGTTCGCGTCACAAAAACTTTCGAATTTGTGATCTGCTCTGAAGGAGGTCACAACTCACAAGTTGGATTTTTGCTAGAAAGTGGTTTATGAGAATTAAATCCTCACAAAATCGAGTTATGATCACCTTGTGAGGTTTTAGTCACTTATGAGGTTCGCCAGAATAGCGAGGTTAAAGCCTTTAACTAAAAGTGAAAATTTTCAAACGCATTTTTGTATAGTTTTTCGGTCTGAAAAATTAAAACAAATGATGCATATAGCTTATTTTTTGGTCTAAAGGCTTAACAACATTGGCCACTTTTTGAAAAAATTTCAAAAAGTGAAAAAGTGAAAAGCTCTACAAAAAGTGAAAAGCTTTTACATACAGTAGCGACACCTTCTCGCGAAAAAGAGTTAATTAATTTTTTTGCAGTTGGTAACACCTGTGAGTTTAAGTGACATTTGTCAGTAAAAAAAAAAATAACAAAAAGTCGTACAAGAGACAAAACAAATTCTTGGAGCAAAGGAACAATTAAATGAATTAAAGAATAAAAAATTCTCCGTGCAGTGCTAAAAAAAACAAATAAAAGAAAGAAACAAAAATAAACAAACTCTAAAACCAATACTAAACCAAAAAATTACCAAAACAAATAGTACATACAAAATAATAAAAAAAAATCACATACAAACACTTTATTGTTCTTCTTTTCATTAAATTAAAAAAAAAAAAATATTTATAAAAACGTTCTGATCTTGTGTTTGTATTCCTGCAGGATCCTTATTAAATTGCATGGAGGGAAATACTCATTTGAAGAGCTTAGACCCGAGCAACTCGCTAGGTAAAGTGGCTTGATGTCACATTGTGTTTAGTTGTAGTCGGTTTCGACAATTATTAATAAGAAATGGTTTCATCATTATTGTAAGACTTGTTTTCTCATATAATCTGTAAAAATAAGGGTTTAATTTACCATTAAACAAATAACTAACAAAAAACTTACGCTTTGGTGCTGATATTTTTGGCTTCATTATTTTTTTTTGCAATCAAAAAAAAAAAAAAACAATGTCAAAAAAAGGCGTGTTCATTGAAAATAAATTTTCTTTATTAGCGACATCTAGTTATCATTTTGATAAACTTTTTTTTTGCATGTGTTAGTGTTTTCAAAAAATGAAAAATTTTCAAAAAGTGAAAGTTAAAACCTTTTTAGCTTTTACTTTTGTTTTTCTGAGATAAAAGATAGAATTTCGCAGTGTGTTGGTACAAGACAAAACATTTTTTCACTTTTGTACTTTTTGAAGTTGAATGTTTTAACTGCCTTGAAGCCTTAACTACATTGGCTCAAAAAGTGAAAAAGTACAAAAGTGAAAATTTTCAAACGCATTTTTGTATGGTTTTTCGGGCTAGAAAATTAAAATAAATGATGCAGAATGCTTATTTTTCCGTCCAAAAATCAATTTGTAAACTCTTTTTTACAAAAAAATCCCGCTAGCGAGAAAAAAAATATTTTCACTTTTGTACTTTTTCAAAAAGTGGTGAATGTAGTTAAAGGCTTAACTACATTGGCCACTTTTTGAAAAAATTTCAAAAAGTGAAAAAATGAAAAGCTCAACAAAAAGTGAAAAGCTTTTACACAAATACCGTAGCGACATCTTCTCGCGAAAAAGAGTTCATTCATTTTTTTTTGGAGTTGGTAACACTCATGAATTTAAGTGACATTTGTCAGTAAAAAAAAAAATAAACAAACAATAACAACACACGGAACAAATTCTTCAAGCAAAAGAATTAAAAAATAAGGAATTATCCGTGTAATGTTAATTAAATTAAAAGGACAGATCATGTAAAATAAACACAAAGAAAGAAACAAAAATAAACAATTCTAAAACCAACATTTCACAAAAGCTAAACAAATACAAAATAGTAATAAATAAAATATTTTCACACACGAACACTTTTTATTGGTTTTCTTTTCGCGTTCCATAAGCATTAACATGTAACATTAATTTGTCAATCACCGACTGGAATAGATGCAGCTTCTTTTGGCATTGATATTTTCGGGATTCCAATGGAAGCACCGGGATATTCTGGTTCAGGGTTGGGTTTCACAATTCATACTCTGCGGAAACTAAAAGTTGTACCTAATTAAAATGCATGAAGGGAAATTCTGATTTGAAGAGCTTACCCGCGGAGCAACTGGCTGGTGAAGTGGCTTGGCTTTCGGCATTAATAACAAGAAGTTGTTTTATCATTGCAGTGACCCATTTTTTACTATATAATCTGTAAATATAAAGGTTTAAAATACCATAAAACAAATAATTAACAAAAAACTTGCGCTTTGGAGCTGATATATTCGGCTTCCATATTTTTTGCTACCCATAAAACAAAAAAAAAACAAATGTCAAAAAAAAGGCGTGTTCATCAAAATTTTTCTTTATAAGCGACATCTAGCTATCATTTTTTTTAACTCCGTCTTTGAATGTGTTGGTGTTTTCAAAAAGTGAAAAATTTTCAAAAAGTGAAAGTTAAAACCTTTTTAGCTTTTACTTTTGTTTTTCTGAGATAAAAGATAGAATTTCGCAGTGTGTTGGTACAGGACAAAACATTTTTCCACTTTTGTACTTTTTGAAGTTGAATGTAGTTAAGCCTTAAGCCTTCAGTTTTTGAATTTTTTTCAAAAAGTGGCGAATGTAGTTAAGCCTTAATACTACGTTTCCACCTACCCTAAATCCGAGATTTAGCTAATGAGATTTAGTATACATCTCGAGTTTTAAATCTCGGATTGAAAGTAAGTGAAAATCTTAGATTTAGGACAGCTGAACCCAAATCTGAGATTTAGCAAAGTAGATTTAAAATAAATCTCGATATTTTAGCCATAACTACAATGAAATTGAAAAAGTGAAAAAAATCTACTCTCTTTTTCCAACTCAATTCAAAATTCTATCTTCCATCTCAGAAAAAAACAAAATTAAAAATTAAAATGGTTTGAACTTCCACTTTTTGAAAATTTTCCACTTTTTGAAAATACTAATACATGCAAATAAAATGTTAAGCCAAGTGACCACTAGATGTCGCTTAAAAAAAATCTTTCTTTGAAGCATAGAGAAAGGAATACCTAGAGACGCGACTTCGGTTGGTTTTTCTCTTCCACCCTACAAGCTGCAATGAGAGGAAAAACTCCACAGTGCTTATATGTGGTAGTTTTCCCGTGCATTTTAAATGGCACCAACACATTCAACTGTGGAGTTTTGCTCAAAACAATTAAAAACAATTTAAGTGCCCATATTAGACGAATTAATTCATAAAAAAATAATATAATAAATTCAAAACATGAACCTTTTTTTATTTCTGTACATATTTATTGAGAGGTGGGTGTCTGGAGTGAGCTATTTGAGCTATTCAAGTTCATACACAAACCAAAATCATGTTTAAATTCAAAGTATCTACTGGTGAAAAAAAGGTATTAAACGCATTATACCCATTGTCATAGCCGTAGCTAGGATTTCATTTCGGGGGGGGGGGTTAGCTCAGACCAAACAAAATTTTTTTTTAGAAATCACAATACTTTGTATCAACTATATGTAACTGCAGTCGATTCTAAATCCCGCTAAATCAAATAGTCATTTGAACTGAAGCGAAACATTTGCCAATATCCTTTTTAAGTATTTTTTAGGAGAGGAATTCGTAGTTAATAGTTTAAAAAAGC
The DNA here is from genome assembly GCF_945859705.1 of Episyrphus balteatus. Taxonomy (NCBI): domain Eukaryota; kingdom Metazoa; phylum Arthropoda; class Insecta; order Diptera; family Syrphidae; genus Episyrphus; species Episyrphus balteatus. Next base: position 96,866,920 of record NC_079134.1, on the reverse strand, counting down.
CCTGCTTACAGTAAACGAATTTAAAAATGGCCGAATATTCAGCGGCATCTCTAGTTTTGTAGGTACAAAGAGTGATAAGTTGGTTGGTATAAATTGCGAGCGTTAGCGAACAAGAAAATTTTTTTTAAGAAACAAATTTTAACCATTCTAAGGCTTTATAAAAAAAATTATTTCGTACAATTTAATATATAAAACATTGAAAAATGGACTTTTTCTTGCACTGAAATTTTGTAGTAGAAAATTGACAGGTACATTCTATCTATTGAGTTCTAAATGAAATTAGCAGTACTTAAAAACCAAAATTTTAAATAATCCAAGTTGTTTGACATGAGCTAATTACACTGGTCAACAAGGTTTTTGTTACAGAAACCAGGGTATACTTTTCTATAGGCTGAGCTCGAATCCGAAGTCGGAAAAATTCTATCACATCACGTGTTGGAGATATTCCCGTTAGAAAATCGAAAATGCCGATTTTTACCAGTTTTCAAAGTTATTTTTTAGCGTTTAATTATTTTTTTTTTAAATTAAATTTGTAACAGCGACAAAGCTTAATTCTTTTAGAAACTGTAACAAATTCAATTTAAAAAAAAATTAGTAAACGCTAAAAAATAACCCTGAAAACTGTGAAAAAGCGGCATTTTCGATTTTCTAACGGGAATATCTCAAAAACGTGATGTGATCGAATTTTTCTGACTTCGGTTTCGAGCTCAGCACACAAAAAACCTATAGAAGAGTATACCCTGGTTTCTGTAACAAAAAAGAAGTTTAATTTTGTTGACCAGTGTTATACATCACTTTGAAATTTAACAATAAACTGAAATTGTTTAATTTTATAATTTGAAACAAAAGAATAACGAAATGTTGTAAATACAGTGCTTTGCTAAAGTATAATCGCACCATATAAAAATGCTATTTATATAAAACCGAGTATTGCAGCGACACCCTACTATTTTTTTATTAAAGGGGATCAAAAAACAAGAATATTGAGAAGAACAAAATGTCCCGTTACTTTCTCTTATAATTTTTATAAATAAAAACAAGTTTTCTTCCATTGCAAAAGTATAATCGCATTTTTTTTATTTTGAGTATGGCCAACATGGTTTTTGTTACAGAAACCAAGATATATTTTTCTAAAGGTTTTTTATGTGCTGAGCTTGAATCCGAACTCAGAAAAATTCTATCACATCGCGTTTTTAAGATATTCCCGTTAGAAAATCGAAAATCCCGCTCTTTTACCAGTTTTCGAGGTAGCGTTGGTAGGTACTACAGTCTCTGAATAAATCGATACATTTATTTTCGCTTACATACTGGATTTAAGGTTAACATAGAACAAAAGTGGGTAATAAGCAACTGAAGATATCTCGGACAGTAGAAAAGATGTCTGAAAGATTTAAATAGATTTAAGGGTAATTTTTCAAAAACGAGATGTGATCGAATAAGTCCGTCTTTGGATTCGAGTTCGGCCACCGAAACCTTTTGAAAAAGCATAGTTTAGTCTCGGCACAAAAAACCCTGCATAAATACTTGTGGTATTTAAAGGGTTCTTAAAAGAGCATTTTAAGGTGTTAACATAGTGCTTAAGGAAATGGTCAAAGAGATAAAAACTCTTTGTAATGGAACAAACAATTTTTGTTTTCCTTTTTACAAACTTCATCGACAGCTTCTTGAACGATGCAAAATTGATAGTGATTTTAAGGGAGATTTTCATATAGGTAATCAAATCACTAAAATACAAAAACAAATAATTAGTGCTGCACATATTAGACTTGTATATGTTTATAATATAGGTATCTTTTTATTTTCTGAAAAAAATTTCGGGGGGGCAAACCCCCCCCCCCCCCTAAATACGGCTATGCCCATTGTATATATATTTCTATAGTACTATCAATCCATGAAAATACTTTAGCGACATCTTTTGGTAGATCTGCACTTCAATTTTCTGCATAAGGTCCAAACATAAAATAAACTAGCGATCCCAGCGGTGGCGACGCAAAATAGAAAATTCTACTTCATGAGAGTACTATAAGAATATATATACAATGTTAAACCTTTCACACGTATTCACAGATAGGAAAACAAGAGAAAAATAAGAGAGATGTATACCAATTATCTGAAATTAAATTTGCGGGTGTTTTAGGCAAGGGGGGTACGAGTCGGCTCTCTAGGTATTCCTTCCACTATGCCGCGATGCTGGACCTTCAAAGACCACCTCCAACTTACTTCAGGTACTTTTATTCCTCTCTTATCGCTTATATTCCTCGTTTCACGCGCCGACCAAAACCCTGCACTGCACTCACAAAGACACAACCACGAATATAATTTATGTTGGAAATTGTGTGGGATTGTCTTCCTATTTGCAAATTCACTGTATGTATGTATTATGATATCTAGTTTTACTTGCACTTTGTTTTTGGTTACATTTTACTATTTTACTGTAAATATATTTAAAAGAAAAATTGTGTGTTTCGATTCTATTTCAATTCGATTCCTCGATCTGTCATAGTCATATATCTGGATCGAAATTTCAATTCAGATTCAATTCGATCTTTAAATCGACCAAACAAAGTGCCTGGCTACACGGTGATTTTTCAATCGCCTAAGCAGAGAGTTTGTAGGCAAGAGGGATGAGGAGTGAAGGGGGAAGATGCTCACGAAGGGAATTGAATTTTCTGAGGGTAGTACAGTTCCATTGCTAAATTGTTCCTCTTTTTGACGTTTGTTCCTAGAAAATGTAAAAGTGAAACGTGATTGGGCACAACAGTGTGTAGCCACCGCATGTGATTTTTCAATCGATTGAAAAATCACTGTGTAGCCAGGCACAAACGGGGTAATTGTATAAATATTTCTATAGTACTATCAATCGAAGAAAATACTTTAGCGACATCTTTTGGTAGATCTGCATTTCAATTTTCTGCATAAGGTTCAAATATAAAATAAACTAGCGATCCCAGCGGTGGCGACGCAAATCAAAAAATTCTGCTTCATGAGAGTACTATAGGAATGTATATACAATGGTACTATCATGAATTCAATCGACTGAAGCGCCGTCTGGTTCGAGAATAATCAGATAACGAAGGAGTCACCGAAATATTGGAATATTATTTAAATATTGGAATTATTTATTATTTAAATTTTCAATTTGGGGGGAATGTCACTATTTAGAGAGACATAAAAAGATGCATGAGTAGAAATGGTAATTGTTTATTAAAAATTGAAAAAAACTTAAAACGTACAACCACGGTTGCCCATAAGTAAAAATTATTATTTTTATGTAGTTAAACAGAAAAGATTTCCAAGAACTTATTTTGTTTTAAAATAAATTAAAAAATTTGGAAATAAATACATAGTAGACATTTTTTTTTACCAAACCAAATATAAAAAGTCTTATGATAAATAGTAATCGCAAAAATATTTAAGTTTCATAAAACACAGAGTTATAAAATTCCCCCATCAGAATAATGATGTCCAGAAACATTTAGGGCCAGTTGTACAAACGTGGTTCAGCCTCGGATAAAGAATTTAATTCGCTGATTTCGGAGGATTAGCAGTGGATAACTTTGGTTCAAGGATGGATTTATCTATTTCAACCTATATGGACCTAGAACCAGTGCTAAAAATCAATTTTACCACTGAATTCAGATTCAGTTTTTTGACAGCTAAATTACCAAAACGTTAATTCTGTAGAATATTTGTTTGAATCATCTCTCTTTAATAAGTGAGAAGCATTTTTAACTTCTTAGAAAATAATGAAACATTAAATTTCAAACATGGTCTCGAAACATTTCGTCAATACATGCATAAGATGATTGTATTTAAGTGTATTGTAACGATGAATTACTAAACTTCTTTTAAGATAAGTGTCTGAACACACTACCTACTACACCAAAGGTAGAAATGTGAACTCACCTTTAATAATTAAGAAACTACACATCCCAAAATATTCCACTAGACTGGAAGTATGAAGCGCCCCCTCCTGGAAAGGATGTTTTGAGAAGCCAAGACGAGAACCTTTGAAGACATTCTCGAATCTCGAAATTCCGGTATAAAAAGGCAGCGTAGACACCGACCGGATAGAGTTTGATTTTGAAAGTGAAAGAGTACAGTACAAAGTGAAATAAAGTGTTGGAAATTGTTAGTAGTAAATAAAGGGATTTAAAAGTGCGTTTGTTTGAGCGAATAATAAAAGTAAATTGAGTTATAATAAAGTGTGTTTTAATTTGAACGGAAAGATACGTGGAAATTAAATAAACGAAATAAGTTTTATTGTGAACCCATAATAAAACATAACAGTATGTATTTCTGCTTAAATATTTTAGTTAAATTTGACTAATGTGGCAATCACGTTTGAGATAAAATTTAAAATTGTATTCTCCTTTGTACCTGGCTACACAGTAGGCTTGTGTAGTTCGCGAACGAACTAGTTCAATGAACTAGTTCATCTTGGTGAACTTAGTTCAATTTAGTTCGCGAATAGCGAAAAAGATTTGTTTCAAAAAACTAAACACCAACCTAGAGCAGTCGTATTATGACATTACAAAACAGCTTATGGTCACCTTACATTATCATTTTTTATATATTTTTTGGGGGAAAGGAAGTCCCATCTGTATAAGGAATTTTCAAATTTGGTCCTTTGTCTCCTTGTCTTATACGACGACAGCGCCCTTTTAACCCGACATACTTAAACGTCTGTCAGAAGGAGTGCAGAAACCAAAGTGCATATGAAATTGCATCCAATTCTTTGTTGAGCGAAATCAGTTCTTCTGTTCTACCTCAAGATTTAGATGTAAGCATTGCACCACTTACTCTTATTTCTGAGCAAGAACAAAAAAACAAGTAGCATCTTGGTCCTTGCATTACTATGGTTTCGATTTAGCCTATCTTCCACTAGTATTGGTCCGGTGGGTTAGTTCTGTCTTCCATCAGTTTTTAGTCCTGTGTGGGGTGCCTATTTTGTTTGTTTAATTTTAGTGTATTTGTGTGTAGTGTTGGTGTTTTTTGTGTATGTGTGTTAGTGTGAATTTGGGGCTATCTATCTCCCATCTTTTATTTATTTATTTAAATTTTTTTTTATATTGTAATTGTGTTTGGGGCTCTTTCTCTCCCATCTTTTTTTCTTTTTATTATTTATTTTTTTTTTTTTTTTAATTCTGTTTTTGGGGCTATCTTTCTCCCATCTTTTATATATATATATTTTTTTATTATTATTTTTTTTTAAAGTATGTATTTTCTTTTTTTTTTTTTTTTTTTTTTATTATTATTGTTTTTTCTTTTGATATTTTTTTTTTTTTTTTTTTTTTTTTAACTTTTAATATTTTCATTTAATTTAATTTTATATTTTGTTTTTTTTTTTTTTTTTTTAATTAAGTTTTTCGTCTTCGGAATCATAGTAATGTTTAAGACGATTATTGTGTATATTCACTCGTTTCCTTTTAATAAGAATTACACTATTTGTAGGGCTGGGTATTTCTACTATTGTGTATGGACCTTTCCATATTTCAGACAGTTTGTGTTGTCTGTTTTCATTTTTTATTAATACCTTGTCTCCAATATGGTATGTTTTAATTTTTATACCCTGGTCATAATAAATTTTTGAGTTCTTTTTACTATTGATCAGGTTTCTTCGTGCAATTGCGTATGTTTTTTGGAGTTTATGTCTTAAAATGAAGTAATAATTTTCATTGTCATAAACTGGTTCTGGGTCTCGCTTTAGATTAGATGGTATGTCAGCGGTAAATCCAAAGAGACAGTCCATAGGAGTAAATTTCGTTCCTTCGTGAACACTATTATTATACACAAAAGCTGCTGTTCTTAGGTACTGGTCCCAAGATCTTGGATTTTCATCACAAATTGTTCTTAAATATTCTACAAGAGGTCTATGAGCTCTTTCAAGTGCACCATTTGATTGAGGGTGGTAAGCTGTTGTTTGTAGTTTTTCTATCTTTAAAAGTTTACATACTTGTTTAAATAATTTACTTAAAAAATTAGTTCCTTGATCTGTTACTAATCTTTTTGGTATCCTATATCTAGTTATAATTTGTTCATAAAATATATGGGCAATTGTTTCTGCCTCTTGATTGGGTATTGCATAAAAATCTACGAATTTAGTTAGGTTGTCTTGAAAAGTTAATATATACTTATTTCCTAAATGTGAATCTTGTAGGGGTCCTACTATGTCTAAATAAACCTTATCGAATGGTACTTGACAAGTATCAGTTATTACCATTGGCATTTTTGCCACTGGGCTCACTTTCATTTTCTGGCATTTTGGACATCGTTTAATGTATCTTGAAATGTCTTTGAACATATTTGGCCAAACGTACTTTTTTCGGATTCTATTATGTGTATTAATAACGCCTTGATGTCCGCCAAATGGGGAATCGTGATAATCTCTAAGTATTGTCATTTTTTCTTCGTGATTGTCTATTTTTTCTCTGGTATTTTTGATATCTTTATTTTTGTTAGGTTCGATTGATTGAATAATTTGTTTCTCATTTTGAGAATTGGCATCGTCGTCTATGTTAGTATCGAAGTCAGTTCCGTCCTTGTTTTTATCTTCTGCATCTGTCTTTTGTAAAGCTTTCTGAGCTCTAGTGACTGCCAAACAAGTTTTCTCGTCCATTGTGTCTTTATTGTCAGACGTATTTGCTGGTATTCTACTGAGTGCGTCAGCATTAATGTTAGTTTTTCCTGCTTTATATTTTAAAGTACATTCACTATATTCTAATAATTTGTGGTGTAATCTAATAAGTCTAGATGTGGGGTCCCTTACCCTAAAAATACCGGTCAGTGGTTGATGGTCTGTATACACAACGAATTTTCTACCTAACAGGTAACATCTAAAATTTTTCGTTGCCCAAACTATAGCAAGCATTTCCTTTTCTATAGTTGAATACTTTCGTTCTGTCTTGTCTAAACTTCGGCTAGCATATGCAATAGGCTTATCTTTCCCTACTTCTCCTTGTGAGAGTATTGCTCCAATGGCTTCATCGCTAGCATCAGTAGTTAGAATAAAATCTTTTTCAAAATCGGGATAAATTAGGAGAGGGGGTGATACTAATAAGTCTTTAAGTTTTTGGAAGGCTTCCTGACATTTGTCTGTCCACTTAAATTTTACATCTTTTCGCGTTAAGTTAGAAAGTGGTCGTGCTATTTTTGAAAAACCTGGAATGAATTTTCTGTAGTAGTTGGCTAAACCAAGGAAAGATTGTGTTTGTCTAACGGTTCGGGGTACCGGGAAATTTTGTACACAACTTGTTTTGCTGGGGTCGGGTTGTGCCCCTTCTGCGGAACACTTATGTCCCAAATATACAACTTCTCGACGGAGGAATTGACATTTTTCTACATTAAGTTTTAAATTGTGTTCCCGCAACCTGTCAAAAATTAGTCTCAATTTTGTATTGTGATCTTCTATATTTTTGCCATAAACGACTATGTCGTCCAGGTATACAAAACATTCTAAACCTTGTAGTCCAGTTAGTATATAGTTCATGAGTCGTTGAAAAGTTGCCGGAGCTCCTTTGAGTCCAAATGGCATTCGTTTGAATTCATAGTGTCCATACGCTGTACTGAAAGCAGTTTTTTCCCTATCTTCTGGATGGACAAGTACTTGGTGATAACCACTTGCAAGATCCAGTGTAGTGAAATATCTAGCATGTCCTAGTTGGTCAAGTATGTCCTCTATTCGCGGTAGTGGGAAAGCGTCCCCTATTGTACAATCGTTAAGTTTCCTAAAGTCGACAACAACTCTCCATCGTGCTTCACCGTCTGGACCCGCCTTTTTAGGTACTACTAAAAGTGGTGAGTTCCAAGGACTTTTGCTTGGTTGAACTATATCGTTTTCCAACATTTCAGCAAGTTGTTCATTTATAATACCTCTTTGTTTTTCAGGTAGTCTATACATTTTTGTATTTATTGGGGCTTGATCTTGTTTTATTGGTATTTCATGTGTCATTGTATTTGTGTGAGTCAATCTGTCTCCTGGTAAATGGAATATGTCATTGTACTGTGCACAAAGATCTAATATGGCCTTTTTTTCTTCATTATTTAAAGTTTTTTCTTTATTTAAACTCTGTTTAAGTTCTATTATTCTTTTTTGTTCATTAATTGTTGACGTTTTTGTGTAATAACATGATACGTGGTTTGTATCTGTAAAATTCCTATCAAGATTTATTATATTATAATTTTTTAAAGGAACTAACTCTAAATCAATATTATGTATTTTAATTTTATGTTGTTTTGTATTTATTATTGGAACTAATATACTATTTTTGTTATGTTTAACTAAACAATTTCCTAAAAATACTCCATCTTCTATTTCTTTTCCTAAACAAATCATTGCTTCTTCATTTTGTATTGGTAATTCTATTATCTTTTTTGATCGTGGAGGAATTCTTATTTCCTTTTTCAAAGTTAAACTAATATTTTCTTTATATGTGTCGCCATTTTCACGTGGTAAATTCTGTTTACCTATTCTAGTCTGAAGAAATGTGTTTACTAATATTAGTCTATTTACTACGATATATAATAATGTTATAACCTTTGTCTGGATAGGTGTGCTTATTAATATAAGTGTATGTAAAATTGTATATGATAATGTTATTATTAAATTATATATTTCTTGTAAATTTGTTTTTCCTAACCTTTGAGGTTGTATTAATTGAGCTAAATTTTCATCTTCTACTTGTTTTATAATTTTATTTGTTTGTTGGTGAAAACCATTTATTGTTTCTTTTTCCGCTGTTTGCAGTGTATTAATTTTTCTATCTAAATTGTGGTCTGTGTGTGCAGTACCTATTTTCTTCTGGTTTCTATGACTTTTCTTATTATTTTTTACATGTTTATTTTCAGAAATATTTATATTCATCATTTTTCTAATTTCTTCTTCTATTTTTGAAGAAATACCATTATTTGGGGTACACGAAGGTGTTTTAGTTCTGATATTCCTTTTTCTGAGAGATAGTTTTTTCTGCTTACCAGAGCCACGTCGCAATGATACTTTCTGCAGTTTTACTTCTTCTCCAGTTGCACTAACTTTTTGCCCATCGTCTTTTTGTTCCACTTTGCGAGGCGGATATTGAGACTTTCGTGATTGCAAACTAGTGGTTGTGCTTAAGGAACCTAAATTGTTGGTCAATAAACTTTCAGAATCTTTGTCTATGCCGGTCGCAATGTTGCGCCGCAAACTACATTTTTCTTCAAGTAATTTTTTCTCCAAATTAAGTGTGTTTGAACCTTTTCCCCTCACCTTTTGATTGTGGCTTGTTTGGGTTTGTTGCTGTGTTTCGTTTGAGTTATACACGTGCGAGTGATTTCTCGTGAAACAACTTCCATTGTGCGAAATGGGCAACCCATTCTCTGTAGTTACATCGGATTCTAGCAGTGGGATACTGAATACTTCACCAACGTGTGTTCCCGTGATACTTTCGTGTATTTGTGAAAATGTTAATAATTTGTTTGGGCCATCTACATTACAGTATTTTCCCAAAAAATTATACCCTAGAATTCCATCACCTGGGATGGCTAGGTCATCTTCTATAACTTGAAATTCACATTTGGGTAGTGTTGGTATTTCAATTTTTCCTATACATTCTCCTAATGTTCGATCAGAACCACAAGGTGTGTTAATGGTTAACTTCTTTTTAGTGTTTATGAACGTTTTATATCCTAATGCTGCTTTTTTAAGGAGACTAACCTCTGAGCCGGTGTCTACCAATAACCGTGTTGTTTTGTTTCTACCGACTCCTATTCCTATTTCTATTGAAGGTAAATTTATCTTTTTATTTATTGTTAATAATTCTGAGTCCTGTATAGGATCAGGTTTCCTTGGAACTTGGTGTTTCCAATGGGGTTGCCCTAAATTTGTCTTAATTCTATTTAAAGTCGAACGGGGAAACTTTCGGTCGACTAGTTGGAGTTTCCCGACTGGGTATTCTCCCACTTATTTCTAAAAGAACACTCACTGATTGTGTGATTTTTTCTTCCACAAAAATCACAAACGGTTTCCATATGGAATACTCGTTTTTCATTGTTATTTTCTATTCGGTTTTGAGAGTTTGGATAAAAATTTCTAAAAGGGTTTGATCTATTTTGATCTTGAGTTCTCTGATTATTGTGATAGTTATTTTGTTGATTACTCGTGTTGTAGTTCTGATTGCTGTTGTTGAAGCTTTTTCTGCAAGTTTCTGCTTCATGTCCGTAATTTTTGCATAGTTGACAAATTGGAGTGTTTTGTCGTTCAAGGCATTCACTGTTTGTGTGACCTTTTATGCTGCAGAAGCTACATATTATATTTTCTTTCGCTTGTAATAAAGTATTTAGATCATTGCAACTAGGCGCGGCCGCTTGAGTGTGGTTGCACGATGTATGTAAGAGTGGTATTGTTTCCATTCTCTGCATGTGTTTTTCCATGCTAAAAGCGGTTCTTATTAGTTCTTCTAAAGATTGATTTCTTAAAGTAAACAGATATTGGCCTAATTGTTTGTTTGAGATCCCGGAAGCAAGGGCTGATTTAGCAAAATCTTCTAATTGGTTTTTTACAACATCAGATTGATCACCATACTTAATGTCCGCTGCCTCACGACATTGTATTAACGAATGTCGAAGCCTACTTACAAAAGTATTCAAAGTCTCGAATGGACTTTGGCGACTGGTGATTAAATTATTTACCAGATCATTATAATCTTCAATTGGTAAATATGCTCTGTTTAGGATTTCTTCAAACTCTTTAAATGTAGAGGGCTTTGAAGTTGATATAAGGTCAAGAGCATCCTCTCGTAATCGAGTAGTCAGTATTTCTATGAATAGTTTTTCATCTATTTTAGGTATGTGATTTTGAATAGGACGTAAGCATGTCCAAAAAATTTGTAACTTTTGTGCTATCCTTGGGTCATTCCCTCCCGAAAATTCAGGAACGCCGTGTGATAGCTTGAGAAGTTTTTCAAAGCCTAACGACATTTTTATTTTTTATGTTGGTTTGCTTATAAAAAGAGTGATTTTATTTGATTCTGAATTTTATCAGGATAAAATTTCATTTTTTTTTTTTTTTTTTTTATTTTTATTTTATTATTTTATTTTTAAATATTGAAATCAGGAAGTAAATTAAAAGTTTGAAGTGACTTGACTTCAAATAAAAGCATGTCAGTGGAAACGAAATTATAGTTAAAATTTTTCTTTTGTAGGTTCGTAGGATGGCATGCTGAAGCTGGAGGATGCTTCAGTTTCTAAGGCAATTGTTTATTCTCCAAACGCCATACCATCCTACCGGCTGCGCCATTTCATGTTACGTAATCTTTCATACGTAACGAAGGTAAAATTGAGAGGTTTGCCGTAAAGGCAGGGGATATGAACCCGACAAATGGGTTCCTCTCCCTTATTCAACAATTTCCCTAATTCCCTAATTCTTCCCTACTGTCCAGCTTTTTGGCACACTGGTGGCCAGTTAAGTTCGAGGCAACTAAGGCCCACTTCCTGAAAAAGAATAATAAAAAAGATTAATTACTTTGTCTGAATTAGTTCTTACATTTATTTTTTGTATCGATATTTGTTTATAGTCCTTTAGTAGTCGGCCAGAGGTTCCTCTATTGGTGTATATGGTTGACTGTACTATTTCTTAACTTATTCTACATTATTTATACTACTTAAATTTAACATTACACACTAATACTTATAAGACTAAAGTTTACGATATAAAGTATTACCCAATTACAAAACTAAGATTGCTTACATCGCAATCTTGGGTAATACTTTATTTTATTATTAATTAAATTGACATACAAAGAATTACCCAGTTACAAACTTAATATTGCATACAATGCAATTTTGGGCAATTCTTTGTTTATTGTTTATTAACCTATTTCAAAATTATACCTACTTAATTTCTTCTACTTTACTTTGCGTCACCCTCAATTTCTTGGTGACGCAATTTGAGCCATCAACACTCAATAACCAATATGACCCATCAGCAATTTTCTTTCGTTTATTTTAATTGTGACGATCCAGTATGTTTTGTCACCGGATCGTCGACCTGCCGTCGCTTCAACTTATTATTGAAGTTGAATCATTGGCCAGGTGTTTACAATTATTATTGGCCCAATTAATTTGAGTAATTCGTTTGTTTTGTTTACAAAGCGAATTACTCTTGGTGCCCTTGAATTTATGAATTAAATTATTGTGGAGGGTTATGGTTAGTGTGAGACATAATAGATTAATGTCTAACACAACAAATGAAAGCAAAACGTACTTCTTCTAGACTTTCGGCAGGAACCAGAAAGCTCGACAAGTATATGAACGAAATTAAGAATTTTTATAGAAAATAAAATATTGTAACGATGAATTACTGAACTACTTTTAAGATAAAAGTCTGAACACACTACCCACTACTGCAAAGGTAGAAATGTGAACGGACCTTTAGTAATTAAGAAAAATATCTCACTGAACACATCTAAAAATATCCCACTGAACATATCTCACTGAACACATCTCAAAATATCCCACACTGAACACATCTCAAAATATCCCACTAGACTGGAAGCCTTCCTGGAAAGGAAGTTTCGAGAGACAGGGACGAGAGCCTTCGAGGACGTTCTCGAGTCTCGAGATTCCGGTATAAAAGGCAGCGTAGACACCGACCGGACACAGTTTAATCTTGAAAGTGAAAGAGTACAGTACAAAGTGAAATAAAGTGTTGCGAATTGTTAGTAGTAAATAAAGTGATTTAAAAGTGTGTTTGTTTGAGCGAATAATAAAAGTAAATTGAGTTGAAATAAAGTGTGTTCTTATTTGAACGGAAATATAAGTGGAAATTAAATAAGTTTTATTGTGAACTCGGAATAAAACATTACATTGGTGTCAGAAAAGTGGAATAAAACTTATTTATTTGTGCGAATCAGATAATTTCGCGAATAAAGTAAAAAGTGCGCGTGTGTTTTAAAAATAAACAAAGTTTAAAACATTTTGAAATAAGTAAAAGTGCTCGCGTTTTAAAAAGTTAAAATGGGTAAGACATTAAATCAGTTAAGTTTGACTGAGCTGAAGGCGGAATTAACTAAGCGAGGTCTTCCTACTGCTGGATCGAAAAATGACCTCATTATTCGTCTGCAGGATCACTTAACCCAGATAAACGAAAATTTGGACACATTTCAATTCGAAATTGAAATGCCAGAAGAACAAGTAAGTACTGGTTCCGCTTCCGATATGTCGTCCGTGATGTCTGTTCTCCTTGCTAAGTTCGAGAAAAATCTTCTTGAACAAATTGAAGCACAACGTAATGAACAGAAGGATGAACAGAAAAATCTTCTTGAACAAATTGAGACACAACGCAAGGAACAGAGAGAACAATTAGAAAAACAACAGAGTAGTGTTCTCGAAAAAATTGAGGCACAACGTACCGAGCAAAAGAGTGAACAACAGAATCTTCTCGAAAAATTGGAAACCCAGAAGAACCTTCTAGATGAACAGAAAAACCTCATCGAAGGTAAGCTTGATGCTATCGAGAACAAGTTCGTTGCTCTTGATGCTTCCATCAAAGGTGTTGAAAAACAATCTCAAGAAAAGTTCGAGAAAGTTGAAGAAAAACTCGAAAAAGTAGAAATAAAATTCGATGACAAATTGAAAGGAATGGAAGTGAAAATGCAAAGTTTTACCGAAGAACTTGACAAGGTTCGAAAAATTAAGGTGCGAGAAAGTTCTGGTGAGTATTTAAAGAAGAAGGAAATGCATCCACCAACCTTTGATGGACAAAGTTCTTGGTCGATCTACAAGAAACAGTTTGAGGCAGCTGCCACAACAAATGGCTGGGATGACGAAGACAAATGTATAGCGCTGACTCTTGCTCTTAGAGGTCCTGCTGCTGAGTTGTTACAAACGTTACCACCAGAAAAGAATGGTAACTTTAACGCTCTTGTCCAGGTCATTGAAAAACGCTTTGGAGATGGCCATATGCAGGAAGTCTTCCGCGTCCAACTCAATACAAGAGTCCAGAAAAGAGGAGAAACTCTGCAACAACTTCAAGCAGATATTGAAAGGTTGGCTCATCTGGCATATCCGACAGCAGGAGACGACATTATCAATCAGTTTGCGACAGAAGCCTTTGTACGTGCTGTATCTGATATAAATCTTCAGCGAGCAATTCGAACAGCTGGAAAACGTTCCCTTCCTGAAGCATTAGCGTTTGCACTGACTATGGAAGCAGCAGAACAGGCTTCTCAAGGCGTTCATCGGGTAAGAGAAGTTGCAGTGGAGGAATGCTCTTGTCAAAAACTCGCGTTCCAAAGAAACCAGCGAGACGGAGCTGCTCGATGCTGGAACTGTAACAAGACAGGACATCTCCAGCGGCAGTGCAGATTGCCACCAAGAAGAACTGCTTGCGAACACTGTGGAAACAGGAATATTGCCCAACAAGAGGTAAGCGATACAACTAACACTCATGCTCATCTTGTTTCCCATTCGGGCCCCAGAACCACAATTCAAGTCTCACAGACTAAACGAGACAACAAAAGTCTGACAGTGGAGGCGACCATAAACAACAAACAACACGTGGCTACAATTGACACCGGTGCCACCGCCTCTATTGTACGAAGAGACTTGGTGAAGATGACATGGCTACATAACACCAACAGCTACCGTCTGAAGACAGCCACAGGAGAAGCAGCAAGGGTGTACGGTGAAGTTCGTCTTACGATCCGTATGGCAGAACTAGAGTTTTCACATGTGTTTTTGGTGGCAGATATATGTGACGAGTGCATCATTGGAATCGACTTCATGAAGGAGCATGGAATCATTTTGGATATAGGTAATCAAGTCCTGAAATACAGAAATGTAGAGATTCCAATGGTCTATGGCAACGAAAACTCGACAACAATTAGAACTGTCATCAAAGAAGACATGTGCCTGCCTCCTTCTTCAGAAGTTTTTGTGTGGACCAAGTTAAAGGGGAACTTTGGAAGCCATCGATACCTCATGGTTGAACCAGAAGTTGAGCAAAGTTCCCAAAACATCATCATCGGGAAGACTCTTGTGGCACCAAAGAACAACATGGTACCTGTACGGATACTTAACATCAAACCGTACCCAATCAAGCTTAAGAAAGGAGAAGTTGTTGGGCAATGTGAATCTGTGGCCGCAATAACTAAGATCAACGAGGTGGATACACAGATGACTATGAACTCGGAGAAACTAAAGAAACAAATTCTCAATTCAGACAACCTGAGTCAACATCAGCTTAATGTTGCGGGAAGGCTTCTTCATGAGTATGCTGATATCTTCTCTTCACCCAGCGGGCAATACGGCCGAACACAACTGGTGCAGCATCGAATCGATACAGGAGATGCTAGGCCGATTCGTCAACCAGCAAGACGTCTCCCCTTGGCCAAACAAGGTGAAGTTGAAGAAATGATAACAACAATGAAGAAAGACGGGCTAATCGAAAATTCCAAAAGCCCTTGGGCATCACCGGTAGTTCTCGTCAAAAAGAAGGATGGAAGCACTCGATTTTGTGTCGACTATCGCAGGCTGAATGATGTGACGAAGAAAGACAGCTACCCACTGCCAAGAATCAGTGATACACTAGATGCAATGGAAGGAGCACAATGGTTTTCGACTTTGGATTTGAAGAGTGGCTACTGGCAGGTGGAAATCCATCCAGAAGATCGGGAGAAGACGGCTTTCTCCACAGGAAATGGTCTGTGGCAGTTTAATGTCATGCCGTTTGGGCTATGCAATGCCCCAGCTACTTTTGAGCGCTTAATGGAGTGCGTTTTAAATGGATTAACCTGGAAATCTTGCCTAGTCTATTTGGATGATGTCATCGTTTACGGGAAAACATTTGATGACCATTGTGAAAACCTAAAGGCTGTATTCCAAAGGCTAAGAGAAGCACATCTTAAGTTGAATCCAAAGAAATGTGCACTTTTCAAGACCGAGGTTAAATATTTGGGGCATATCATCTCATCCCAAGGAGTGAAGACTGATCCTGAAAAAGTTGACACTGTGAAGAACTGGCCAACCCCTCAGGACAAGCATCAACTTCGGAGTTTCCTCGGTCTGGCAACGTACTATCGACGATTTGTGAAGGATTTTGCAAGAATCGCCAAAAGCTTGCACCAACTTACGGAGAAGGGTAAACCCTTTAAATGGTCAGGTGAGTGTGAGAAAAGCTTTCAGGAACTGAAGCTGCGGTTATGTGAAGCTCCTGTGCTGGCCTATCCGACTCCAGGCAAACAATTCATCATTGACGCAGATGCAAGTAATGTTGGAGTTGGTGCTGTTTTATCGCAAGTTCATGACGGAGAAGAAAAGGTCGTTGCCTATTTCAGCAAGGTACTCTCGAAACAAGAAAGAAACTATTGCGTGACCAGAAGGGAACTTCTAGCTCTAGTATTGGCAACAAAGCACTTCCATAAGTACATCTATGGACAGAAGTTCCTTCTTCGCACAGATCATGGTGCACTAAATTGGCTTTTGAACTTCAAAAATCCAGAGGGTCAAGTAGCAAGATGGATCGAGATACTTCAGACGTATCAATGTCAGATTCAACATCGAAGAGGAAAACTGCATTCAAATGCAGACGCATTATCTCGACGCCCGTGCAAGCAAGACTGCAAACATTGCACACGACTAGAAGAAAAGGAAGTTGTCGCTGTTAGAAGAACGAGAGCTGATCCCATTTGCGGCTGGAGTAATGAAGAACTCAGAATGGCCCAACAGGAAGATTCGGACATCGAACCCATCCTTGCATGGAAGGAACATCAAGAGAAACCAGAATGGGCCGACATCTCCGACCGAAGCCCCACTCTAAAAGCATATTGGGCACAATGGGACTCACTTCATGTGCAAGAAGGGCTACTCAGGCGTAAGTGGGAATCCGCAGATGGTAAATCCTATGTAATGCAGCTAGTCGTACCTCAGTCAAAGGTAAATGATGTTCTCCGAGAGATGCACGGTGGAACTTCTGGAGGCCATTTAGGCATCAACAAGACGCTGGAAAAGCTACGACAGCAATTCTACTGGTTACGTATGAGAGAAGACGTTGAAAAGTGGTGCCGAAAATGTGATACTTGTGCCGCTAGCAAAGGACCAGCTAGAAAAATCCAAAGCAAGATGCAGCAGTACAATGTGGGTGCACCTTTTGAGAGAATTGCAATAGACGTAGCAGGTCCTTTTCCCGAAACTAACAACGGAAATCGATACATCCTTGTAGTGATGGACTACTTCAGCAAATGGCCTGAGGCATTTGCCATTCCAAACCAGGAAACCAAAACAGTTGTGGATAAGATTGTCTTTCATTGGGTGAGCAGGTTCGGAGTACCCATGGAACTTCATTCCGACCAAGGAAGGAACTTTGAATCTAAGATTTTTCAAGAGGTTTGCTCACTCCTTGGCATCAAGAAGACGCGAACAACACCGCTTCATCCACAATCTGATGGGATGGTTGAGCGATTTAACAGGACACTTAAGGAACACCTGTCAAAAGTAGTCAATGATAATCAACGAGACTGGGACCGACATATTCCATTATTCTTGATGGCTTATAGAAGTGCAACACATAGTTCTACTGGACATACACCATCGGAAGTCCTATTTGGCTCAACAATACGTCTGCCAAGTGAGATAAAATTTGGAAGTGTTCCAAACGAGCCACATGAAATGGATGAGTACGTAGATAAACTGAAAGGAACACTGGCTGACATTCACCAACGGACAAGGACAAATATAAAAGCGTCTAGTGACAGGATGAAAACAAGATATGACGCACGAGCGACAGCAACAGGGTTTCAAGAAGGAGAACTTGTGTGGTTTTACAATCCCCACCGACAAAAGGGGCTATCACCGAAGCTACAACAAAACTGGGAAGGCCCTTACACAGTAATAACCAGAATTAACGACGTGGTTTACCGTATACAAAGAGGGGTAAGAAGCAAACTAAAGGTATTTCATTGTGACCGTTTACATCGTTATAATGGTGAAAGAAGCAATGGAGTTGTTCCTGACGAACAATCCTAAGAGGGGGGCAATGTAACGATGAATTACTGAACTACTTTTAAGATAAAAGTCTGAACACACTACCTACTACTGCAAAGGTAGAAATGTGAACGGACCTTTAGTAATTAAGAAACTACCCTCTGAACACATCCCAAAATATCCCAGTGAACACATCCCAAAATATCCCACTAGACTGGAAGTATGAAGCGCCCCTCCGGGAAAGAAAGTTTCGAGAAGCAAAGACGAGAACCTTCGAAGACATTCTCGAATCTCGAAATTCCGGTATAAAAGGGCAGCGTAGACACCGACCGGAGACAGTTTAATCTTGAAAGTGAAAGAGTACAGAGGGTCGATTCCCGTTTTGTGATATTTTGAAATGAAAAATAAACTCACAGCTTCACAATAAATTCGATTCTTGATTAGTGAAAAATGAAAATAAATGTCTAAATCTTTTCACATGATAAATTATTTATCACAACCGAATTTTATTGTGAAGAGGTTTTTATTCAATGAATATAGGCATTGAAAATAATACACATCAAATAAGTAGAGACGCAATTGTACTTTAAGCGCATCTGTACGAAAATGACCAATGTTTAAAACTTTCAAGAAAATCTTTCACCATGATTTGGATGCTTTTTAATTTTTTTTTAGAAATTTAATTTTTTATTTATTATGAGAAGAATATATGATACATCCAAATACCAATTACTTATTTGTTCCATGTATAACATGCAAGGAATTGAAATTGAAGAACCATCCCCAACAACTTCTAATTCATTTCATAAGTCAGTATTGTAAGCAAAGTTTGAGAGAACAATGTCTTTAGTTACCGAAGTACTCTATGTCGCTGACAAAGACCCAGACTTAAATGCTTTTAAAGTTTTAAATTATTATAAGTTAAGTTCTGACTCTTTGCTTAGGTACAACAATTGGAAACTAAAGAAACGCGTTTTAAGTTTCGACACTCGTGAGATAATTTTGAATTGAGTGCCAGAGAAAAGTTGAAGAATCTACAATAACTAAGTCTTCACCATTTTCAATAGAACTCAAAGCGTTGAAATTTACGAACTTTTCACATTAAGTCCTTGTTCAGTAATGATAGCATTAGTTGGGTTGATTAACGGAGCCAAATTATGGAGCATATTCATAGTAGTTGATCCAGACTAAAGGCTCTTCAATGGTCAAATACTTAGCTGACTGACAACTTCATATTTGGAACAAGAGGATCTTGACACTAGCGAGATGATTTAAGTTGAAAAAGATATGAGGAAAGAAATAAAGGCACTATTTTGGTAAACCAATTTTTTATTTAGATTTTTTAATATTTGTTTCCATTTAAATTTTGATAAAAAGGAAAATTTAGGAATAACAATTCTTCTCCAAGTTCGTCCGGAGTCTAAGATTTGATTAGTATCCTTCTTCATGGCCTCGCCTTCTCAACTTTCTTTATTTGTTTCTGAGAACTTTTATTTGACCTTTGTGCTTCAAAACAAAGCTTTTCTTTGCAAGAACGCTTGTTATTTTTAATAATTTATTGACAGATAATTAAAAAATAATTAAAAACTCACAAAAAACAAAAATTAAAAAGTCAAAACTGAAACAAAAGTGACAGAATTTTTCATTTAGTACTTTTTAGTACAGGCAGTCATGACTCATAATGAGTTTGGGAATCGCTTTTTTATTTATTGTGAAGTGATAAAATGATAAATTGCTGTGAAAACTGAAATGATATTTTATTTATCACTTCACAGCTTCACAGATCGGGAATTGACCCTCAGTACAAAGTGAAATAAAGTGTTGCGAATTGTTAGTAGCAAATAAAGTGATTTAAAAGTGTGTTTGTTTGAGCGAATAATAAAATAGTCCGGTCAAATTAGATTAAAATTAGGGGGTGAGGTTACATTAATTCCCAGCAAGCTGAAAATTGGTAGGATTGTTGGAAACACCATCATAAATTAAATCTAAAAAGTCTCCTCATCGATCCGAGGCCTGGAAAAAAAATTTACGGGGGGTCAAAGGTCACAAAAACTGGTTTTTCACGATTTTCAGCAAAACGGTAAGTCTTATCAAACAATTTTCAATGCAAGAATTGTAGACCAGATTATTATATATAAAAAGTGTCATGACACTTTTTTTCCTTAGACCCACCGTTTCTTAGGTATAACGATTCAAAAAGTTGAAGTTGAGTTGTAATCCTCATAATCAGGCCTATTCTGAAAAAACTCCTAACTGAAAAATTCCTGAAATGTCATTATTTTTTAAACTTGAATTTCGTTCTTCAATGATTAAGAATATGGGAAAGCAAAAAAAAAATGGAAATTTTCACCATTTTTCCGATTGGGGCCCTTCTCCCGAAACCATTTCCCTGGGAATTTTTGTTTAGAATATGTCTGAATATATACAGGGTGTGCAATAGAGAATGGACAACCCTAAAACGGCTGATAGCTGATAGCATGTATACGTTACTTTTGATACTAGTACCCGCATCAATAATATCGTTAGTCGTTACTTTCGTATGCTTCGTATTTTTCGTATATTTCGTATGTTTCGTATGTTTCGCATGTTTCGTATGTTTCGTTACTTTCGTTACTTTCTCATGCTTCGTACGTTTCGTACTTCTCGTATATTTCATGTATTTGATACGTTTCGTATGTTTGGTATTTTACCTATCTTTCGTACGTTGGTATAAGAGTGAAAAAAAATTTTGTTTGAAAAAAAAAACAAAAACAATTTGTATAATCTAAGCTACATTTTAAAGCCATAAGCATTAATTTAAGATGCGGCGTTCTCATGTTATAAGAGTTTGAAGGTATCTATACTGATTTTTTTCGATTTTTTTTTAATCATACGTGGAATTTTTTTTTATTTTTTTCGATTTTTTCGACAAAACTTTGGTAATTTTTTGTTTATATCCGTTCAGTAATCTTATCACAATTCTTTAGAGACCTTTATTTCAAAAGAACACCGCGCAGATCCCGGAATATTAACACTTCAATACAACCATGTCGAACAATTTTTAATTTTTTTTTTCTATTGACAGTGATTTTCAAACCTCGTTTTCTCGGTTTTTTTTTCAGTTGAAAATTTTGCACTGAAAATTAACAAATTTTTTCAAAAACCAAAACACTTTTGTACATTCTTAAGCTACATTTCAAGACCATTAACAAAAAGGTCATAAACACATTGGTTGCGGCATGGCGCATGGGTATATGTATTTCGGCCACATAGAGAAAATACTAAAACGGGTCTTTTGATATTTCTGTATAAATTATTATCGATAACTAAACTATACCTTGGAACTACTTTTTTTATCGAGACAAAAGTAATCTCCAGATAATTATCTGGAGTTAGCATTCCGACTACGGTAACGATATCGATACGAGATGCTAAATGCGCCAAATTGAGTGTATCACTTCGTTTCGTATCTCATATATCGGATGATTTAGTATTGAAATTGGAATGGGGTCGTTACTCGTATGTTTCGTATCTCGTAGGTTTCGTTACTTCAGTACCCAGTAACGAAACATGCGAGTAACGATACTGTTTAGAAAGTAACGTTTCGTTACTCGTTACTGAAGCAAATACCCGCATTTTAGTATCGAATACATACGATTTGCTACAGCTCTAATAGCTACACTTATGACTGTTCTAAAAACAGATAGAAAAAAGTTCTATCGCAACCAGGTCATAAAATATTGGCTTTTTTTCGTTCAGTGTATTTTAAATTTTATCATCTTATGTTTTCGTTCACTACAGCCACGAATAAACGAATTTTATTAATTTCTTTTTTTTATCATTTTCTACAATAATTGTATGAGTACATAAACGCTTTAAAAACTGCAAGCTATTGCACATTTTCGTAAAAAAAATTTAAAATCTGTTTTTTGATACAAAATGTAAAAAAAAGTATTTTATGAAAAATTTTAAACACCTGTGGTATAAAATAAATCTATAGAAACCTAAGTGGCCAACTTTCTTAAAAATATTCCCCTTAGACGAGACCTTTGACCCCCAGTAAATTTTTTTCCAGGCCTCGGATCGATGAGGACTTTTAAGATTTAATATATGATGGTGTTTCCAACAATCCTACCATTTTTCAGCTTGCTGGGAATTAATGTAACCTCGGATGTCTAATCTGTTCAACGTTTACTGCGGTCTTCGGACAGTATAAGCGCCTCAGAATAAATAAACAAAGCTGCGATTTCTAGATTTGTGACAGATAATTTTAGAACTGATACTACACAATAGTGTGTAGTCACACCCACAAACATCAAGGACAAAAACCTTGTCCTACATGTTCTTATTTGAACGGAAATATAAGTGGAAATTAAATAAGTTTTATTGTGAACCCGGAATAAAACATTACAATATTAATTGTTTTTTTTAGACCAAAAAATTAACAGCGATATTTATAAAAGAATCTTAAAGGTTGTTTAAAGTTAGACAACATCTAAATAGCTTTTAATTACAAAATGTGTATTTATAAAAAAATTACACATTTAAACAACTTTGCTTAGCGATTGCTTAACTTAAACGCCATTCACCGCGTTTAGAGCTTACTAAGAGCCATTTTAAGATTGATTTGAACACATATGAAGTTTTACAAAGATCGTGAGCTCAGTATCATGGTATTAATTAATCTAGGGTGTGGGGTGAAGACGCTATTTAAAATTAAATTATTCCCTAAGAAAAGGAGATTGAATTTTAAATTTTTTGTTTTTTTTTTATTTGACGGGAGGAAATCTTCAAAAGACACTTGGCAGTATTCGACACCAAGTAGTGTGGGACTCTTAACCACTAAAACCACCTCTTTATCAGGACCAATCTTGAGAGATCGACATCAGATTTTTCTTTCTTAACTTTGTAAAATCACTTTGGGGGAAGTTTAAACTTTTAATACTTTCCCATGTTTTTTTAGACCATAAGCTCAAGAGGCTTGGTTCTTCTTAATCTCCGAACATGGTTTCTTGTATTCAAGGCGGACAACATTTCAGAATTGGTATGACATTGCAGTCTCTGATTATGGGATACAGCGTATTTTTTAACAACTTCTGTAACCGTTTCTATTTGTAAGTCACGATGTAGATCGCTATTTCTTATGTACCAGGGTGCATTAACTTTTCCACGAAGGACTTTGTTTTGGAATTTTTGGATGATTTCGGTATTTGTTTTCTTTGTACAGCCTCATAATTGGATACCATAGGTCCAAACAGGCTTTAGTACTTGATTATACAGCATTATTTTGTTTTGGGTTGATAAATCAGAGTTGTTACCAAGTAACCAGTACATTTTTCTATATTTCAAGTTTAGTTCTTCTCTTTTCTTTTTGATGTGCTCTTTCCACTTTAGCTTTGCATCCAAAGTCATTCCAAGGTATTTGGCCGTATTGGCGTAAGGTACAGCTTGATTATTAATGAATATTGGAATATTGTTTATCTTTTTATTTGTAAATTAATTTTAAATTAAAATTAAAGAATTTAAGAATGTTAAAAAAATTAACATGGTTAAAACAAATAAAAAAATCAATGCTCTCTGGCTTTGCTCTGTGCATTTTATTGAGGAAAACGACGAAAGCTAAATCATCGTGAACGACTTAATGTTTTTTTTTGCAGTCAAGGTTAAGAATTTTTGTTTACAAAAATACATACCCTCAAGTTGTCAAAAACCACGTGATTTTTCTACTAGATTAGTCAATTCCCCTTCATTTTTTGAAACAACTATCATCTAGTTAATCAACTGTGGAAATTCGATTATAAATATAAATTTAAGCAACGTTGATTAAAGGCGAATTAAATTTTTAAGCAAGCTTAACTAAACAACCTTTGAGAACCGATTTAAGCAAATCTTATAAATACGGCTGTAAGTTTTCTGCATCATTTTTTTAGTTTTCCGTCCAGAAATACGTTTGAAAATTTTCACTTTTATACTTTTACACTTTTAAGCCAATGTTGCTAATGCTTAAATGCCAATATTTTGTTTTTTTATTTAAAAAAAACATAAATAACGTGTTTCATAAAAAATATAAACTTTTACGTAAATAAAACGTTGTGCCTTGCAAAACAACCATCTTACTGCACTCCCGAATAGCACAGATGGGTTTTAATTTTGCAGATGTAACTCCAGTTAAACAATCTAATTGTTTTCCATTAATTTCAGAAACATATTCTTATACAATATTGTAACCCGAACAGCCGCATTTCCCCTCTTGATTTGCAACAAATTTGCGGCAATTCTGTTTTATAAAGGTTAAATTTTGTTATTTCTTGGTCTTATTTGTGTTTTCTGAACTAAAAACATGTTTCATGAAAGTTAACCTAATAAGTGTGCAACTATGAATGAAGTCAAACATCAGCTTTACTTATGTTGCTGCGTCCCTGGTTCAATGCATATGTGTTTGTGCAACTAACACTACTTTGTAAAAATGAAAAAAATGCCGCACTGGTTTGGTTTCTTCAAACACCCATTCCTGTACCTACTTCTAATTCTTAGGTTTCTGCTTTTAGTTTCTTCACTTCAGGGGCGTATACAGGTTTGCTTCTTGGGGGGGGGGGTCATGCCAATTTTTTTTTTTTTTCAAAAGTTTTGATAGCAGGCATAAACCTGAAAATGGGCTTTTTGAATTATTAAACATTAAAATTTGTGCGTCTTGCATTTCGAATCGAAAAGTTCCGAATGTAGTTCTAAAAATAACCAAACAAAAACGGACCGCCATCAACTTAGCAGCACTTAGTGGGGATTTTCAAAATTTTTTATGCAAATAATTTGGTGAGAATTAGGTGAAATTTAGTGAATCAATTTTACAATTTGGTGAATCATAGTTTAAAAGTTATTAACAATTTACGTAAGGCGTAAAGTTAGCAGCACTTGGTCATGAAATTCAAAAAAAATTTCTCCATAATTCAGTGTCAATTTAGTGAATCGTATTTGATCAGTTTCATAATTTGGTGAATCATAGTTTATTAAATAATAACTAAAATAGAAAATTTAACAAACGTGACGTAACGTAAAAAAAGCATTTGTTAATCATGGACACAAACCTCACGAATGAGAATGGCAGAGTTCAACACACCAAAACTGAACCTAAATTCAGATTTTTTCACATTGAACGCACTTAATATAAATGTATACTATGACAATGCGTTCAGGTGACGTTTTTCATTTACAAGATATTTGAAAATATTTGAAAATTTCCAATGCGAGTTACAACAAAAATGCTATTTTATAATACAAAAAAAGTTTGTTTACATCTTCACTAGCCCAGAACTAACATTCAGTGGAAGTTACCCACAAGAAAGATTTTGTTTTTTTTTTTCGCATTTGTCTTGGTGCCTGGCTACACAGTGATTTTTCAATCGATTGAAAAATCACATGCGGTGGCTACACACTGTTGTGCCCAATCACGTTCCACTTTTACATTTTCTAGGAACAAACGTCAAAAAGAGGAAAAATTTAGCAATGGAACTGTACTGCCCTCAGAAAATTCAGTTCCCTTCATGAGCATCTTCCCCCTTCACTCCTCATCCCTCTTGCCTACAAACTCACTGCTTGGGCGATTGAAAAATCACCGTGTAGCCAGGCACTTGGACACTGATCTGTCTTGGAACATTTTTGAACTTCCGCGGATGATTACTTCAAAAGTATGATTCACCAAATTCTGAAATTTGGAACATTTTTTCAGAAAAAGATCACAAGCATTTTGGTACATAATTCGTAATTTGGTGAATCTTAATTCAAGAGTTACATGCGATTTTATTTTTTTTCGCGTGCGTCTTGGAACATTTTTGAACTTCCGCAGATGATTACTTGAAAAGTATGATACACCAAATTCTGAAATGTAAAAAAATGCTTGTAATTTTTTTCTGAATAAATGTTCCAAATTTCAGAATTTGGTGAATCATACTTTTCAAGTAATCATCTGCGGAAATTCAAAAATGTTCCAAGACGCACGTGAAAAAAAAAAAAACAAAATCGCATGTAACTCTTGAATCAAGATTGGAACCAAATTAAGAATTATGTACCAAAATGCTTGTGATCTTTTTCTGAATAAATGTTCCAAATTTCAGAATTTAGTGAGTCATACTTTTCAAGTAATCATCTGCGGAAGTTCAAAAATGTTCCGAGACGCACGTGAAAAAAACAAAAACAAAATCGCATGTAACTCTTGAATTAAGATTCACCAAATTACGAATTATGTACCAAAATGCTTGTGATCTTTTTCTGAATAAATGTTCCAAATTTCAGAATTTGGTGAATCATACTTTTCAAGTAATCATCTGCGGAAGTTCAAAAATGTTCCAAGACGCACGTGAAAAAAAAAAAACAAAATCGCATGTAACTCTTGAATTAAGGCTTGGCCACACCGGAGGGTACGCGGTAGCGGTACGGGTAGCGGCAACGATATTTGTATTAAAAAAATTCCACACCCGAACGTTGATGTGTCAGTTTGGAATTTTTTCCATACAAATACCCGTACCGTTACCTGTACCTCTACCGCGTACCCTCCGGTGTGGCCAAGCCTTTAAGATTCACAAAATTAAGAATTATGTACCAAAATGCTTGTGGTCTTTTTCTGAATAAATGTTCCAAATTTCAGAATTTGGTGAATCATACTTTTGAAGTAATCATCTGCGGAAGTTCAAAAATGTTCCAAGACGCACGCGAAAAAAAGAAAATCGCATGTAACTCTTGAATTAAGATTCACCAAATTATGAATTTTGTACCAAAATGCTTGTGGTCTTTTTCTGAATAAATGTTCCAAATTTCAGAATTTGGTGAATCATACTTTTCAAGTAATCATCTGCGGAAGTTCAAAAACGTTCCAAGACGCACGTGAAAAAAAAAAAACAAAATCGCATGTAACTCTTGAATTTTCACCAAATTAAGAATTATGTACCAAAATGCTTGTGATCTTTTTCTGAATAAATGTTCCAAATTTCAGAATTTGGTGAATCATACTTTTCAAGTAATCATCTGCTGAAGTTCAAAAATGTTCGAAGACGCACGCGAAAAAAATAAAATCGCATGTAACTCTTGAATTAAGATTCACCAAATTAAGAATTATGTACCTACCAAAATGCTTGTGATCTTTTTCTGAATAAATGTTCCAAATTTCAGAATTTGGTGAATCATACTTTTCAAGTAATCATCTGCGAAAGTTCAAAAATGTTCCAAGACGCATGCGAAAAAAAAAACAAAATCTGTCTTAAAGGCTTGGCCACACCGGAGGGTACATGCGGGAGCGGTACGGGTAATTGTATGAAAAAAATTTCAAACTGACACATCAACGTTCAGATGTGGAATTTTTTTCATACAATTACCCGTACCGCTACCGCATGTACCCTTCGGTGTGGCCAAGCCTTTAAGCCTTTTAATTACAATGACCTAAAAAGTGAAAAAGTGGAAAATTTACAATTTGTTTCTTTCTAGCGCTATTTGTTTTTGGAAAACAAAATACAAAAATTGTTTTAAAACCAAAAAACAAGCTTTTTGCGTCATTATTTTTAATATTGTGGTCAACTGTCAAAAAATTAGTTTGAAAATTTTCACTTTTTGAATTTTTGCAAAAAATGGCCGTTGTAGTTAAGGCTTGGCCACACCGAAGGGTACATACGGTAGCGGTACGGGTAATTGTATGAAAAAAATTCCACATCTGAACGTTGATATGTCAGTTTGAAATTTATTTCATACAATTACCCGTACCGCTCCCGCATGTACCCTCCGGTGTGGCCAAGCCTTTATACCTTTATGGGGAACTTCCACTAAATGTCAGTTCTGGGCTGGTGACGATGTAAACAAACGGTTTTTGTATAATAAAATAGCATTTTTGTTGTAATTCGGATTGGAAATTTTCAAATCAAAGTCTACCTTGTAAATGAAAAACGTCACCTAAACGCATTGTCATAGTATACATATATATTAAGTGCGTTCAATGTGAAAAATCTGAACTCAGGTTCAGTTTTGGTGTGTTGAACTCTGCCATTTTCATTCGCGAGGTTTGTGTCCATGGTTAACAAATGTTTTTTTTACGTTACGTTACGTTTGTTAATTTTTCTATTTTAGTTATTATTTAATAAACTATGATTCACCAAATTATAAAACTGATCAAATACGATTCACTAAATTCACACTGAATTATGAAGATATTTTTTTTTAAATTCATGACCAAGTGCTGCTAACTTTACGCCTTACGTAAATTGTTAATAACTTTTAAACTATGATTCACCAAATTGTAAAATTGATTCACTAAATTTCACCTAATTCTCACCAAATTATTTGCATACAAATTTTTAAAATTCCCCACTAAGTGCTGCTAAGTTGATGGCGGTCAAAAACGGTATGAGATTCGTTTAAGTTTAGAGTTAAGCCTTAAAGCCTAGAACGCTGCTGATGTGAAACGAAATTTTTCGTCGCTCTCCACGAGGACAACGAAATGCTTGCGAAATCTGGACCGAAAAATACTCAAAAATTGCAAAACATAAATGAAAAAAAAGCAAACACGCATCGCAGAAAGACATGCAATGACAAAATGAACAACAAAAACAAGCAAAAAAACTCAAAATGTCATTTTTCCACACACAATTAATGTCCCCGGCAATTGTTTGTGTGCGAAAAAGAAGTTTAGACTTTCAATTTCGTTGTCCCGAACAGCGTGCTACAGAACGAAAAGTTGAACGAAATTTTTGGTTTACCATTTCGTTGTTTCATTTTTGTATGGGATTTTTCGTTTCTTATCAGCAGCGTACTAGGCTTCAATTTTGACCAATTGAGGCTATCCTCTCCTAAAAATAAAATGTGCTGTACGAGTACTTCGATTGAATAATTTGCCTTAAAACAACTGTTCATTGTTTTCCGCTAGCCCAGAAAGTTAAAATAAAAATCGTTTTTACTTAATAACAGTTTTAACTTTTGAGTTAAAAGTCTTCCTAACCTCAGGCAAACGAATCGCAAAGTTTTGTAAAAAAAATTGCATTGAAAATATAATTTTTTTTAAATTTTGTTTTAAAATTGTCCGTTTTCAGGTATTAATCAGCGGTTTACAATATAAAAAACATTCAGTTGTATTTATTAGATTAAGACCTGCTTTTTCAATTGTCAGATAAACTATCAGAAGAATAAATGTCACTATAAAAAAAAACTTTTATTCCTAGGAATAATAGCTCTAACTTAGGTTTATCTAACTATTCAAAAAATTAGCCCTAAGTGATATTTAATAATAATATTTAAATTGCCTTAGATAAGGTTGCTTACATTGCTTCTATAATTGGCTGGCCATTGATGATTAACAAATCGATAGTTGTTTCAAAAAATGCAACAGATCTAGCAAATTTAGTATGTACAAAATACTGTTATATTCTGTAAGCAAACAAAATTCACCAAATTTTATCAGACGAATGTATTGAACAGGAACATTGCAAAATACTAAAAAGATTTGAGAAATGATATCCTCCTTTAACATTTTGCCGATGACGAATTTTATCAACAGAATTGACCTCCACACAGCAAGGCCACAGAAAGCTTCCCTATTTAAAACATATTTTATTCACTTCATCATATAAAAAAATAGAGGATATGGCTGCTTCTTTTATTTGCTGGTAAGCAGTGTCTTGTCCTTAAGATATTATTTTTGTGTACATACTAGATTCAATTTCTTTTAAAAAGCTTTGAATATAACACTTATCCGGATTTTGTTTCCATACAAAACTCTACAGCTCAACTAATATTATCGAACGAATCAAAATAATCCTAATCCAGCATAGCGTTCGCTCAAAATATTACCACATCCCCAAAATATGGTAAAATAGTTTGTTTGAATACCAAAAATTTTGTTTACTTTTAATTTTCGTTCATGTTCTAAAACTTCAACATTTTGAAAATAATCTTACTCAAGAGATTTCAGTATCACATAACAAATTCTTTTTTAAGTTCTGAGTTCTTGGGGGGGGTCATGACCCCGTGACCCCCCCCTTGTATACGCCGTTGCTTCACTTATAGTTATGTATCCGTACTTCTTATTCGTGCGTATTTCACCGATTGTTTCTGTACTTCTACGTTTTACTGGGAAATACCATTTAACGTTTGGCCACCACACAAAATACTAGAAAAAAACTGCAACATTGCTCTATTTTGTGTTCGACTATGTGTTGTAGGAAACCTGCGGGATATTTTTTTCATTGAAACGAGCTGATTTATGTGCTGAATATTCTAATTAATGTCTGTTGTCTAATGAGCATTTTTTGTGAAAGGGTGTTTTTGAAGCTGTGAAACAAGTTGTGAAGTTGTGATAGGTCAAAATTTAAAAGACTATTTTATAATTTTTAAAATTAAATCGTTCTTTCTTTATTTCAAGTTTCTACATGAATCCCTATTCTATACAGGGTGTCCCAAAAGTTAACGTCGAAACGAAAACGGGAGATAGAGTAGGTGGTGACAGTTATCAGAAAAGTAATAAAAAAAATCGCAGCCATATATTTTGTGAGTTATGGGCATTTGAAAAAAAAGTCCAAAAAATGGTCACCCTTAGACGGTTTTTCATGTGCCGTGACTACAAATCTTAATTTTTCTCATTTTTTTTCTTTTGTTACGGAACCTTGAATAACCCTGCTTCAAAATGCATTCAAAAATTTTAACTCAGCTGCATCAGTTTTAAAGTTAATATTACTTTTTTGCCCAACTAAGTAGGTACTAAAAAAATGTACATGACTCTAATTCAATGAACGGTAGTGTAAATAAAAAGGCACTACGATGTATCGGCAAGTTACCTTAAAAGTTGCAAAAAAGCTATAGGGAATAAATGGGGACTATCCCCTAAAATAACTCATTGGCTATACACTGCGGTCATCAGACCTATTCTCACTTACGGGATAGCAGTTTGGTGGACTGCTCTGGAAAAAGTAACATATCGCGACAAGTTAAGCAAAGTCCAGCGTTCAGCCTGCATGTGCATCAGCGGAGCTCTCCGTTCGACACCTTCCGCCGCTCTTGATATATTACTCAATCTTCCACCCATAGCAAGCAGGTGGCCGCGAGCACTGCTATAAGACTCCAAGCCATCTCTCAATGGACCAATAACTCCATTGGTCACACAAATATTCTGAATTCATTCGGATCAATACACAGTCACTCCGACTACACCACCCCACAATTGGTTTTTGGCAATAATTATGAAGTCACCATCCCAAATAGATCAGAATGGGACAACCTACCCTTTCTACCGTTTTCGTTTCGACGTTAACTTTTTGGACACCCTGTATATTCATTACTCTTTTTTTATCAGGCTCCTGTTGTTCCCCAGTTACATGGGGAGAACGACTGTCTCGTTTAAACTAGACGTCACGGCTGCCACATCTCCCGGACAAGGACAAATATAAAAGCGTCTAGTGACAGGATGAAAACAAGATATGACGCACGAGCGACAACAACAGGGTTTCAAGAAGGAGAACTTGTGTGGTTTTACAATCCCCACCGACAAAAGGAACTATCACCGAAGCTACAACAAAACTGGGAAGGCCCTTACACAGTAATAACCAGAATTAACGACGTGGTTTACCGTATACAAAGAGGGGTAAGAGGCAAACTAAAGGTAGTTCATTGTGACCGTTTACATCGTTATAATGGTGATAGAAGCAATGGAGTTGTTCGGGACGAACAATCCTAAGAGGGGGGCAATGTAACGATGAATTACTGAACTACTTTTAA
Organism: Episyrphus balteatus; assembly: GCF_945859705.1. Classification (NCBI taxonomy): domain Eukaryota; kingdom Metazoa; phylum Arthropoda; class Insecta; order Diptera; family Syrphidae; genus Episyrphus; species Episyrphus balteatus. Next base: position 96,835,246 of record NC_079134.1, on the reverse strand, counting down.
GATAAAAGTCTGAACACACTACCCACTACTGCAAAGGTAGAAATGTGAACGGACCTTTAGTAATTAAGAAAAATATCTCACTGAACACATCTAAAAATATCCCACTGAACATATCTCACTGAACACATCTCAAAATATCCCACACTGAACACATCTCAAAATATCCCACTAGACTGGAAGCCTTCCTGGAAAGGAAGTTTCGAGAGACAGGGACGAGAGCCTTCGAGGACGTTCTCGAGTCTCGAGATTCCGGTATAAAAGGCAGCGTAGACACCGACCGGACACAGTTTAATCTTGAAAGTGAAAGAGTACAGTACAAAGTGAAATAAAGTGTTGCGAATTGTTAGTAGTAAATAAAGTGATTTAAAAGTGTGTTTGTTTGAGCGAATAATAAAAGTAAATTGAGTTGAAATAAAGTGTGTTCTTATTTGAACGGAAATATAAGTGGAAATTAAATAAGTTTTATTGTGAACTCGGAATAAAACATTACAATATGTACATATCTGTTATTTTTAGGTTGTATTTGTTTTATTATGAAGAATGCGTCAATTTTACATAAATTTGGATACAGTTTTCACAAACTAATTTTGTTTTTTAATTCTAACAAAACCGGAGTGATAAAAATAAATTGAACTTAAATGAACTATACTCTGTCCGATAAAAATTGGCAGTACAGGCCTTATGGGAGAGCTTTTTCAAAATCAGTGGGACCTAATGACTGCCAAAAAGCAATTCACGAAAAATATGCCCCTGAAACACACAAGAAAACCACAGACGCGCCATGGCATTGTTGTTGTAATTTCTTTACTAAGCGAAGTACACCCTCCTATGACCGATCTGCCACACGATCTGTGGCCAGGGTTCGAACTTTACTTCGATCGAAGTAGATTTACTTCGATTTTGGGCAAAAAATAAAATCTACTTCCCTACTTCTCTTTTTCAGGATCTACTTCTATTTCTTAATTGAAAAATATTTTTCAAGTAATAAATTTAGAGAAAGGGATTTAACTTCAATTTTAAATCTGGTCAAGGCATTGAGAAATAAAGCTCAACTGTCAACTGATATCTCAAAAGATGAATGGATTCTTCGAATTCAAGATAGAAATAAAGTTTGTCAAAGTAATTTTGACTGATTTTGAAGAATTCCGGATCAAAAATTTGTTAGATTATGCTGAATTAACCGTTTTACCAAAGACCATATAACAAGTAAAGATGTCGCACGTAGAACAAATCACTGTGCTTGAAAATTTCTACCATCAGATTTTACCCATAGGTCCAAAACATGTATCCAAGAATTAAATTGTTGAGAAACATTTTAAAAATTTTCAATGAGTGTGTAGAAAAGAGAGGGTTGATTTTTATAGATGAATTTATTTAATGGGAGAGAGCGAGATGGTAGTTAAATGTTGATACGAATAAGGAAAAGAAAAAAAAAATACATACAATTGTCTACGAGAATGTATGAATTATTTTTTTTTTTCTTAAATTAGGTATTCAGGAAACTGATAACGACACATTATTCAAAATAATAATTTCAATAAGAACAATTTTATATGTGACAAGAGTATAAGAGCTAAATTGAGTGAAAATGAATTTCAACCTTCAAATTGTCAATAGGTCCAAATCCAAATCATAATAAAGCAGAAATCCTTCGCAACATCAAAATGAGTTCTTATCATGAGTGGGAAAGAGAGAGTTATTTTTAATACATTTGTTAAATGCGAAGGACCGAGATGTAAGTTGAATAGAAGCAAATGAAAACAAAAAAGATCGTTTTGTGATGGAAGCAGGTAGGTATAGCGAATAGATTTTTTTTTTCACAACTGGATTGCTTCACACAAGCAGGGCGACGAGAGGGCTGTTTAAAAAAGGGATGTAAGAAAAGAAAGAAAAAAAAAGAGTTTTGTAAGTGAATAGTATAGGTGGGGTGGGTAAGTATATATTTAAGCAGGTTGATTGTTTTTTTTTTTTTTTGAGTAGGTAGGTATATTTTTTCTTATAAAACTTTCGAGGGCAAATAGATATTTATTTTAATGTGTGTACGTAGGTGTACGATTTAGGTATTTTGTTCCGTTTCTGTAAAAAAAAAACAATCAACCTGCTTAAATATATACTTACCCACCCCACCTATACTATTCACTTACAAAACTCTTTTTTTCTTTCTTTTCTTACATCCCTTTTTTAAACAGCCCTCTCGTCGCCCTGCTTGTGTGAAGCAATCCAGTTGTGAAAAAAAATCTATTCGCTATACCTACCTGCAGTGTTGCCAATAGTGCAGATTTATCTGCATTTTGCAGATTTTCAACACATTCCCAGACTTTTAAGAACCATAAATCTGCAGTGCAGATTTTATCTGCAACTGAAACTTAACGTTTCAATAACAAAAATAGATTTCATTTCAAAAAAATCCAGTAAAATGGTATTAACTTTAGTTTTCAAATCAGCTGGAATTTGTTCATAACGTTCTATATTTTTCCTTCTTGATTTCATTTTCTAAATTCAAATTGTAACAAAACTCAGTACGATTTTGATTTTATAGAGGAAAAAGCCTAACGATATAATTAGGTATTTATAAACACTTCCAGGGTTCCAGGGAAGAAGCTATTGATACAAATTTAACAATTTCAGCGAGAAAAATTATTCTCGAAATTAATTTTAGCTGACACCTGTTCGCAATTTTCTTCATTGCAGATTTTTTTTCATAGTTTCTGCAGATTTTTCAAAATATTTTAATGGCAACACTGCCTACCTGCTCCCATCACAAAACGATCTTTTTTGTTTTCATTTGCTTCTATTCAACTTACATCTCGGTCCTTCGCATTTAACAAATGTATTAAAAATAACTCTCTCTTTCCCACTCATGATAAGAACTCATTTTGATGTTGCGAAGGATTTCTGCTTTATTATGATTTGGATTTGGACCTATTGACAATTTGAAGGTTGAAATTCATTTTCACTCAATTTAGCTCTTATACTCTTGTCACATATAAAATTGTTCTTATTGAAATTATTATTTTGAATAATGTGTCGTTATCAGTTTCCTGAATACCTAATTTAAGAAAAAAAAATAATTCATACATTCTCGTAGACAATTGTATGTATTTTTTTTTTCTTTTCCTTATTCGTATCAACATTTAACTACCATCTCGCTCTCTCCCATTAAATAAATTCATCTATAAAAATCAACCCTCTCTTTTCTACACACTCATTGAAAATTTTTAAAATGTTTCTCAACAATTTAATTCTTGGATACATGTTTTGGACCTATGGGTAAAATCTGATGGTAGAAATTTTCAAGCACAGAGATTTGTTCTACGTGCGACATCTTTACTTGTTATATGGTCTTTGAATTTACCCTTAAGCACCGTTACATCTTTTGGAAAAGATCATAATAAAAAAGTAAAGAAAAATAATTTTGTTGAAAAATAATTTTTTTTGAATAAATTTTTGGAAATAAATGTTCTGAAAGTTTAATGTTGAAATCTACGTCCGAAATTTTGGATCTACTTCACTTTTTTTTCAAATTTGCTTCGAAATTTTGAAACTGAAGTCCGAACCCTGTCTGTGGCAGAATGAAACTCAATGATAAAACTTTTTTATTAAAAGTATTTACAATACATAAGAGTTACCATTGGTAAACTTCTTTCAAGGAGTAGTTCCTTTTTCTTTCAGGATTAATGCTTTTTCAAGCTTTTAAAATGAAAAAAAGCATTATGTGTTGTCGTTGATAATCTAGCAAAACGATGTTTATTGTTTGATAGTTCGAAATCGAGTGAGGAAAATTTTATTTGAATAAATATTTAAATATAAACAAATTGAAATTATTATCAAAGATAAAATTAAAATTAAATTAAACATTTACAGTATTAAAAAGCAAAGTGAATAAAACAAATTAGTATTCTAACACCGCCTCTTAATTTGTGCTATTAACATTTCAAATTCTTAAAATAATTAAACAACAAAACAAAAATGAACTAAATTAGATTTAAATTTGAAATATTATTGTCTCGAGGACTTTTGTCATAATGTCCGCAACTTGATCGTTGATTGAGATGTATCAAATTCGGCATTGTGTTTGTATTTAACATTTTTAAACAAAGATGAATTCTCATTGTCAATATGCTCATTCCAGTTAGGCCAATCAGCACGTTTTCTAGCATCTCTCATCGCAACTGGGTCTTCTTGCACAAAAGTGTAAGCAGAAAGTGCAAAATTTGCAGTCCAATCATCAGGGTCATATCGATATCGATCTGGCTTATTCCTAATTCGTTCACTTCGGCGAACATTGTTAGTGGTACTTGATTCATTATGATCGATGTCATTGACCATAGTTGATAAATCATTCAAATTTTCTGCAGCATCAGTAGAACAATTCGGAATTTCATCTTGAACATCTTCTTCTTCGATGTTACCGATGCTTTCCATATTAGCACCGTGGACTTTTTGTTCATCTTCATTATCTTCGCTTACCGCCTCTGAATCAAACACATTGGTGTAATTCATACGGTCGAATATTGATTTTTCGTTAAAAATAACATTACGCCCCATCACAAGCTTGTCACTTTCGATGTCCCATAGTCGGTAGGTATGTGAGGATGAACCATATCCAAGCATGTAACATTTTCTTGATCTTGCGTCAAGTTTAGTTCGATTCTCTTTTGGCACAAAGTTATAGCAAATGGAACCAAAGATACGAAGGTTAGATAAATCTGGTTTCTTGCCATACCAAATTTCTGCTGGAGTTTTGTTCTCAAATTGTTTACCAAAGGCACTTGTTGGTGAACGATTCTTAACGTAGTTCGCATTCATAACTGCTTCAGTCCAAAAACGACGACTTAAGTCACTAGATAAAAGCATTGTTCTTGCCTTTTCTACTACAGTGCGATTGAATCGTTCAGAAACACCATTCATTTCGGGATTGTACGGTACAGTATAATTCAATCGAATACCTTTGGATACACAGAAAGATTTAAACTCTTTAGAGGTATACTCACCACCATTATCTAACTGCAACCTCAGAACTTTTTGACCATGCATATTTTCAACCATAGCTAGATATTGTTGAAATTTTTCAAATACTTCACTCTTCTGTTTCATACCATAAACCATGGATGCACGAGAAAAGTCATCAGTGAATGACACAAAATATCGGGACCCATCATGACTAGCTTCGCTCATTGGACCACTTACATCTGTATGCACTAGCTCCAAAATTCGTTCAGATCGTATATTCTTTCTTGGTGGAAATGATAATCGTGTTTGTTTCCCAAAAACGCACGGCTCACATAACTTGGTCTGGATATTGAAATTTAATTTGCTCAGCCCATTGGCCATATTTCGGTTGATCATCTTCTTCATGTCGTTAGCATTCAAATGAGCTAAACGATAATGCCATAGTATTTGCGATGCTTCGGTCAATTTATCTTCGCTAGCAATTCCAGCAAACAAACTTCTTTCGACGTAGAAAGTGGTTTCATACAGTTGACCTTTTCGATTAGCAGCAAATACGTTTTTCCCATTCTTCGATATCAACGCATCAACACCATTGAAGATGATTTTATAACCTTTTTCTGTTAGTTGACGAATAGACAAGAGATTACACTTCAAATTTTCAACGAACAAAACATTTTTAATCGTTTTGGTTGAATTGTCTCCATCGAAAAAAGTCTTGATCGAAATGTCACCTCTCTGCTTAGCAACCAATGATGCACCAGATTTTGCTGTTGATATATTAATCGGATCAACTCTTTGAATGTTATTGAAGAACTCTTTATTATTTATTATATGATGTGTTGCACCAGAATCAAGAATAAAACGTATTTCTTGAAAATCATTGCTTGATTTCTTCGAGGCTGAGCTCATGCAACAAGACACAACTTTATCATTCGATTCATTACTCAGATATTGTTCTTCACACAGCAAAAATTCTGGGTCAGAATCTTTAGCACAATTATTAGCACCAGCATTTTTACGATTGTAGGATTTATTTTTCTTCCACAATTTTGCTCGACATTCGGATTTAACATGACCTGGCTTCTTACATCTATGACAAATAATCTTCGAACGATCCGCTTGCATAGCCATGGTATCACTCGATCTAATGCTCTGTTCATGACCGTTAGCACGCTTCGCACATTCGTCCAAAAGACGACTCTTGACAAATTCCATCGTCAATTTAGAAGGGTCCATCGTCTCTATAGCCGTTACCAAACTATTAAAACTTTTTGGTAAAGTAAAAAGAAATTTACAAACGACATCTAGCTCATCTAAGTTGGCACCAGTCGATCTCAGCTCACGCACTTTATGATCAAATTCAAGAAAATATTCATGAATGTCTTCGCCATCCTTGTATCGCATTGCTAACACTTGCCTTCGAAGTAGCAACCGACCAGAGACACTCTTGCGTTCATAAACATTAATAAGAGTATCATAAATTTCTTTTGCATACTCTTTATCCTTGATATATTCAAGTTGAGAATCTCCAATACATTGAACTAGAACTGCCTTGCATTTCTTCTCATTCAATTTCAAAGAATTTTTCACATTTATATCTTGTTCAGCCTCCAACAACGAGTTCAATGAAGTCTTCAAAAATTTTTCCAGAGATTTTTCTTCTAGTAAAATCTGAACTCGATATTTCCAGTTTGAGAAATTCGTTCCATCGAAAGGCTTTACTTTTTGCAAAATATTTTCCATATTCGCTTTAATGAACAAAATCTTCTTTGGACTCGATTTGAAAATTTGAAAAAAAAAAACAATAAAAACTTATATAACCCAATTAGATGCCTGGGCCCATAACCTGATAATCTAGCAAAACGATGTTTATTGTTTGATAGTTCGAAATCGAGTGAGGAAAATTTTATTTGAATAAATATTTAAATATAAACAAATTGAAATTATTATCAAAGATAAAATTAAAATTAAATTAAACATTTACAGTATTAAAAAGCAAAGTGAATAAAACAAATTAGTATTCTAACAGTCGTGGTGTTGGTGGCTGTTTGTTTTTTATTTTGTGTATGAAGGAAAACAGTTAATGTCAACATTTTGACATGCATTTTAACATTTCAACAGGAAAAATAGTTTACCCTTGCTTGGGGTCGGGCTGTGTTTTAAATGAGTGAATTTTTTGTTTTGTTATTTTGGTGTTAAACGAAAAATTAATTTTTTTTCGTTTTTTTGAAATTTTACCGATAAAATGGTAACGCTGGTACCTTTTCGAAACATTTTTTTCGGATAACACGGCATCGCTGTGTGAGCTTTTTTATGTGATAGACATATCCAGAAGGCGTGAAGCGGAGTGAGATGCAAATGCCCTATCTTCCCTGTACTGCCAATTTTTATCGGACAGAGTATAGTTCAGTAGCGTGATTTGAACTAAAGTGATCGATCACTCAAATGAACTTAAGTGCCCAACTCTACTACACAGTGATTTTTCAATCGATTGAAAAATCACATGCGGTGGCTACACACTGTTGTGCCCAATCACGTTCCACTTTTACATTTTTTAGGAAAAAACGTCAAAAAGAGAAACAATTAAGTAATAGAACTGTACTACCCTCAGAAAATTCAATTCATTTCGTGAGCATCTTCCCCCTTCACTCCTCATCCCTCTTGCCTACAAACTGACTGCTTAGGCGATTGAAAAATCACCGTGTAGCCAGGCACTTTGGAAATGTTTTTTTGTATTCTTCTTTTTTAAATATTTTTTTCTTGTTTCCTAGGTGATTGCTGTCGAATAGAATATTTTGTTTCGAAAACTTGAACACATTTTTGTTTTGGAATATTTGTTTGATTATTTTTTATTGAAATATTTAACTTAACTCTAATTTATTTTCTGAATGAAATAATAAAGCGAGTAATGCTATATTATTATATTATGTACTTATTTTATTAAAAACAAAAGCTTTTGCTTTCTTAATACAGGGCGCTCTACAACTGATTATTCTAGAAGTGGATTTTTTAAAATTAAAAATAGGTACCTACAATGAAGTTTTGAATTTTTTTTTTTATTTAAAGATTTTGTTAAATTTTTGAGCTTTTATTAATTAATACAAAAGGTTTAAAACTTGACAAAAATTATAAAACTTTAGAAAACATTTAACATTTTGTTATGTCAAAAACTAATAACCTTCCTTTGAATTTCATCTGTCTCGATGACGCTCCCCTTTATTATTTAGTTTTTAACTTTATTTACTTTAATGCCTGGCTACACAGTGATTTTTCAGTGCCTGGCTACACAGTGATTTTTCAATCGATTGAAAAATCACATGCGGTGGCAACACACTGTTGTGCCCAATCACGTTCCACTTTTACATTTTCTAGGAACAAACGTCAAAAAGAGGAAAAATTTAGAAATGGAACTGTACTACCCTAAGAAAATTCAGTTCGCTTCGTGAGCATGAGCATCTTCCCCCTTCACTCCTCATCCCTCTCGCCTACAAACTCACTGCTTAGGCGATTGAAAAATCACCGTGTAGCCGTGTAAATTCACGTTCATGATAGTACTAAAGTTTATATATACAAGGCTTTTTCAATAATTCATTGTAATTATGGCTCATTGACTCATTAACCTATAATATATGGACTGCTAGTTGCTACTCGTTCCCATACAAAATTTTTGAAAACGTGGTTCAATCATTACTAGCGCTTGTGGAAGAAAGCGGTAAATAGAACGCAGTTAGCGTAGCGACATCTTCTGGCACATCGCTGGAACCAACATTTTTGTACATAGAAACTATGGCCATCTACATTTTTTCCCTTCAAGCAAACAAGTCCGACCTCGGTCCGAATCAGCTCCAACGTGAGTCCGACCTCGACAACGAAACGGGTCCCACGGCGGCTCAAATTAGTATGGAAATTATAATCACCGCGAAGCCGATTGCATATGTATGGGTATTTTCACCACGATTTCTCCTTCCACTTTCTGTTCATACACAAAAAGTTGCAAGTGTGTGAGTGCAACCTCGTTTTTCGCATTTTGAGGGAGTGTCTTTTCTAAGCTCCGTTTTCTTGCTTGAAGGGTTCTGTCTTCTTTGAAGTGGAGTTTTTGACGTTTTGGAAGAATTCTTTCAATTAAAAAATATATAAAAAAGTTTTAGGAAAAGAAAAATGTCGCGATAAAATAAATAATGAAATCATAAGAAAGGTTTCATTATTGTTATGACTATGCTTTAGGAAATGATTCATGGGCATATTAGCACGAAATCGTTTTTACTTGTAAATATAATGAGGCCATGAAAAAATTTTTTTGTTTTCTTACACATTTTTTTAATGAAAACTTTTAAAACCTGAAAAATCATATAATTTTCCATGATATAATAACTATTACACGATTACATGTATCTCGATCCACGAACGCTCTATCATAACTAAATAATCGCAATAACTTAATTTGATATTTTGGTTTAAGAAGATATACGCTTTTCTTTGTAACAAACCTGTGTGGAAATTATTTATTTCATCCTGAACATACCTATGTATTTTTTAATTTGTAAATTTTTTTCTTTTTAAAGATAACTTTTGCTTTCAGAGATCACATTTCTTAAAATGCGTATTAGATATTATTATACTATTTTTACTCGATACTTTTTTATAGAAAAAAATATTTATGGTTTGATGTTTCCGCAAAAAAATAATGATGCTGAAAACATCGCTCTTGGAAACATCGATGTAATAGAAACATCAGTTTTGTTTTTTTTTTTTGAAAGTGAAGGGCACCAGGCGAGTTCTACTCAAAACACGAATGTGGAAGAAAAACATTTCTGAATTATTTTCGTACTTTTAGTACAGTTGAACCATAAATTAAGGTACCTTCAACGTAATTTATTGGATTAAGAAAAATATAAATTTTTCCTCATTACGTGACCTTTCTTTATTTAATGAATGTTATCTTCTTCGTTGGCTACAGGTCGTATTTTGATTTTACTTTTTCTTTTCTGTCGACACGTTTCGATTGTGCTTACAATCTTCCTGAGGACTCTAAGAAAAAATGTTCTAAAAATTGCTTATTTCTTATACCTAGTTTGTTTTCGCTGTTGTTTAAATATTTTAAAATTCAATAAAAAATGTCTTGAGAAAGACGTTTATAATCATTGAAATTTCAAAATATAAAAACTTTTTTATTTGATAAGAAATTCAAAAAAATTTTCTTATCAAATTTAACTTTAAGAATTTAAGTTGACTTTAAAATTCAACTAAGAAATTCCTTCTAACAAACTGACTATAAATACTGCTAAGCCCTTCTTAATCTGTTCTCCTATTAACAGTATTCTCTTTATCTAAAATATGTAGCATTTCTAATACCATTCTTTTACTATACTGCTTTTCTGTTTGTAAAATATCTACATTGTTATAATCTGGGCTATGTCCCTCATCCAGGGCTACCTTCGTAGATTTTCAAAAAGAGGCCAAAAAGAGAGAGGATTTTGATAAAAAAAGAGACCCCAATAAAAAAATGTAAAAATAGAATAAGTTAAGTACTACAGTCACACGAAATACCTCATTTGCGCCTTTCCCGAACCGCAACATAAACATTTTAACACAATTTTTCTTAAAATTAAAATTGTGGTTATAATAAAAATAATACTCGTACACAAAATTTATTAAAAATAACCTTATAAAAATCAAATCAGCGCTAAACAACAGCAACGTATATGTTTTTTACAATTGAGTCGTTATAATTGAAAGTGGTATGAGCCAAATTTTCCATGATTTTCAAAAAAATGTCTATTTTTTTAATCAAACGTACATAATTTTAAAAAAGAGGAAAAAGAGGAATAAAAATATCAAAGAGTGATTTTTTGACAATTTTGAAAAAGTAGAGGGAAAGTGGATGTGTGAAAAAAGAGGAAAAACGCATCTTAAGAGGAGCGAAGGTAGCCCAGCCCTCATCTATACAATGTAAAGCTAGAGAGTGTGTGAAGTTAGCCCCCCTTTTTTTGAAATTGTTATTTTTGAAAGTTGTTCCAGGTTGTTCCCGATTTGTTCCGGATTGTTCCAAATTTTTTTTGAAAAATTTTCAAAAATGGAGGTTTTAGAGCCAAAAAACCGTTTTTGACCTAGCCCCCCTTTTTTCGAAAATTGAAATTTTGAAAGTTGTTCCGGGTTTAAAAAGTTGTTCCGAACATTGTTCCAAATTTTTGGACCTCTAAGTTCAATATTTCGAAAGTTAGGGGCCAAAAACCAAAAAATTCTAGCCCCCCTTTTTTCGATTTTTTAGGTTTTTATATATTTTTTTTAGCTTTAAAAAGTTGTTCTAAACATTGTCCCAAGAAATTGAGGTCCTAAAGTTTGTATTTTTAAAGATATGGCTTTGGAAACTTTTTTTCAAAAAACTAAAAAAACAACTTTTCCAATTATTATTTTCCAAATTTTTTTTCTGAAATCGAATATTTAACCATATATACATATTTGGAGTGAGTTTCAGTGTTCTACAGTAAGAGCATCAACTCGAAAATGCACTTTCAAAATAAATCTTGATGTTTTCACATTTTCAAAAATTTCCATAGGCCCCCCTTTTTCGAAAAATAAAATTCCAAAAGTTGTTCCAAGTTGAACATTAATATTTCTTAAGCCAAACCAAAAATCGTTAAGAAAATCAAACAACTACGCATTTAAACTAAAAAAAACGGTTTAAGTAAACTCTTGCCCCAATTTTGCTCCCCTCTTGAAAATTTTAAGATCCAAAAATTAAAACAAATTAGTCTTCTGATTTTCTTTAACCTGTTAAAATAAAATATGTTTCAAAGATATATCAACCCCCCAAAATTATAAAAAACCCCCCACCACTCCCCAAATTCGAAAACCGAAAATCCAAAAACGCACATACATGTATTATTATGAAAACCAAAATGTTCCCAACTTTTATCAAAAAATAATGAAAAATATAGATTTTAGAGCAAAAAAACTATTTTTACGATATTAGAAAAAAATTCTCATTTAACCCCAAAAATTTTCAAAAATTAAAATTTAAAAATCAATATTGTGATAATATAGTCCTTTCAAATTAATTCCAGTTAAAACATAAGAAAAAAAAATGTATATAAGTTTTTTTCGAAAACGTGCTCCCCAGACCCCCTTTTGACCAAAACTGAGAATATCAAATTAAATACTTATAAAAAACCCCACGTTAAAAAACATTATACGAGTTTCATACCATAAAACTTAAAATTAGATACTTAAAAAAATTAAAGAAAATTTTTACGATATAACAAAAAAAAAAAAATTCTGGCTCCCCTTTTTCGAATTTCGAAAATCCAAAAATTATTCCAGGTTGTTCTAGGGCTCTTCTAAATTGTTCCAGACTTTCGCTTCTTAATATTGATTTTTAGTATGAAAAATTTCAAAAAAATGCTCCCCCATCCCCCCTTTTGACAAATCCAAAATCTAAAAGTTGTTCCAAGTGCACAATCACTCAAATACAATTGTTCCAAAGTTTCATTCAAAAATATTCAAAACTGAGCATTTTAAGCCAAAATTTCATTTAATATGGGAAAATCATGTTAAACTTGTTCTGGCTCCCCTTTTTCGAATTTCAAAAATCCAAAACTTGTTCCAGGTTGTTCTAGGGCTCTTCTAAATTGTTCCAGACTTTCGCTTCTTAATATTGATTTTTAGTATGAAAAATTTCAAAAAAATGCTCCCCCATCCCCCCTTTTGACAAATCCAAAATCTAAAAGTTGTTCCAAGTGCACAATCACTCAAATACAATTGTTCCAAAGTTTCATTCAAAAATATTCAAAACTGAGCATTTTAAGCCAAAATTTCATTTAATATGGGAAAATCATGTTAAACTTGTTCTGGCTCCCCTTTTTCGAATTTCAAAAATCCAAAACTTGTTCCAGGTTGTTCTAGGGCTCTTCTAAATTGTTCCAGACTTTCGCTTCTTAATATTGATTTTTAGTATGAAAAATTTCAAAAAAATGCTCCCCCATCCCCCCTTTTGACAAATCCAAAATCTAAAAGTTGTTCCAAGTGCACAATCACTCAAATACAATTGTTCCAAAGTTTCATTCAAAAATATTCAAAACTGAGCATTTTAATCCAAAATTTCATTTAATATGGGAAAATCATGTTAAACTTGTTCTGGCTCCCCTTTTTCGAATTTCAAAAATCCAAAACTTGTTCCAGGTTGTTCTAGGGCTCTTCTAAATTGTTCCAGACTTTCGCTTCTTAATATTGATTTTTAGTATGAAAAATTTCAAAAAAATGCTCCCCCATCCCCCCTTTTGACAAATCCAAAATCTAAAAGTTGTTCCAAGTGCACAATCACTCAAATACAATTGTTCCAAAGTTTCATTCAAAAATATTCAAAACTGAGCATTTTAAGCCAAAATTTCATTTAATATGGGAAAATCATGTAAAACTTGTTCTGGCTCCCCTTTTTCGAATTTCAAAAATCCAAAACTTGTTCCAGGTTGTTCTAGGGCTCTTCTAAATTGTTCCAGACTTTCGCTTCTTAATATTGATTTTTATTATGAAAAATTTCAAAAAAATGCTCCCCCATCCCCCCTTTTGACAAATCCAAAATCTAAAAGTTGTTCCAAGTGCACAATCACTCAAATACAATTGTCCCAAAGTTTCATTCAAAAATATTCAAAACTGAGCATTTTAAGCCAAAATTTCATTTAATATGGGAAAATCATGTTAAACTTGTTCTGGCTCCCCTTTTTCGAATTTCAAAAATCCAAAACTTGTTCCAGGTTGTTCTAGGGCTCTTCTAAATTGTTCCAGACTTTCGCTTCTTAATATTGATTTTTAGTATGAAAAATTTCAAAAAAATGCTCCCCCATCCCCCCTTTTGACAAATCCAAAATCTAAAAGTTGTTCCAAGCGCACAATCACTCAAATACAATTGTTCCAAAGTTTCATTCAAAAATATTCAAAACTGAGCATTTTAAGCCAAAATTTCATTTAATATGGGAAAATCATGTTAAACTTGTTCTGGCTCCCCTTTTTCGAATTTCAAAAATCCAAAACTTGTTCCAGGTTGTTCTAGGGCTCTTCTAAATTGTTCCAGACTTTCGCTTCTTAATATTGATTTTTAGTATGAAAAATTTCAAAAAAATGCTCCCCCATCCCCCCTTTTGACAAATCCAAAATCTAAAAGTTGTTCCAAGTGCACAATCACTCAAATACAATTGTTCCAAAGTTTCATTCAAAAATATTCAAAACTGAGCATTTTAAGCCAAAATTTCATTTAATATGGGAAAATCATGTTAAACTTGTTCTGGCTCCCCTTTTTCGAATTTCAAAAATCCAAAACTTGTTCCAGGTTGTTCTAGGGCTCTTCTAAATTGTTCCAGACTTTCGCTTCTTAATATTGATTTTTAGTATGAAAAATTTCAAAAAAATGCTCCCCCATCCCCCCTTTTGACAAATCCAAAATCTAAAAGTTGTTCCAAGTGCACAATCACTCAAATACAATTGTTCCAAAGTTTCATTCAAAAATATTCAAAACTGAGCATTTTAAGCCAAAATTTCATTTAATATGGGAAAATCATGTTAAACTTGTTCTGGCTCCCCTTTTTCGAATTTCAAAAATCCAAAACTTGTTCCAGGTTGTTCTAGGGCTCTTCTAAATTGTTCCAGACTTTCGCTTCTTAATATTGATTTTTAGTATGAAAAATTTCAAAAAAATGCTCCCCCATCCCTCCTTTTGACAAATCCAAAATCTAAAAGTTGTTCCAAGTGCACAATCACTCAAATACAATTGTTCCAAAGTTTCATTCAAAAATATTCAAAACTGAGCATTTTAAGCCAAAATTTCATTTAATATGGGAAAATCATGTTAAACTTGTTCTGGCTCCCCTTTTTCGAATTTCAAAAATCCAAAACTTGTTCCAGGTTGTTCTAGGGCTCTTCTAAATTGTTCCAGACTCTCGCTTCTTAATATTGATTTTTAGTATGAAAAATTTCAAAAAAATGCTCCCCCATCCCCCCTTTTGACAAATCCAAAATCTAAAAGTTGTTCCAAGTGCACAATCACTCAAATACAATTGTTCCAAAGTTTCATTCAAAAATATTCAAAACTGAGCATTTTAAGCCAAAATTTCATTTAATATGGGAAAATCATGTTAAACTTGTTCTGGCTCCCCTTTTTCGAATTTCAAAAATCCAAAACTTGTTCCAGGTTGTTCTAGGGCTCTTCTAAATTGTTCCAGACTTTCGCTTCTTAATATTGATTTTTAGTATGAAAAATTTCAAAAAAATGCTCCCCCATCCCCCCTTTTGACAAATCCAAAATCTAAAAGTTGTTCCAAGTGCACAATCACTCAAATACAATTGTTCCAAAGTTTCATTCAAAAATATTCAAAACTGAGCATTTTAAGCCAAAATTTCATTTAATATGGGAAAATCATGTTAAACTTGTTCTGGCTCCCCTTTTTCGAATTTCAAAAATCCAAAACTTGTTCCAGGTTGTTCTAGGGCTCTTCTAAATTGTTCCAGACTTTCGCTTCTTAATATTGATTTTTAGTATGAAAAATTTCAAAAAAATGCTCCCCCATCCCCCCTTTTGACAAATCCAAAATCTAAAAGTTGTTCCAAGTGCACAATCACTCAAATACAATTGTTCCAAAGTTTCATTCAAAAATATTCAAAACTGAGCATTTTAAGCCAAAATTTCATTTAATATGGGAAAATCATGTTAAACTTGTTCTGGCTCCCCTTTTTCGAATTTCAAAAATCCAAAACTTGTTCCAGGTTGTTCTAGGGCTCTTCTAAATTGTTCCAGACTCTCGCTTCTTAATATTGATTTTTAGTATGAAAAATTTCAAAAAAATGCTCCCCCATCCCCCCTTTTGACAAATCCAAAATCTAAAAGTTGTTCCAAGTGCACAATCACTCAAATACAATTGTTCCAAAGTTTCATTCAAAAATATTCAAAACTGAGCATTTTAAGCCAAAATTTCATTTAATATGGGAAAATCATGTTAAACTTGTTCTGGCTCCCCTTTTTCGAATTTCAAAAATCCAAAACTTGTTCCAGGTTGTTCTAGGGCTCTTCTAAATTGTTCCAGACTTTCGCTTCTTAATATTGATTTTTGCTATCAAAAATTTCAAAAAAAAAATGCTAAAAAAAAGTTTGGCGTATACGTACTTTTTTTTATACCAAAGAGGCCGCCAAATATCAAAGGGTCGCAAAATTCAGTCTTGCCCAGAGGCCCCAGCAACTAACGAGCGCCATTGATTGCCTCACCCTTTTTTACAAATCCAAAAGTTGTTCCAAACGCAAAAACACTTCAACTAATGAAAAAAAAATCTTATGTTTCAATGTTTTAAAAGTGCTAAATTGTCATGTTAGAAATCAAAATACGTATCAATTTCATCAGCTTTTCCTTTTAATTCTTTATATATTTACAAGATATATACTTCAATAAAGATTAGTAAATGTTTTTAACCGAAAGTTAATATTAATGATAAAATTGAACAGTATTTCTTAAATATTTTTTTTAATAAATAAAAACTTGATATTTTTATTCTTTTTTTTAATACTAATAATAGCCGTGTTTTATTGGTACTCAGTATTTGACTGAGTAATATTTTACTCAGTATTTTACTGAGTAAACATTTAATGCTCTAAATAACAAAAACGATTACTTTTATTTATTTTATTAATTTTTTACATTTAAGAAAAGACTGGCTCCCGAAAATTACGCCATAGGAAATTACGCCAGATTTTTTTTTGGAAAAAAAGCCAAAACATTTTTCATACAAAATCTGGCTTTTTTTCCTTGGCAAAAGGTGCAAAATTTTTCTGGGAATATTTCCAGAATTTCTGGCATTTTTTTCCAAAAAAATGTCTGGTGCTTTTTCTATTTCATAAAATGGAAAAAAAGCCAGAAACCATCGGGCGTTTTTTCCTTTTTTGTTTTTGAAAAAGAGCCAAAATAAAATACTAAAATAATTAGATTTAGTTTTCGTAACATCGATAATTAATTTTCGTATGCTTGATTATTTTAAGTACTATCATACTTTAAACTTACAGTTTTTGTTATAAAATGTTAATTTTTGTATGGTTGGTTTAAAAAAAAGACAAAATTATAAAAAACATTTGTTTGGTACTGCATTTTGAGACAATAAATTAACGCTCCAGGGGGGGGGGGCGCGTCGCGGAGCGCGATTGCGCCGCGGCCGGGTGTTGCACCGCGCCGTGAGTCCGGCTGCCATCGGCGGCGCGCCGTGCGGCGGGTTCGCGTTGCGCGTACGCGTGGCACGGTGGTGGCGGCGGGTGTGCGGTTCGCGACCCCCCCCACCGCGCGGCGCGGTGCAACACCCGGCCGCGACGCGCCAAAACTTGTTCCAGGTTGTTCTAGGGCTCTTCTAAATTGTTCCAGACTTTCGCTTCTTAATATTGATTTTTAGTATGAAAAATTTCAAAAAAATGCTCCCCCATCCCCCCTTTTGACAAATCCAAAATCTAAAAGTTGTTCCAAGCGCACAATCACTCAAATACAATTGTTCCAAAGTTTCATTCAAAAATATTCAAAACTGAGCATTTTAAGCCAAAATTTCATTTAATATGGGAAAATCATGTTAAACTTGTTCTGGCTCCCCTTTTTCGAATTTCAAAAATCCAAAACTTGTTCCAGGTTGTTCTAGGGCTCTTCTAAATTGTTCCAGACTTTCGCTTCTTAATATTGATTTTTAGTATGAAAAATTTCAAAAAAATGCTCCCCCATCCCCCCTTTTGACAAATCCAAAATCTAAAAGTTGTTCCAAGTGCACAATCACTCAAATACAATTGTTCCAAAGTTTCATTCAAAAATATTCAAAACTGAGCATTTTAAGCCAAAATTTCATTTAATATGGGAAAATCATGTTAAACTTGTTCTGGCTCCCCTTTTTCGAATTTCAAAAATCCAAAACTTGTTCCAGGTTGTTCTAGGGCTCTTCTAAATTGTTCCAGACTTTCGCTTCTTAATATTGATTTTTAGTATGAAAAATTTCAAAAAAATGCTCCCCCATCCCCCCTTTTGACAAATCCAAAATCTAAAAGTTGTTCCAAGTGCACAATCACTCAAATACAATTGTTCCAAAGTTTCCTTCAAAAATATTCAAAACTGAGCATTTTAAGCCAAAATTTCATTTAATATGGGAAAATCATGTTAAACTTGTTCTGGCTCCCCTTTTTCGAATTTCAAAAATCCAAAACTTGTTCCAGGTTGTTCTAGGGCTCTTCTAAATTGTTCCAGACTTTCGCTTCTTAATATTGATTTTTAGTATGAAAAATTTCAAAAAAATGCTCCCCCATCCCCCCTTTTGACAAATCCAAAATCTAAAAGTTGTTCCAAGTGCACAATCACTCAAATACAATTGTTCCAAAGTTTCATTCAAAAATATTCAAAACTGAGCATTTTAAGCCAAAATTTCATTTAATATGGGAAAATCATGTTAAACTTGTTCTGGCTCCCCTTTTTCGAATTTCAAAAATCCAAAACTTGTTCCAGGTTGTTCTAGGGCTCTTCTAAATTGTTCCAGACTTTCGCTTCTTAATATTGATTTTTAGTATGAAAAATTTCAAAAAAATGCTCCCCCATCCCCCCTTTTGACAAATCCAAAATCTAAAAGTTGTTCCAAGTGCACAATCACTCAAATACAATTGTTCCAAAGTTTCATTCAAAAATATTCAAAACTGAGCATTTTAAGCCAAAATTTCATTTAATATGGGAAAATCATGTTAAACTTGTTCTGGCTCCCCTTTTTCGAATTTCAAAAATCCAAAACTTGTTCCAGGTTGTTCTAGGGCTCTTCTAAATTGTTCCAGACTTTCGCTTCTTAATATTGATTTTTATTATGAAAAATTTCAAAAAAATGCTCCCCCATCCCCCCTTTTGACAAATCCAAAATCTAAAAGTTGTTCCAAGTGCACAATCACTCAAATACAATTGTCCCAAAGTTTCATTCAAAAATATTCAAAACTGAGCATTTTAAGCCAAAATTTCATTTAATATTTGAAAATCATGTTAAACTTGTTCTGGCTCCCCTTTTTCGAATTTCAAAAATCCAAAACTTGTTCCAGGTTGTTCTAGGGCTCTTCTAAATTGTTCCAGACTTTCGCTTCTTAATATTGATTTTTAGTATGAAAAATTTCAAAAAAATGCTCCCCCATCCCCCCTTTTGACAAATCCAAAATCTAAAAGTTGTTCCAAGTGCACAATCACTCAAATACAATTGTTCCAAAGTTTCATTCAAAAATATTCAAAACTGAGCATTTTAAGCCAAAATTTCATTTAATATGGGAAAATCATGTTAAACTTGTTCTGGCTCCCCTTTTTCGAATTTCAAAAATCCAAAACTTGTTCCAGGTTGTTCTAGGGCTCTTCTAAATTGTTCCAGACTTTCGCTTCTTAATATTGATTTTTAGTATGAAAAATTTCAAAAAAATGCTCCCCCATCCCCCCTTTTGACAAATCCAAAATCTAAAAGTTGTTCCAAGTGCACAATCACTCAAATACAATTGTTCCAAAGTTTCATTCAAAAATATTCAAAACTGAGCATTTTAAGCCAAAATTTCATTTAATATGGGAAAATCATGTTAAACTTGTTCTGGCTCCCCTTTTTCGAATTTCAAAAATCCAAAACTTGTTCCAGGTTGTTCTAGGGCTCTTCTAAATTGTTCCAGACTTTCGCTTCTTAATATTGATTTTTAGTATGAAAAATTTCAAAAAAATGCTCCCCCATCCCCCCTTTTGACAAATCCAAAATCTAAAAGTTGTTCCAAGTGCACAATCACTCAAATACAATTGTTCCAAAGTTTCATTCAAAAATATTCAAAACTGAGCATTTTAAGCCAAAATTTCATTTAATATGGGAAAATCATGTTAAACTTGTTCTGGCTCCCCTTTTTCGAATTTCAAAAATCCAAAACTTGTTCCAGGTTGTTCTAGGGCTCTTCTAAATTGTTCCAGACTCTCGCTTCTTAATATTGATTTTTAGTATGAAAAATTTCAAAAAAATGCTCCCCCATCCCCCCTTTTGACAAATCCAAAATCTAAAAGTTGTTCCAAGTGCACAATCACTCAAATACAATTGTTCCAAAGTTTCATTCAAAAATATTCAAAACTGAGCATTTTAAGCCAAAATTTCATTTAATATGGGAAAATCATGTTAAACTTGTTCTGGCTCCCCTTTTTCGAATTTCAAAAATCCAAAACTTGTTCCAGGTTGTTCTAGGGCTCTTCTAAATTGTTCCAGACTTTCGCTTCTTAATATTGATTTTTGCTATCAAAAATTTCAAAAAAAAAATGCTAAAAAAAAGTTTGGCGTATACGTACTTTTTTTATACCAAAGAGGCCGCCAAATATCAAAGGGTCGCAAAATTCAGTCTTGCCCAGAGGCCCCAGCAACTAACGAGCGCCATTGATTGCCTCACCCTTTTTTACAAATCCAAAAGTTGTTCCAAACGCAAAAACACTTCAACTAATGAAAAAAAAATCTTATGTTTCAATGTTTTAAAAGTGCTAAATTGTCATGTTAGAAATCAAAATACGTATCAATTTCATCAGCTTTTCCTTTTAATTCTTTATATATTTACAAGATATATACTTCAATAAAGATTAGTAAATGTTTTTAACCGAAAGTTAATATTAATGATAAAATTGAACAGTATTTCTTAAATATTTTTTTTAATAAATAAAAACTTGATATTTTTATTCTTTTTTTTAATACTAATAATAGCCGTGTTTTATTGGTACTCAGTATTTGACTGAGTAATATTTTACTCAGTATTTTACTGAGTAAACATTTAATGCTCTAAATAACAAAAACGATTACTTTTATTTATTTTATTAATTTTTTACATTTAAGAAAAGACTGGCTCCCGAAAATTACGCCATAGGAAATTACGCCAGATTTTTTTTTGGAAAAAAAGCCAAAACATTTTTCATACAAAATCTGGCTTTTTTTCCTTGGCAAAAGGTGCAAAATTTTTCTGGGAATATTTCCAGAATTTCTGGCATTTTTTTCCAAAAAAATGTCTGGTGCTTTTTCTATTTCATAAAATGGAAAAAAAGCCAGAAACCATCGGGCGTTTTTTCCTTCTTTGTTTTTGAAAAAGAGCCAAAATAAAATACTAAAATAATTAGATTTAGTTTTCGTAACATCGATAATTAATTTTCGTATGCTTGATTATTTTAAGTACTATCATACTTTAAACTTACAGTTTTTGTTATAAAATGTTAATTTTTGTATGGTTGGTTTAAAAAAAAGACAAAATTATAAAAAACATTTGTTTGGTACTGCATTTTGAGACAATAAATTAACGCTCCAGGGGGGGGGGCGCGTCGCGGAGCGCGATTGCGCCGCGGCCGGGTGTTGCACCGCGCCGTGAGTCCGGCTGCCATCGGCGGCGCGCCGTGCGGCGGGTTCGCGTTGCGCGTACGCGTGGCACGGTGGTGGCGGCGGGTGTGTGGTTCGCGACCCCCCCCACCGCGCGGCGCGGTGCAACACCCGGCCCCGACGCGCCCCCCCCCCCCGGGGCGTTAATTTACTGTCTCAAAATGCAGTACCAAACAAATTTTTTTTTATAATTTTGTCTTTTTTTTAAACCAACCATACAAAAATTAACATTTTTTAACAAAAACTTTAAGTTTAAAGTATGATAGTACTTAAAATAATCAAGCATACGAAAATTAATTATCGATGTTACGAAAACTAAATCTAATTATTTTAGTATTTTATTTTGGCTCTTTTTCAAAAACAAAAAAGGAAAAAACGCCCGATGGTTTCTGGCTTTTTTTCCATTTTATGAAATAGAAAAAGCACCAGACATTTTTTTGGAAAAAAATGCCAGAAATTCTGGAAATATTCCCAGAAAAATTTTGCACCTTTTGCCAAGGAAAAAAAGCCAGATTTTGTATGAAAAATGTTTTGGCTTTTTTTCCAAAAAAAAATCTGGCGTAATTTTCGGGAGCCAGTCTTTTCTAAAATGTAAAAAATTAATAAAATAAATAAAAGTAATCGTTTTTGTTATTTAGAGCATTAAATGTTTACTCAGTAAAATACTGAGTAAAATATTACTCAGTCAAATACTGAGTACCAATAAAACACGGCTATTATTAGTATTAAAAACAAGAATAAAAATATCAAGTTTTTATTTATTAAAAAAAATATTTAAGAAATACTGTTCAATTTTATCATTAATATTAACTTTCGGTTAAAAACATTTACTAATCTTTATTGAAGTATATATCTTGTAAATATATAAAGAATTAAAAGGAAAAGCTGATGAAATTGATACGTATTTTGATTTCTAACATGACAATTTAGCACTTTTAAAACATTGAAACATAAGATTTTTTTTTCATTAGTTGAAGTGTTTTTGCGTTTGGAACAACTTTTGGATTTGTAAAAAAGGGTGAGGCAATCAATGGCGCTCGTTAGTTGCTGGGGCCTCTGGGCAAGACTGAATTTTGCGACCCTTTGATATTTGGCGGCCTCTTTGGTATAAAAAAAAGTACGTATACGCCAAACTTTTTTTTAGCATTTTTTTTTTGAAATTTTTGATAGCAAAAATCAATATTAAGAAGCGAAAGTCTGGAACAATTTAGAAGAGCCCTAGAACAACCTGGAACAAGTTTTGGATTTTTGAAATTCGAAAAAGGGGAGCCAGAACAAGTTTAACATGATTTTCCCATATTAAATGAAATTTTGGCTTAAAATGCTCAGTTTTGAATATTTTTGAATGAAACTTTGGAACAATTGTATTTGAGTGATTGTGCACTTGGTACAACTTTTAGATTTTGGATTTGTCAAAAGGGGGGATGGGGGAGCATTTTTTTGAAATTTTTCATACTAAAAATCAATATTAAGAAGCGAGAGTCTGGAACAATTTAGAAGAGCCCTAGAACAACCTGGAACAAGTTTTGGATTTTTGAAATTCGAAAAAGGGGAGCCAGAACAAGTTTAACATGATTTTCCCATATTAAATGAAATTTTGGCTTAAAATGCTCAGTTTTGAATATTTTTGAATGAAACTTTGGAACAATTGTATTTGAGTGATTGTGCACTTGGAACAACTTTTAGATTTTGGATTTGTCAAAAGGGGGGATGGGGGAGCATTTTTTTGAAATTTTTCATACTAAAAATCAATATTAAGAAGCGAGAGTCTGGAACAATTTAGAAGAGCCCTAGAACAACCTGGAACAAGTTTTGGATTTTTGAAATTCGAAAAAGGGGAGCCAGAACAAGTTTAACATGATTTTCCCATATTAAATGAAATTTTGGCTTAAAATGCTCAGTTTTGAATATTTTTGAATGAAACTTTGGAACAATTGTATTTGAGTGATTGTGCACTTGGAACAACTTTTAGATTTTGGATTTGTCAAAAGGGGGGATGGGGGAGCATTTTTTTTAAATTTTTCATACTAAAAATCAATATTAAGAAGCGAAAGTCTGGAACAATTTAGAAGAGCCCTAGAACAACCTGGAACAAGTTTTGGATTTTTGAAATTCGAAAAAGGGGAGCCAGAACAAGTTTAACATGATTTTCCCATATTAAATGAAATTTTGGCTTAAAATGCTCAGTTTTGAATATTTTTGAATGAAACTTTGGAACAATTGTATTTGAGTGATTGTGCACTTGGAACAACTTTTAGATTTTGGATTTGTCAAAAGGGGGGATGGGGGAGCATTTTTTTGAAATTTTTCATACTAAAAATCAATATTAAGAAGCGAAAGTCTGGAACAATTTAGAAGAGCCCTAGAACAACCTGGAACAAGTTTTGGATTTTTGAAATTCGAAAAAGGGGAGCCAGAACAAGTTTAACATGATTTTCCCATATTAAATGAAATTTTGGCTTAAAATGCTCAGTTTTGAATATTTTTGAATGAAACTTTGGAACAATTGTGTTTGAGTGATTGTGCACTTGGAACAACTTTTAGATTTTGGATTTGTCAAAAGGGGGGATGGGGGAGCATTTTTTTGAAATTTTTCATACTAAAAATCAATATTAAGAAGCGAAAGTCTGGAACAATTTAGAAGAGCCCTAGAACAACCTGGAACAAGTTTTGGATTTTTGAAATTCGAAAAAGGGGAGCCAGAACAAGTTTAACATGATTTTCCCATATTAAATGAAATTTTGGCTTAAAATGCTCAGTTTTGAATATTTTTGAATGAAACTTTGGAACAATTGTATTTGAGTGATTGTGCACTTGGAACAACTTTTAGATTTTGGATTTGTCAAAAGGGGGGATGGGGGAGCATTTTTTTGAAATTTTTCATACTAAAAATCAATATTAAGAAGCGAAAGTCTGGAACAATTTAGAAGAGCCCTAGAACAACCTGGAACAAGTTTTGGATTTTTGAAATTCGAAAAAGGGGAGCCAGAACAAGTTTAACATGATTTTCCCATATTAAATGAAATTTTGGCTTAAAATGCTCAGTTTTGAATATTTTTGAATGAAACTTTGGAACAATTGTATTTGAGTGATTGTGCACTTGGAACAACTTTTAGATTTTGGATTTGTCAAAAGGGGGGATGGGGGAGCATTTTTTTGAAATTTTTCATACTAAAAATCAATATTAAGAAGCGAAAGTCTGGAACAATTTAGAAGAGCCCTAGAACAACCTGGAACAAGTTTTGGATTTTTGAAATTCGAAAAAGGGGAGCCAGAACAAGTTTAACATGATTTTCCCATATAAAATGAAATTTTGGCTTAAAATGCTCAGTTTTGAATATTTTTGAATGAAACTTTGGAACAATTGTATTTGAGTGATTGTGCACTTGGAACAACTTTTAGATTTTGGATTTGTCAAAAGGGGGGATGGGGGAGCATTTTTTTGAAATTTTTCATACTAAAAATCAATATTAAGAAGCGAAAGTCTGGAACAATTTAGAAGAGCCCTAGAACAACCTGGAACAAGTTTTGGATTTTTGAAATTCGAAAAAGGGGAGCCAGAACAAGTTTAACATGATTTTCCCATATTAAATGAAATTTTGGCTTAAAATGCTCAGTTTTGAATATTTTTGAATGAAACTTTGGGACAATTGTATTTGAGTGATTGTGCACTTGGAACAACTTTTAGATTTTGGATTTGTCAAAAGGGGGGATGGGGGAGCATTTTTTTGAAATTTTTCATAATAAAAATCAATATTAAGAAGCGAAAGTCTGGAACAATTTAGAAGAGCCCTAGAACAACCTGGAACAAGTTTTGGATTTTTGAAATTCGAAAAAGGGGAGCCAGAACAAGTTTAACATGATTTTCCCATATTAAATGAAATTTTGGCTTAAAATGCTCAGTTTTGAATATTTTTGAAGGAAACTTTGGAACAATTGTATTTGAGTGATTGTGCACTTGGAACAACTTTTAGATTTTGGATTTGTCAAAAGGGGGGATGGGGGAGCATTTTTTTGAAATTTTTCATACTAAAAATCAATATTAAGAAGCGAAAGTCTGGAACAATTTAGAAGAGCCCTAGAACAACCTGGAACAAGTTTTGGATTTTTGAAATTCGAAAAAGGGGAGCCAGAACAAGTTTAACATGATTTTCCCATATTAAATGAAATTTTGGCTTAAAATGCTCAGTTTTGAATATTTTTGAAGGAAACTTTGGAACAATTGTATTTGAGTGATTGTGCACTTGGAACAACTTTTAGATTTTGGATTTGTCAA
Organism: Episyrphus balteatus; assembly: GCF_945859705.1. Classification (NCBI taxonomy): domain Eukaryota; kingdom Metazoa; phylum Arthropoda; class Insecta; order Diptera; family Syrphidae; genus Episyrphus; species Episyrphus balteatus. Next base: position 96,809,628 of record NC_079134.1, on the reverse strand, counting down.
AAGGGGGGATGGGGGAGCATTTTTTTGAAATTTTTCATACTAAAAATCAATATTAAGAAGCGAAAGTCTGGAACAATTTAGAAGAGCCCTAGAACAACCTGGAACAAGTTTTGGATTTTTGAAATTCGAAAAAGGGGAGCCAGAACAAGTTTAACATGATTTTCCCATATTAAATGAAATTTTGGCTTAAAATGCTCAGTTTTGAATATTTTTGAATGAAACTTTGGAACAATTGTATTTGAGTGATTGTGCACTTGGAACAACTTTTAGATTTTGGATTTGTCAAAAGGGGGGATGGGGGAGCATTTTTTTGAAATTTTTCATACTAAAAATCAATATTAAGAAGCGAAAGTCTGGAACAATTTAGAAGAGCCCTAGAACAACCTGGAACAAGTTTTGGATTTTTGAAATTCGAAAAAGGGGAGCCAGAACAAGTTTAACATGATTTTCCCATATTAAATGAAATTTTGGCTTAAAATGCTCAGTTTTGAATATTTTTGAATGAAACTTTGGAACAATTGTATTTGAGTGATTGTGCACTTGGAACAACTTTTAGATTTTGGATTTGTCAAAAGGGGGGATGGGGGAGCATTTTTTTGAAATTTTTCATACTAAAAATCAATATTAAGAAGCGAAAGTCTGGAACAATTTAGAAGAGCCCTAGAACAACCTGGAACAAGTTTTGGATTTTTGAAATTCGAAAAAGGGGAGCCAGAACAAGTTTAACATGATTTTCCCATATAAAATGAAATTTTGGCTTAAAATGCTCAGTTTTGAATATTTTTGAATGAAACTTTGGAACAATTGTGTTTGAGTGATTGTGCACTTGGAACAACTTTTAGATTTTGGATTTGTCAAAAGGGGGGATGGGGGAGCATTTTTTTGAAATTTTTCATACTAAAAATCAATATTAAGAAGCGAAAGTCTGGAACAATTTAGAAGAGCCCTAGAACAACCTGGAACAAGTTTTGGATTTTTGAAATTCGAAAAAGGGGAGCCAGAACAAGTTTAACATGATTTTCCCATATTAAATGAAATTTTGGCTTAAAATGCTCAGTTTTGAATATTTTTGAATGAAACTTTGGAACAATTGTATTTGAGTGATTGTGCACTTGGAACAACTTTTAGATTTTGGATTTGTCAAAAGGGGGGATAGAAGAGCCCTAGAACAACCTGGAACAAGTTTTGGATTTTTGAAATTCCAAAAAGGGGAGCCAGAACAAGTTTAACATGATTTTCCCATATTAAATGAAATTTTGGCTTAAAATGCTCAGTTTTGAATATTTTTGAATGAAACTTTGGAACAATTGTATTTGAGTGATTGTGCACTTGGAACAACTTTTAGATTTTGGATTTGTCAAAAGGGGGGATGGGGGAGCATTTTTTTGAAATTTTTCATACTAAAAATCAATATTAAGAAGCGAAAGTCTGGAACAATTTAGAAGAGCCCTAGAACAACCTGGAACAAGTTTTGGATTTTTGAAATTCGAAAAAGGGGAGCCAGAACAAGTTTAACATGATTTTCCCATATTAAATGAAATTTTGGCTTAAAATGCTCAGTTTTGAATATTTTTGAATGAAACTTTGGGACAATTGTATTTGAGTGATTGTGCACTTGGAACAACTTTTAGATTTTGGATTTGTCAAAAGGGGGGATGGGGGAGCATTTTTTTGAAATTTTTCATAATAAAAATCAATATTAAGAAGCGAAAGTCTGGAACAATTTAGAAGAGCCCTAGAACAACCTGGAACAAGTTTTGGATTTTTGAAATTCGAAAAAGGGGAGCCAGAACAAGTTTAACATGATTTTCCCATATTAAATGAAATTTTGGCTTAAAATGCTCAGTTTTGAATATTTTTGAAGGAAACTTTGGAACAATTGTATTTGAGTGATTGTGCACTTGGAACAACTTTTAGATTTTGGATTTGTCAAAAGGGGGGATGGGGGAGCATTTTTTTGAAATTTTTCATACTAAAAATCAATATTAAGAAGCGAAAGTCTGGAACAATTTAGAAGAGCCCTAGAACAACCTGGAACAAGTTTTGGATTTTTGAAATTCGAAAAAGGGGAGCCAGAACAAGTTTAACATGATTTTCCCATATTAAATGAAATTTTGGCTTAAAATGCTCAGTTTTGAATATTTTTGAAGGAAACTTTGGAACAATTGTATTTGAGTGATTGTGCACTTGGAACAACTTTTAGATTTTGGATTTGTCAAAAGGGGGGATGGGGGAGCATTTTTTTGAAATTTTTCATACTAAAAATCAATATTAAGAAGCGAAAGTCTGGAACAATTTAGAAGAGCCCTAGAACAACCTGGAACAAGTTTTGGATTTTTGAAATTCGAAAAAGGGGAGCCAGAACAAGTTTAACATGATTTTCCCATATTAAATGAAATTTTGGCTTAAAATGCTCAGTTTTGAATATTTTTGAATGAAACTTTGGAACAATTGTATTTGAGTGATTGTGCACTTGGAACAACTTTTAGATTTTGGATTTGTCAAAAGGGGGGATGGGGGAGCATTTTTTTGAAATTTTTCATACTAAAAATCAATATTAAGAAGCGAAAGTCTGGAACAATTTAGAAGAGCCCTAGAACAACCTGGAACAAGTTTTGGATTTTTGAAATTCGAAAAAGGGGAGCCAGAACAAGTTTAACATGATTTTCCCATATTAAATGAAATTTTGGCTTAAAATGCTCAGTTTTGAATATTTTTGAATGAAACTTTGGAACAATTGTATTTGAGTGATTGTGCACTTGGAACAACTTTTAGATTTTGGATTTGTCAAAAGGGGGGATGGGGGAGCATTTTTTTGAAATTTTTCATACTAAAAATCAATATTAAGAAGCGAAAGTCTGGAACAATTTAGAAGAGCCCTAGAACAACCTGGAACAAGTTTTGGATTTTTGAAATTCGAAAAAGGGGAGCCAGAACAAGTTTAACATGATTTTCCCATAGAAAATGAAATTTTGGCTTAAAATGCTCAGTTTTGAATATTTTTGAATGAAACTTTGGAACAATTGTGTTTGAGTGATTGTGCACTTGGAACAACTTTTAGATTTTGGATTTGTCAAAAGGGGGGATGGGGGAGCATTTTTTTGAAATTTTTCATACTAAAAATCAATATTAAGAAGCGAAAGTCTGGAACAATTTAGAAGAGCCCTAGAACAACCTGGAACAAGTTTTGGATTTTTGAAATTCGAAAAAGGGGAGCCAGAACAAGTTTAACATGATTTTCCCATATTAAATGAAATTTTGGCTTAAAATGCTCAGTTTTGAATATTTTTGAATGAAACTTTGGAACAATTGTATTTGAGTGATTGTGCACTTGGAACAACTTTTAGATTTTGGATTTGTCAAAAGGGGGGATAGAAGAGCCCTAGAACAACCTGGAACAAGTTTTGGATTTTTGAAATTCCAAAAAGGGGAGCCAGAACAAGTTTAACATGATTTTCCCATATTAAATGAAATTTTGGCTTAAAATGCTCAGTTTTGAATATTTTTGAATGAAACTTTGGAACAATTGTATTTGAGTGATTGTGCACTTGGAACAACTTTTAGATTTTGGATTTGTCAAAAGGGGGATGGGGGAGCATTTTTTTGAAATTTTTCATACTAAAAATCAATATTAAGAAGCGAAAGTCTGGAACAATTTAGAAGAGCCCTAGAACAACCTGGAACAAGTTTTGGATTTTTGAAATTCGAAAAAGGGGAGCCAGAACAAGTTTAACATGATTTTCCCATATTAAATGAAATTTTGGCTTAAAATGCTCAGTTTTGAATATTTTTGAATGAAACTTTGGAACAATTGTATTTGAGTGATTGTGCACTTGGAACAACTTTTAGATTTTGGATTTGTCAAAAGGGGGGATGGGGGAGCATTTTTTTGAAATTTTTCATACTAAAAATCAATATTAAGAAGCGAAAGTCTGGAACAATTTAGAAGAGCCCTAGAACAACCTGGAACAAGTTTTGGATTTTTGAAATTCGAAAAAGGGGAGCCAGAACAAGTTTAACATGATTTTCCCATATTAAATGAAATTTTGGCTTAAAATGCTCAGTTTTGAATATTTTTGAATGAAACTTTGGGACAATTGTATTTGAGTGATTGTGCACTTGGAACAACTTTTAGATTTTGGATTTGTCAAAAGGGGGGATGGGGGAGCATTTTTTTGAAATTTTTCATAATAAAAATCAATATTAAGAAGCGAAAGTCTGGAACAATTTAGAAGAGCCCTAGAACAACCTGGAACAAGTTTTGGATTTTTGAAATTCGAAAAAGGGGAGCCAGAACAAGTTTAACATGATTTTCCCATATTAAATGAAATTTTGGCTTAAAATGCTCAGTTTTGAATATTTTTGAAGGAAACTTTGGAACAATTGTATTTGAGTGATTGTGCACTTGGAACAACTTTTAGATTTTGGATTTGTCAAAAGGGGGGATGGGGGAGCATTTTTTTGAAATTTTTCATACTAAAAATCAATATTAAGAAGCGAAAGTCTGGAACAATTTAGAAGAGCCCTAGAACAACCTGGAACAAGTTTTGGATTTTTGAAATTCGAAAAAGGGGAGCCAGAACAAGTTTAACATGATTTTCCCATATTAAATGAAATTTTGGCTTAAAATGCTCAGTTTTGAATATTTTTGAAGGAAACTTTGGAACAATTGTATTTGAGTGATTGTGCACTTGGAACAACTTTTAGATTTTGGATTTGTCAAAAGGGGGGATGGGGGAGCATTTTTTTGAAATTTTTCATACTAAAAATCAATATTAAGAAGCGAAAGTCTGGAACAATTTAGAAGAGCCCTAGAACAACCTGGAACAAGTTTTGGATTTTTGAAATTCGAAAAAGGGGAGCCAGAACAAGTTTAACATGATTTTCCCATATTAAATGAAATTTTGGCTTAAAATGCTCAGTTTTGAATATTTTTGAATGAAACTTTGGAACAATTGTATTTGAGTGATTGTGCACTTGGAACAACTTTTAGATTTTGGATTTGTCAAAAGGGGGGATGGGGGAGCATTTTTTTTAAATTTTTCATACTAAAAATCAATATTAAGAAGCGAAAGTCTGGAACAATTTAGAAGAGCCCTAGAACAACCTGGAACAAGTTTTGGATTTTTGAAATTCGAAAAAGGGGAGCCAGAACAAGTTTAACATGATTTTCCCATATTAAATGAAATTTTGGCTTAAAATGCTCAGTTTTGAATATTTTTGAATGAAACTTTGGAACAATTGTATTTGAGTGATTGTGCACTTGGAACAACTTTTAGATTTTGGATTTGTCAAAAGGGGGGATGGGGGAGCATTTTTTTGAAATTTTTCATACTAAAAATCAATATTAAGAAGCGAAAGTCTGGAACAATTTAGAAGAGCCCTAGAACAACCTGGAACAAGTTTTGGATTTTTGAAATTCGAAAAAGGGGAGCCAGAACAAGTTTAACATGATTTTCCCATATTAAATGAAATTTTGGCTTAAAATGCTCAGTTTTGAATATTTTTGAATGAAACTTTGGAACAATTGTATTTGAGTGATTGTGCACTTGGAACAACTTTTAGATTTTGGATTTGTCAAAAGGGGGGATGGGGGAGCATTTTTTTGAAATTTTTCATACTAAAAATCAATATTAAGAAGCGAAAGTCTGGAACAATTTAGAAGAGCCCTAGAACAACCTGGAACAAGTTTTGGATTTTTGAAATTCGAAAAAGGGGAGCCAGAACAAGTTTAACATGATTTTCCCATATTAAATGAAATTTTGGCTTAAAATGCTCAGTTTTGAATATTTTTGAATGAAACTTTGGAACAATTGTATTTGAGTGATTGTGCACTTGGAACAACTTTTAGATTTTGGATTTGTCAAAAGGGGGGATGGGGGAGCATTTTTTTGAAATTTTTCATACTAAAAATCAATATTAAGAAGCGAAAGTCTGGAACAATTTAGAAGAGCCCTAGAACAACCTGGAATAGTTTTTGGATTTTCGAAATTCGAAAAAGGGGAGCCAGAATTTTTTTTTTTTTGTTATATCGTAAAAATTTTCTTTAATTTTTTTAAGTATCTAATTTTAAGTTTTATGGTATGAAACTCGTATAATGTTTTTTAACGTGGGGTTTTTTATAAGTATTTAATTTGATATTCTCAGTTTTGGTCAAAAGGGGGTCTGGGGAGCACGTTTTCGAAAAAAACTTATATACATTTTTTTTTCTTATGTTTTAACTGGAATTAATTTGAAAGGACTATATTATCACAATATTGATTTTTAAATTTTAATTTTTGAAAATTTTTGGGGTTAAATGAGAATTTTTTTCTAATATCGTAAAAATAGTTTTTTTGCTCTAAAATCTATATTTTTCATTATTTTTTGATAAAAGTTGGGAACATTTTGGTTTTCATAATAATACATGTATGTGCGTTTTCGGATTTTCGGTTTTCGAATTTGGGGAGTGGTGGGGGGTTTTTTATAATTTTGGGGGGTTGATATATCTTTGAAACATATTTTATTTTAACAGGTTAAAGAAAATCAGAAGAATAATTTGTTTTAATTTTTGGATCTTAAAATTTTCAAGAGGGGAGCAAAATTGGGGCAAGAGTGTACTTAAACCGTTTTTTTTTAGTTTAAATGCGTAGTTGTTTGTTTTTCTTAACGATTTTTGGTTTGGCTTAAGAAATATTAATGTTCAACTTGGAACAACTTTTGGAATTTTATTTTTCGAAAAAGGGGGGCCTATGGAAATTTTTGAAAATGTGAAAACATCAAGATTTATTTTGAAAGTGCATTTTCGAGTTGATGCTCTTACTGTAGAACACTGAAACTCACTCCAAATATGTATATATGGTTAAATATTCGATTTCAGAAAAAAAATTTGGAAAATAATAATTGGAAAAGTTGTTTTTTTAGTTTTTTGAAAAAAAGTTTCCAAAGCCATATCTTTAAAAATACAAACTTTAGGACCTCAATTTCCTGGGACAATGTTTAGAACAACTTTTTAAAGCTAAAAAAAATATAAAAACCTAAAAAATCGAAAAAAGGGGGGCTAGAATTTTTTGGTTTTTGGCCCCTAACTTTCGAAATATTGAACTTAGAGGTCCAAAAATTTGGAACAATGTTCGGAACAACTTTTTAAACCCGGAACAACTTTCAAAATTTCAATTTTCGAAAAAAGGGGGACTAGGTCAAAAACGGTTTTTTGGCTCTAAAACCTCCATTTTTGAAAATTTTTCAAAAAAAATTTGGAACAATCCGGAACAAATCGGGAACAACCTGGAACAACTTTCAAAAATAACAATTTCAAAAAAAGGGGGGCTAACTTCACACACTCAAAGCTAGAGCATTTTTGTGAATGTCCGTTATTTATATCTGATCTATGACCGGCTATACGTTTTTTCAATTTTTGAATGTACCTACATAAACTGATAGGCAATTTTTTCTCCCATCACCTAAAAATTTTATTTTATATAATACGATATTTGATTTATCATTCAACTTTTAAAGGAGAATGGGCATTTTGGACTTTGAGCGGCCATTCATGAAATTGGTATCAAATGAAAGAGCTATATCTTAGGAAAAACTTCTACATTGAAAGTTTCGCGGTATTACTTTAAGAATGCAAGATATTGCAATATTAGTATTGTTAATGCATCGTTTAATGTGTGAGGGAAAAATTGAATTATATTTTTATTTTAAATATATAATATGAAGCTCTGTCATTTTCCCTGGCCCTGAAGACATTGATCTTGAAAATCCGACCAATAGAACTCTTAATACAAGATTTTTTAAGCCAACCACTTTTGTTTTTGTTCGACAGTTTTTCAAACGATTCAAACTAACAAAAAATTGAACATGAAAACTCTCAAAATAGGCTTGAAATTGTTGTTTAAAAAAGCTAATAGTTTGGGTTCTAGTGGGTTCAGTGGCAACACTGGTTTTGTGACGTTAAGAAGTGTTTTCATTTAAGCTCTTGAAATTTTTATATTTTTTTTTTTTTGTTTTTAAAAGTATTTTTATAGTGCTTTTCACTAAAATTAATCGATTCAACGCTTGGTTAGTTATACGATATTAGGTGAGAGTACATTCCTTCTTTATCATTTAAAAATTTTTGCATAAAATGAATATGGGCAAATGCTGCGTTATAAGATCACCACCACAAAGCACAAACAATAATGCTTTCAACCACCAACAACAGGGTCCGTCGCAAAAGCGACCCTTCACAGTGTTTTCCCCTGAGCGTCTACCAAAAAGTGATGTTGGAAGTATGCAAGTTCTGGACCTCAAAGCTATGATGGAAAGTACATTAAGCACTCTCCTTGACGAGCGTATGAAAAAATTGCCAACGAAGTCTGACTTATCAGAAATTACAACAAAAATGCAATCCCTAGAGCAAACTAATCGTACGCTTGAAAGCAAACTGCAAAAAGTGGAAAATAGATGCTTGTCTCTGGAACGACAAGTCGATTATCTTGAAAGAAAAAGCAACGAAAGAAACTTGGTACTTCATATTCCGTCCCAGGAAAATGACGAACATGTGAAATTGCAAGCGAAAAACCTATGTTTGGATCTTTTGCAGAGAAATGACCCGGAAAGAATTGCTCGTACGAAAATAATTCGCTCTAGAGATAATAGAGTGGCTAACGTCATTATCGAAATGCAGAATGTAGAAGATGTTGCGAATGTTCTGAAGTATGCCACCAAATTGCGGGGCACTGGAATCTCCATTCACCCTGATTATACTAAAGCAGCTAGAGATAAGCGCAAACAACTACAAGAAATTAGAAAAAATATAAGCGAAAAGAACAAAAACATTAAAGTTTTAATTAAAGGACAAACACTACATGTAGATCAAAGAGCATACTACTACGATAACAACAATGTTCTGAAATGTGATGACGATGTCGGAAATCAGCTGTTGCAAAACTTGTTATCAAACGTGGGTGTCAGCTGTCAAACGTCAGGAGATGATCATCAATTACAAGAGGGAAGTGTCGGCAAGGTAGTAGCATCTACCAGTGCCGTCGAAAGGAGTGTTAATTATTATGTTTAGTACTAAAGCCGTCTGTCAGTTCATAAAAAGTTCAAATTTAAGTAATAATTTAAAAAGTATTGCAACTAATGTAAAAAGAAATGTTTTAAATTTAAAAGTATTGTCATATAACGTATCTGGTTTAACCAATAAATTTATATTTAGTGATTTTTTTAACTTTATAAACAGCTATGATTTAGTTTTTCTGTTTGAAACTTTTGTAACTGAATGTAATTTTGAAAGAGTAGAAAATAGGTTGATGGATTATAGTTTTAAATGGATACCGGCGTCAAGGTTACATAATAAAGGAAGAGCAAGCGGTGGGTGTTACTTCGGAATGAAGAAAAGTTTAATGACTTTAAAATGCGATTTTGTTGAATATGAAGATACAGCGCTTATTAATTTGCAAATTAATGGCAAACATTTATGGATAATTCCTGTGTATTTGAATTGCAACAACTGGGACTATGATTTTGCAAGATTGAATGACATTTTATCACATAAGGACTCAACCAGTGTTATGGTCATTGGCGATCTAAATGCGAGAATAGGTGTTGAAACTGGGTCTATAAATAGGATCAAGGTTATTGGCAGGCAATCTGATGACAAAACGTTGAACAAGAAAAAAAAGCAACTGCTGGATATGTGTGATTCGTTTGGGCTCCGGATTCTAAATGGTACAAGCTTGAGTGACTCAACTGGGAACTTCACCTTTGTTGGTGGCCAAGGCACATCGGTCATTGATTATGCTCTTATAGGCGAAGATTGGGAACCACTCATTGTTGATGTCGAGGTAAAATCAGTTCCCTTTTCCGACCATCTTCCACTAATTGTCACTCTTCAAACAGAGAATCAAAATAATGAGGACACTATAACAATGAGTTTACCTCCTAGATTGAAATGGAAAACTGAAAATGCTGAAGCGTATAGACGAGTTCTTGACGCAAATCTTCACAAGTACTCTGACTTGAACTTTGTTGCACTCGAACAGGCGATAAAAACTTCGTATCCGCAAATACCCAATCTGAGAAGAGATAATAAGCAACGAAAGGAACCGTGGTTCGACGACGATTGTCAAAGAGCACGTAAAAAATCTTTTGCTTGGCTGAGATTATTCAGGTCCACTAAGCAAGACTTGTTTAGAAGTAACTACGTCTATTCGAATAAAACGTACAAGATGCTATGTAAAATGAAGAAGAAAGCTTTCGGTGAACAGCAAGCATCGAGGCTGGCGTTATGTAAAAATGCATCTGAGTTTTGGAAATTAGCTTGGGAACTAAATGGTGAAAACCGAAAAATTAACACCAAGCTCAGTATAAATACACTTCGTGATCACTTTGATGAACTACTAAATCCGACTACTTCGGCAGCAATATGGCAATATGCAGCTCCTGGATTTACCAACGAGATCCTTGATGAAATCATTACAAAACTGGAAATAGAACTAGCCTTGAAAACTCTCAAGGATGGCAAGGCAGCGGGTGCAAATGCTATTCCCTTGGAATTCTATAAATATGCGACAGAATACTTCAAAGAAAGTTTAGCTCTGGTTTTTAACAGAGTAATAGATGGTGAGCTCTTCCCTGATGAATTCCGCGATTCGATCATTTGCCCAATTCATAAAAAAGGATCATTATTGGATCCGGCAAATTATCGAGGAATTTCGTTCGTGAACGCCTCTTATAAAATTTTTACGACGGTTCTACATAAGCGTCTTACAGCCTGGATCGCTTCAAATAAGTTGTTGAAAGAGTTTCAAGCAGGTTTTCGAAATGGTTACTCAACGATAGACAATATTTTCGTCCTGAGAAGTATAGCAGAAAACTTTTTGTCACAAGGTAAAAAACTGTATGTATTTTTTATTGATTTTAAGGCTGCATTTGATTCCATTGACCGAGGTGCCTTGTTCTACAAATTGTATAGTCTTGGAATGTCACAGAAATTCGGAAGCGTACTTGAAGAGGCGTATAGAAATACACGGGCTGGAGTGTGGAACGGAACTGAGCTATCCGAATGGTTTGCTACCACTTCAGGAGTAAAGCAGGGTTGTACTCTGAGTCTTACCTTATTTGCACTCTTCTTGGATGATCTGATTGATTACCTTCCTGGTGGAGTTCTCTTTGCGAGTGTGCAAATAAAAGCATTACTCTTCGCTGATGATGTTGTTATGTTCGCCTACTCGCCAGAGGCATTGCAACTTATGATAAATAAGGTGTTTGCATATTGCCAGTTATGGAATCTTTTTGTTAACACTCAAAAATCTAAAGTTATGATTTTCAAAAGAGGAGGTGGAAGACAAGCTGCCAATGAAAGATGGTTCTTTAATAGAGAACCTATTGAAATAGTGAAGGAGTACAAATACCTTGGTTTAACGTTTACAAATAGCCTGAACATGGAGAAGAATTTCAATGATAAGCTAGAAAAGGCTAAGACAGCAATAAATATCTCTTGGAAGAGTTGCTTTAAAAACGACAACATATCACACAGCAGTAAATACAAAATTTTTGAGTCGGTATCGGAGACGATACTTCTATATGGTGCCCAGGCGTGGGGATGTAAAAGGTTCGACTCCGTCGAAAAACTCCTTATATACTATATTAAAAGAGTGTTTCAGCTTCCCTTAAGCACTCCAAAGTACGTTGTCATGTTGGAAACAGGAATCTCTCCGCTGTTTATAAAAACGCTTAAGCTTCAAGCGGATTATTTGCTTAAGGTTCTGAGAATGCCTGATTCTCGTTTGGTAAAAAAAGCAGTCCTCAAATCTATCCAAGACCGTAGTAGTTGGTATGGAGAGTGGTTGAGATTGGCGGAAAGATGCAACATGACATTGGAGTTAAATGGTGATGATCTACCGGCAAGTAGAACTAATTTGTATGAAATTATCTGGAAATATGATGAACAGTGTAGAGCGGAGTATGAATTGGAAGCGGCCGAGTCGTTGTTTCGGTCAACTTATAGCAGACTTTCTCATAATCGCCCAGGAAATAACTACTTTTGTGATTCGAACAGCATTAAAAAGATATCTATGATGGTCAAGCTAAGAGGTGAAATGCTAGATTTAAATTATATTCCACATAGACCGGATCTGCCACTTGAATGTAGTCTATGTAACTTGAAAGAACGTGAAGACGTCATCCATTTTGTTGGAAAGTGCCCAGTTCTAAGTGAAACCAGAAGATCTGTGTTTGGAAGTAATTTCCTATCAGACGAGGCAGTTTTGAGGGAATTAAATGAGATGGATGTCAATAAACTTTATGAGTACTGCAAAATCGCCTTAAGATATAGGCAAAGAATAATCAACGAAGATTTGTAAATCCTTTTTTTTTTCTTTTCTTCTCTTTTTTATTCATAATAGTTTAAAAAAAATGCAATATGATAAATCAAGAAAGCTTATGATGAACTATATTATAAGTGTTATTTATAATGTATATATTTTTTTTGTTGTCATTCTGGCAGACGGCTCAAGCCATGCTAATAAGATTTTTGTTTAAATAATTGTTATACATGTATGTAAAATTTTTTAATAAAAATCATCTATCTATCTATCTATTCAAAATTAAGATCTTCCGAGTTAGGGAAAATGACAGAGTATCATAATATGCACTTAAAATAAATAATTAAAGTTACAACATAGAGACAATCTGCATAAAGTGTTGAATGCAAAAGTGCATTTTATCCGTTTCTGAAGTACGTCACAAGGATACAACTTCTGCAAAACATATATGTAAGACTTAATAACATCATATAATAACAAATTCATCAATGGCCGCGCAGCGTCCACGTTCCATACAAATCTGCCCATTCTCCTTTGAAAAAAGTGAATTTTTTAAAACATTTACTGATTTAAAAGCTAAACGAACATTATCTTTGTTTCTAATAAAAGCATCTTGAAGTCGATTCGATTTTAACTAAATTTGGTTGAACCAATGGATTAAAATATTGGTTCAATAATGTTTTTATTATATTTAGCAATGATTTTTCAATAGTCAGTTAGACTTTCAGAAGAATAAATGTCAATACAAAAAAAACTTTTATTCCTAGGAATAAGCTCTATCTGAGGTTTATCTGACTATTGAAAAATTGGCCCTTATTGGAAAAGAATTTGAAAGCAGAGTATCCATGATTTTGTTAATGTTATTCTGACGAAATATCAATTTTACGAAAACGGGACATATTTTTCAAGTCTTAGTTTTAGCCGTGTGTGAATTTGATTCAATTTTTAGCCAAGGATACGTTTTTGGCATTTGTATCCATGTCTGTTGAATAAAGAATTTATCTTGGGCTTTATTTAACTGTGAGAATCAGGATACATTTTTGAATTGGCTAAATACTTTCTTAGTTGCAAAACAAAAGAATTAATGGTGTATAAAACATTTATAAATATTAACAATTTACAAACTTCCACCAAGCGTTGACCTGTGAATTTTATTTTTGCGTTTACATTCACTTAAAATTTTTTTTCATCATCAATAAAAGCTGTGTTTTATTTTTCTCCTGAACCAGATAAGATCATTGTATTTATTTGCGAAACACTTACTAAACAAAATCCTGATTTTATTGTAAGCTATCGTGCGGCTAAAATCGACTCGTGAAAAGTCGACATTAATTTCCCAATTTTCTTTCTTTATTTTCAGTTTTTGGTTATAAACTAAAAAAATACATTAATCCTTCTGCAAACAATTTATACTCTGAAGATAAAAGTTTAACCGGCTCCCAGAGCAGGGTAAATGTTTGACAGCTGAAAATTTTTTTCTAAAAAAATGTATTGTCAAAAATTTAGCTTAATTTAAGCTCGGTTGGTTGGTCCTCCATCAAGCTCTCCTTCTTTCTCTGGCAATGCTGCCATTTTTGCTTCAAACTGACACAAAAAGCCTCGAAATTTCCTTAAATTTCGCATTTTTTCCTTCATGAAGCTCTTTCAAGTAACTGCTTAATTTTGTTGAAAAATTTTGAAATTTTCACAATCGAGCCATATTGTGAATAAGTCACCATTTTTTATGTACGCAGTTGAACCTTAAAATGTCAATTTACTTAATAGTGCAGTAACTAAAGCTCAAAAATTGGCAATATTAGGGAACCCGGCCGAACAGCTTAGATTTTGATGATCTTTTTTTTCAAACGTCGGTAATTAAAAATACTTTAAAGTCTATAGATTAAAAATTGCCGGTGTTGCCGTTTTGATTTTTTAAATTTAATTGAAGATTTTTGTGAACAAAAACAAATTTTTTACAAAAATTTTTCTTAAATTTCATAAATTAATTGATGCCAAAAGATTGTCTAGGAAATTCAAGGAAAAAAAATATATGGGAGTGAGGAACAATCTTCGATAGTTCAAGCGATAGATGCAATTTTCTTATTAATTGACTTCAAACACAAAAAAAAAATATTTGAACACAAGGGCAACACCTACAATATTCAAATATACATTTTTTAAAAGCTAGAAGCTTAGTCATATATGTAAAATTAAAATTAAGTTGATTGAATGAACGGCTTTTGAAAGAATGGTAATTGAACTCAGATTTTTGAAAAAAAAAGTTATTGAAAAAATTTTAACATGTCGTTTTTTAAACTTGGTCGTAATATAAAATGCATTTATTTTCAAATTTTTTTTGGCCGCATTTATTATGATTTCAAATTAAAAAAGGAAATGTCAATATGTATTACGGTTTATGAAAAAAATTAAAAAGTATTTCATTTTCGAAGAACTTTTTTTAATAAAAGTTTTGAAAAAAAATGTAACTTATTTTTTTTTTAAAGTTCAACATCTAAACAAAAAATTATTTTTTATTCATTTAATAACCCTTACTATTAAAAGTTAAATAGCAAAAATTTAAAGTTCCTATTTACCACAGTCTTTGAGAAAATTAATTATTTCAATGCAAAAATTCAGTTTTAATAAAAAAAAAACCATTGAAATTGAAGTAATTTTTCATTTTTTTTTTCAAAAGTGTGATATATTTTACCTTTTTTGCTTCGAAATTCAACTGATAATATTTATGGCCAAAAATTTTTTTTTAAATAAATTCATATTTTATAAGAAAAAGTTTGGAAAAAAGTCATTTTAAATTTTTCTAATAACATTTTTTTTTTAATTCTGAGTTTGAGGACCATTTTTTCAAAAAGTCTTGATTAAATTTAGTGGATTTAAATTTAAGAAATATGAATGAGCTTCTGGCTTTTTAAAAATGTATTTTAAAATATTGTAGGTGTTGCCGTTGTTTTCAAAATATTTTTTTTGTGTTTGAGGTCAGAATGTTAGAAAATTGCATTTATCGCTTAAACGATGGAAGATTGTCCCTTACTGCCTTATATATATTTTCCTTAAATTACCTAGAGAATCTTTTGTTATCATTTGTTTTATGAAATTTAAGCAAAAAAAATGGGTTTGTTAAAAAAAAAAATAATTTTAATTTTAAAAAACAATACGGCAACACCGGCAATTTTTAATCTATAGACTTTAAAGTATTTTTAATTACCTACGTTTGAAAAAAAAAATCGTCAAAATCAGAGCTGTTCGGCCGGGTTCCCTAATAATTTGCTTTAGTTACTCTACTATAAAATGGCGCAAACTTGTGCAAGACTTTTTTCTTGATTCGGAAGAACCATATTTACCCATATTAAATATTATTATGTGTACTGTGCATCAAAATTGCAAATTGAACAAATGCCATCAGTGTTTCTCTGGAATGCTCGCGCGTTGATGTTAAGAAGGCCTCCTCTCGCTTTAAAAATTGGTGATATCCATTTTACTTTCAGTTTATCATCAAAGTATAGAGAATCATATCTTGCGGCCATATTATTCACTCTGGATTTAGTTTGGATTAAAGTTAATTTTAAATCCAATCCATTAAATCTGAATTTCATGAATCCAAGAATTTAATTTTTTGTTCATATTATTCACTAAAAAAAACTTATTTTATTATTCAATAAATGTTGTATGATTTGCATTAATCTTTATTTTTCCTTCACAAAATACTTGAAAAAACAACTGAACACTGTGAAAATGAATTTTAGAATCGGAGCAATTTTTCAACAGCATCATATTCATTTTGTCCCCATACTTGAGCAGCGTAACACATAATCGATCTTGATGCTGCTTCGAAAATTTTCAATTTGTTACTTTTAATAACACGGTGTTACAAAAATGAGGTTTTAAAATATAAGCGGGCGGAGACCTATCACGTTTTGTAGAGCTAGTCGCACTGATTACGAAACGGTGTTTAAAAAGTCCCTAAAACCCCCAAAATCTAGAGTTAGGGGCAAAAACGGTTTTTTTGACATTCACCCATTGAAAAAATCTAGCTTCGTCAAATTTTTCCCCGTTTTTGATTTTTTTACAGTGAAAACTATATGATTCTACGTCTTCTAGTTTTTGAGAAACTTGAAAAATAAAAACAAAAAATATTTTGAGAAATGAAAAATCTGATTAAATAATTTTTCAATTTTCTCAAATACAAGAAGACATAGAAACATATAGTTTTCACTGCTCGATAAGGAATCAATTGAGGCAGTTTTCTGTGTGAGTAATTTTTTTATTAAAATTCATAGTGTGGAGGTGTGGACAAAAATAGTATAAAACGAGTTTAAAAAACATTTTTTTCGCCTATTTTTAACTTTGAAATCGATTATTTCAAAAACTATTGGCTATAATACATTGATTTGAAAATTAGAATGAAATATACAATTTTGCCTATTTTTAACTTTGAAATCGATTATTTCAAAAACTATTGGCTATAATACATTGATTTAAAAATTAGAATGAAATATACAATTTTGCCTTTCGGAAATGGTATCATTTATTAATGTATGTGTTGCCGTTGTTTTTTAATAATTTTTTTTGTTTTAAACTGCCCCTCCCACCTTAACGGGGGGAGATAGACCCCCCTTTCAAAGAAAAAAATGTTTGTATTGAACTACGCTACCCGTTATCAAATCCTGGCGCCCAAGTTATCCTACTACGTGCCAAAACAACATTTTTGTTGTATACCTAAAAGTTCGAATTTCTTTATCTGGGTTGAAATCGTAAGTTTTTTTTTTCTTTAAATCAAAAAATATTTTGACATTAACGTTATGCTGTATGTCAGATTTGGCATGTTGAAAGATTAATATTAATCTGCTAGAACAATTATTCAGCTAAATTCCTTTATAATTAAATATCTATATTTAAATGCATTTGATAGATAAAGGTAGAGACGCTCATAATCCTGGTCGTTCAACAAGGTGTAAAATTCTTCCTTTGTTAAAATATCATTTCCCAAGTAATTTTTTCTCATAGCCTTGTAAATTGGGCATCTTGCTATCAGGTGGAATGTATTTTCAGGCTCATCAAAATCACAGTACACATAAAAAGGTAATATATTCCGAACTGACATTTGTCGCCAGATTGTCAAAACATGACACTTTGGCGACCAATGTCAGCTACCGAATTCTTAATTGTTTAAAATACCGACGATTGCACAAAAACCGATAAACCACGCACACCACTTTTTTTAAAACAATCATTTACCATTTTCCGCGATGAAACACGAAGAAAATTTGTTATTTTTCAATTTATAATATTTTTAAATGACATTTTATAAATTAAAACAAAAACAAATTTCGTGTTTACTGCGATTGAAATATAAAAATTAAAGGCCGACCTGACATATTGGTGCCCATTTTTGACAAACAAATTTTGACAACGTTCGGAATATATTACCTTATTATGTGTACTGTGCATCAAAATTGCAAATTGAACAAATGCCATCAGTGTTTCTCTGGAATGCTCGCGCGTTGATGTTAAGAAGGCCTCCTCTCGCTTTAAAAATTGGTGATATCCATTTTACTTTCAGTTTATCATCAAAGTATAGAGAATCATATCTTACGGCCATATTATTCACTCTGGATTTAGTTTGGATTAAAGTTAATTTTAAATCCAATCCATTAAATCTGAATTTCATGAATCCAAGAATTTAATTTTTTGTTCATATTATTCACTCAAAAAAACTTATTTTATTATTCAATAAATGTTGTATGATTTGCATTAATCTTTATTTTTCCTTCACAAAATACTTGAAAAAACAACTGAACACTGTGAAAATGAATTTTAGAATCGGAGCAATTTTTCAACAGCATCATATTCATTTTGTCCCCATACTTGAGCAGCGTAACACATAATCGATCTTGATGCTGCTTCGAAAATTTTCAATTCGTTACTTTTAATAACACGGTGTTACAAAAATGAGGTTTTAAAATATAAGCGGGCGGAGACCTATCACGTTTTGTAGAGCTAGTCGCACTGATTACGAAACGGTGTTTAAAAAGTCCCTAAAACCCCCAAAATCTAGAGTTAGGGGCAAAAAACGGTTTTTTTGACATTCACCCATTGAAAAAATCTAGCTTCGTCCCGTTTTTGATTTTTTTACAGTGAAAACTATATGATTCTACGTCTTCTAGTTTTTGAGAAAATTGAAAAATAAAAACAAAAAATATTTTGAGAAATGAAAAATCTGATTAAATTATTTTTCAATTTTCTCAAATACAAGAAGACATAGAAACATATAGTTTTCACTGCTCGATAATGTATGTGTTGCCGTTGTTTTTTAATAATTTTTTTTGTTTTAAACTGCCCCTCCCACCTTAACGGGGGGAGATAGACCCCCTTTCAAAGAAAAAAATGTTTGTATTGAACTACGCTACCCGTTATCAAATCCTGGCGCCCAAGTTATCCTACTACGTGCCAAAACAACATTTTTGTTGTATACCTAAAAGTTCGAATTTCTTTATCTGGGTTGAAATCGTAAGTTTTTTTTTTTTAAGCCAATTTTAAACTGATTTTCATAAAAAATACCTCGTTTGATTTGGAAATAAATAATATTTTAGAATATATTTTTAAAACAGCATGTTGTTGTGAAAATATATACTTATATATATACTTAATATTTGATATCGAAGTTGGATAAATGACGAAAAAAATGGAATTTTTGAACTTTGACCGAGTTTCATGTTTTATACATTGTTGAAAAGGTATATTTATTTCCTAACAGAAACTGTAAAAAAATCGGTTAAAAATTTGACGAAGCTAGATTTTTTTCAATGGGTGAAGGTAAAAAAAACCGTTTTTTGCTCCTAATTCCAGATTTTGGGGGTGTTAGGGACTTTTTAAATACCGTTTCGTAATCAGTGCGACTAGCTCTACAAAACGTGATAGGTCTCCGTCCGCGTATATTTTGAGTGTTACACCGTGTAATGTGTGGATTTCTAATGACCGATAGCCAGGTCATATTTATTGCACTTTTTAAGCTCTCAAGTTTAGTTTCCAAATGTTTTTTGTATTTTAGGTTGTATGTAAGTAGGACCCCAAGATATTTGTATTCGTTTAGTTCTTCTATTACTGTCCCGTTGATGTACCATTTTTCAGCAGATGGACGCCGCACTCCTTGTCGGAAAACCATACATTTTGATTTGTTTAGATTGACGATTAAATTCCACTTATCACAGTAAATTGCAAGTTTATCAACCATTTCTTGAAGCATCTTAGGGCTGTCTGCCAAAAGAACCAGGTCATCACCATAAAGGAGAACTTTGATCAATATACCAGTTATTAGTATGCCTCCAGGTAATTCATCATACAGATCATTTAAATAGATACAAAACATTTCTGGACTTAACACACATCCTTGTTTTAATCCTTGGTTCACAGATATGAATATTTGCAATAAAAAATGTTGCATTTTGAGCTTTGTTTGGGATCACTTGCCAATTTATCACTTGCCAATTTATTTTTTAATTCTTACCATGAGTCGTCCCACTGTGTGCCGCACTGGTTTCTTCAAACACCCATTCCTGTACTTCTTATTCTTAGGTATAAATAGATGGCGCGGACACGGAAACCACACAGTTCACAGTCACAGTGCAAGCAAGTCAGTTCGAATGGACGTGTTAGCGGATAACTTACAAAAACCACCACCATTATAAAAACAACCACCAAAAAAGGGATTTAAATCCGGGCTACCTGCCAGCTACCTGGACGGATTAACAAAAAATGGATCAATGGTAAAAAGGAAAAACGAAAGGACAAAGCAGCCGCTATGAAGGGAGCAATTTCTAAAGGAAACATCCAGGAGGATCTTAGAAGACTAATGGACATCGCAGACCAGCACACCCATTGCATCATTGGAGGAGACTCCAACGCCAGGCACCCCAAATGGCTAGACAGCATCAACTCACAACAACGAGAAACCATTGTTTACTGGCTGGACAACAACCCACACCGACACTCACTGGCCATCGTGTCGCAACCAACACCCACCTTTCCGAGGACACCATCAACGCTGAACTTTTTCTTGGCATCAACAAGCATCATGAACATTCTCTCACAGTTCGAGAACTACCGCTGTGTAACACATCCATCGGATTCGGATCATCTTGCTGTGGAGTTTGATATTCGACTCAGGCACAGGATACTGACCACTCAACCTGATCCGGAGTTTCATATCAGGTATGATCGAGTCAACTTAAGGCAATTTCATGATAAACACCGAGGCTAGACTACCAGAAGTGACAAACATCGCCAACCTTACCAACACCGAAATTGACGGAGCGATCCACGGATTGGAGAATGCAGTCAACATCGCCCTGGACAACCAGAAGACCCAGAAGACATCAAGGGATAGATTCTCGAACCTTCCAGAGAATATCATTGCCATCAACAACCACAGGCAGAGGCTTAGGAAAAAGCTACAGCGGATACTTCATCGGACCTACAATACAGAGAACGAAGAATGTAGAAGGACCTATTCGGAACTCAAGTGCACCCAAGTTATGTTTGACCGGGCGGTCAAACATTTCCAGGACTCCCAGCTACAGAGAAGACTCCAAGATATAAAACCTGGACCAGACTGCTTCAAGAAGATCAATGCCATCGTAGGAAGAAGACGACAACTCCCAGATTCTATCAGCCATGGACAAACAACAACTCACACCCCAGCAGAAAAGGCCGAAGCGTCTGCCAACCACTTCGAGGGAAATTTCACGGACAATCCACCAGTTCACCTCCCGGAATTCCTGATGGAAGTAGAAGCAAGAGTGATTGAAGGACAGCAGACATCGTTAACAACATTCACCGAAGAAAATGCTGCCCACAACCCCATCAACAACGACGTATTACCAACACCGAAGACATCCGTGAGACCATCAGCACAGGAAACTCAACTGGACCAGACGGCATTTCCAACTTTGTTTTGAAAAAGTTGCCGAATATTGCCCTCTTCCTGTTGACAGTCATCTTCAACAACTGGTTAAACAACGTGATGGGGAATATCACGAAAACACTAATTTAATTTTAAATGATTTAATTAACTGTATAAATGTGGGTATAAATGTATATAATGTTCGGGTTCGAGCTCGAATCACGATTGAATTCAAAAAGAAAAGAAAAAAGCTAACGTTAGATTACAATAATTGAGTGCAATGTATGAATGAGTGAAAGTTAATATGAGCAAATGAGTAATTGTTTAATGTTTAACTGTTTGATGCAGTTATTTGTAAAAATAATATTTTATATAGGGTGTTGTTTGCTGTAATCGGTTCCTCAAGTTTGGTTCCAAAACACAACGGCTATTTTCCGGCAACATGGAAAACAGCAAGGATTGTTCCAGTACCCAGGAAGACAGACAGGAACACCGTGGAAGGATACGGGCCCATCTCACTACTTTGCTGTGTTAGCAAAGTACTTGAGAGTCTATTACTGAGAAAGGTAAAAAGTTTCTGCTTGGAAAGAAATATAATACCAAACTTCCAGTATGGATTCAAGGGCAAGCACTAGACAATTCATCAAAAAAAGGAAACCACCGTAGCATGCCTGATAGACATCGAGAAGGCATTTGACAGCGTCTGGGTCAATGGACTCATCTATAAGCTAATGCAATTTGGCTTTCCAGGATATCTGGTAAAAATAATCAAAAATTTTCTTACTAATCGTCTCTTCTTTGTACAGGTTTCCAGCAACAAGTCAGGACTACGACCCATTAAGGCCAGAGTTCCGCAAGGGTCAAGATTAGGCACTTTTCTCTTCAACATTTTAACCGCAGATCAACCCGAAAACCCGCCAGGCACGAGGACCAAACTGTATGCAGATGACTCCATCACCTACTCAACATCATCATCTCCAGTGATAGCAGCCCGTAGAGTGCAGGAGTACGTCTACAATCTCTGGAACTACTACCTCAAATGGGGATTGAAGATCAACGCCAGCAAAACGGAACTAATTTGCTTCAGACTACCACAGACAAGGACGAGGGCCCGAATAAGGATCGCTGAAAGGAGTTGGAATATTACCATAGGATTTCCTGACAACACGGTAGTAACAACAAAGGACAGAGCCAAATACTTGGGAGTAAACTTCACCAACCGGATGAAGTTAAACAAACGCTGCAGCTATCTTGAAATGCGCCAGTATCTCGTTTCACCTGATACACCCTCTAATAAGAAGCAAAACTACTCCTCTACAAGCAGCTCATCAGGCCCGTCATCACCTATGCCTGCCCGGTCTGGTTCACAATTTCATCATCAGCCATGAAGAAGATCAAACTCTTCGAGAGGAAAATATATCGGAATCCCCTGACCAGGAAGTACTGGCCGAATAACAAGCTGTACGAGGCAGCATCATTCCAATCGACCAACATATGATGAAACCGAATTTTGAGGAACCTCGAAGGACATCCAAACCCGGAAGTACAACAACTGCTACAGGACGAAATCCTCACCAGCCAAAGGTACCTACACCCAAGAGCGATAATCGATGCCAGATTCCAGGATGTATAAATAAATTTTAAATTTTACATCTTTTGGTTTTACAATTTTCGAATCGCTTTGAAAAAATGTTTTTGTTTTAATAAAGACTACGAAAAAAATAGTTAACTAACGGACTCACTTTGAATGCATTTCGAAAAACATTCTTTCCATCATCAGCAAACACGACTAAATATTAATTTGCACTGTATTCGATTCTATCGTTGAAAGCTTTAAGTAAAGGTTTAATTCTATTAAATAGGCTCGAAATAATGTTGCCATTGTCTTGATTTAATAGGTTTTCTCCGGTTTGAATGAAAAAACTTTCAAACGCATCAAGTTGTGCTTCGTTCGTTACCGATTTCAGTAGACGCGCTCCATCTTCACAAATGTTATGTTTAAGTTCGAGAACGTGTGATGCAACCGCAGAACAAATAGGTTTTTTTTAAACGAATGCTGGTGATATGGACTTCGTATCTCTTCTCAAAACTTCGCTTAGTTTGACCAATGTATTCACGTTCACAAACATTGCACTTAATTACATAAATACCCGATTTGTTCAAATTTGATGTTTTATCTTTTGTTGCCCAAAGTAAATTGCATAATTTGTTGTTATTTTCGTCAACAATGTCTAAATTATGTTCACTGAATTTTGATTTTAACTTATAAGTTAATGTTGGTGCAAATGACAAAGCTACTTTAATGTTCTTTTCTTTTTCATTTTGTAAGAAAAAAAGGTGTGACAAAATCGCATCGTCACCTCCTCGCGGTGCCCGCTGGATATCCAACTAACGACGAGCGTTGGATCCATTCGATCCACGAGCTGAGTCACCTGAGCTCACAATTAAATCCAAGAGCGTCTGACACAAATTGTGCGGCACACTGGTCAACGTCTGTACCCTGTATTTATGGTACGAAAACAAAGTAAAAAAAATTATGGCAATGAACAAAACGACTAGATTAAATACCCCAGGTGGCAATCCAGTTAAACTGGTAAATCCACTCTCTTTAGAGGTCGGTCCTATGGATTCTGGGGAGGACCAATTATTATAAATATTGAGAGACGGAGTTCAAAGATGCAAAGAACTCCCCCAAACAAATTTACTTCAGGGGCTACATCACCGACAACCCCAAACAATACTATTGATGTTAAACACATCAGCTAAAAAGGGACCAAGAAAAATGAAGAGATCGACATTACAGATCAACAAGACAAAGAGATAGACCAATCAAAGAACTATTTTGAAGAATGGCAAATTGAAATAGCGGCAAGAAAACAACTTGAAGTTCTAGTTCAAAGTCTTCAGCTGCAAGTGAAAAAACTCGAAGAGAAAGTTTCCTTACTTGACAAGAAAGATTCAGAGTCCACGCTTCAGTTAAGTCCAAAATATATTGAGCTTGAATATCAAACTGATGAAGAAGAGCTCTTGTTTGAAACTGAGAAAAAGAAAAATAAGCGTATCACAAAGAAACGTAAACCAAACGGGAGTCCTGAGATTTGTTCAAGAAATCAGAAAAGCTCTAAAACCGAAAATAATAAAGAGTTGTTTACAGAAACTAAAGAAGCGAATAATGTGGTAGCTGTTGTTAAATCAAATTCTCACGCTAAAGGCAGCAAAAAAATTACACCACCACCAATTATGATCTGAAGATTTCCAATTTTTTAAGATCTTAAGAAAATAATAGAAAAATGTACTAAACAAGCTTGCAAATACACATCGTACAACAAAGTCACAGTCGAAGAAGCCGACGAGTATAGATCTGTCACTGAATAACTGAGCAAACACCAAATTCAATGGCACTCATATGAGAACAAAGCTACAAGGCCAATAAAAGTAGTAGCCAGAGGTCTTCATTCCTCGTGCTCTCCCGAGGAAGTAGTGGAAAATCTTTTACAAAAAAGCTTCCAAGCCCTTGATGCAGTCAATCTATTTAAGAATGAGACAATTAAAAACTCCTCTGTGGAATCGACGACAAGTAAGAGGTTACTATACCTTTATTCATGCTAACTTTTGACAGGAAGCAAAGTGTTGAGGAGATTTATAAAGTAAGGTCAATCTTGGGCATAGCTGTTAAAATTGAACCACTCCGAAAATCTAAAGTTGTTCCGCAGTGCAAACGTTGCCAAGCTTTTGGTCATACCCAAAAATACTGCAACCGCGAGTTTGCTTGTGTAAAGTGCGAAGGAAAACATGCAACTAAAAATTGTCCGATGAGCAAAGATCAGAAAGCAAAATGTGTGCATTGCCAGGGTAATCACCCGGCAAGCTATAGAGGCTGCCCAGTTGCCAAAAAATTCCAAGAGTTCAGAAGCAAAAATACATCTGCTAGAGACGAACCCAGAAACACAGTAAATACCGATTTAACTGCTGAAAACAATACTAAGAATGAACCGCCTAAAAAAGCTGTTCAAAGTAAAAGCGATGAAAATAAAGCCTATTATCAGATTCTAAAAAATGTGCGGAAGAATGAAGAGACTTCCATAAAAGAAATGCTACAACTCATTCTTCAAAGAATTGATAAACAGGATTTGCATATCAAACAGTTAAGCGAAAAAGTCGCTCTTAAAAAACAAAGATGGACAGAACACTTAAAATCGCTACATGGAATGCAAACTGTCTTTTACAACGCTTATCCGAATTAAAAATCTTTTTAGATCTAGAACATATAGATATTTGCCTGGTATCCGAAACTCATTTCTCCAATAAGCAAAGTCTAGATAATGTAATAGAAAACTATTCATGTTACCACGCTCCACATCCAGCTGACAAGGCAAGAGGTGGATCGGCGATTCTTATAAAAGAAAACTTAAAACATTATGAAGAAACCAAGCTTACTAATGAAAATATGCAAGTAACAACAAACTGGAGTGATTTTAGAGAAAGGCTTTTAAGTTTTATAAATTTAACCCTCTACTGCATGAATTAATATTAGCGGACGAAAAAATTAAAAAATGCTTTACATGGGTTCTTTGGGTTGTTTCAAAACGGTTTACATAAAAAAAAATTGTTTAAATTAATTTGTTTAAAAAATTTGTTTATAAGCCAAATTTGGCTTCGTATGCATTAAGGGGTAAGAAATTTTACTAATTTTATTTATTCAGATTATGTAAAAAATACAATTAAAAATATCAAAAGATAAATATTTATCATTTAAAAACAAAACAAAGTAAAATAAATACATTGCATAACAAAAGGTTAAGAATTAATTCAAAGGACCATGGGCACTTTTGTATGGACTTTGGGCCCAATTTCAACATTGCTCAACAGTGATGAAACGCATGTCAAATGAAAGGTCTTGAGAAGTACTTTAAATTATTATATGGGGGTGAAGTCGAAATCGAGCGCAAAAGTGGTGTTTTGGACCATTTTATAAAATAGTACTCAAACTAAAAAAAAAATATTTAAAAAAAAGTGGCAACACTTACTATAAAGTGTTTCACCTTTTTCAAAAGCTAGGCATCCCACCTTTAATTCAGTATTAAAATGAATTTATTTCTATTAATAGTTTTTGAAAAAAATGATTTATAAATAAAAAAATATAAAAAAATAAGGTAAAATCAAAATATTTAGTACTATTTTTTTTTTCACTTTTTGTGAAATAAAGCCTTAAAACGACTTTTTATTCACTGCACTATCAATTAATCAAACACTGAAAACCAAATAGTTTTATCTCTTCTAGTTTTTAAGAAAATCGAAAACTACTAAAACTTCATTTTTTTCATATGATTTTTTATGCTGAGTCCTGAGTATTTACGCTTACTTTTCTTGAAGTTAACGACGAAGGAATATACATATCAAGTTTGGATAAGTGACACCGAAGTCTCCTACTTTGTTCAACTATTCAATCTGTGAAAATAGACCTATTCCTAATACTTATGTAGGGCCAGTTGTACAAACGTGGTTCAGCCTCGGATCAGGAATTTAACCCTCCGATTTCCGCGGATTAGCTGCGGATCAACTTCGGTTCAAACATGGATGTGGCTATTTTTACATATGTGGACCTTCCACTAGTGCTAAACTGGAACCTTAACACCGATTTCATAAGATAAAAGTTGTTGAAGCACGGATTAAATATTTGTACAACTGGGCCTTGCAGTTATAAAATCAATGGCATATGGTTTGGTTCTAGTGCCGGTATCAATAATATCGTTACTCGTTACTTTCGTATGTTTCTAGTCTGGATAACTGTAATTTTATTTTCTTTCAACAAAACGTTGACATCGGCTACGATTTGGTCCATGACGATTTGGTAAGACGAATTAGTAGGTTTAGTAAATATAAAATAAAATAAAAAAATATTGGAAAAACATCAGCAATGAATCAGCATAAAAAATCGTATGGAAAAAATGAAGTTTTAGTAATTTTCGATTTTCTTAAAAACTAGAAGAGATAAAACTATTTGGTTTTCAGTATTTTATAAATTGATATTGCAGTGAATAAAAAGTCATTTTAGAGCTTTATTTCACAAAAAGTGAAAAAAAAAAAATTAGTACTAAATACTTTGATAAATAAGGTAATATTTTTGTTTACATTTTTTTATTTATAAATCATTTTTTTCGAAAACTATTAATAGAAATAACTTTATTTTGATTAAAGGTGGGATGTCAAGCTTTTGAAAAAGGTGAAACACTTTATAGTAAGTGTTGCCACTTTTTTTAAATAATTTTTTTTTCACTTTGAGTACTATTTTATAGAATGGTCAAAAACACCACTTTTGCGCTCGATTTCGACTTAACCCCCATATAATAAATTAAAGTACTCCTCAAGACCTTTCATTTGACATGCGTTTCATCACTGTTGAGCAATGTTGAAATTGGGCCCAAAATGCCCATGGTCCTTTGGCTCATTTTAAGACATGGAACCGAGAAAAGCAATTTGTTTTTGTCCGTTATATATATTTTTTCTGGTTCACTTTTTTTCCACTGTCGAAGTAAGTCTTGCTCCAACATTTTCACCCACTCCCAGATCTTACAATAACTAAAAAGTAATTAAATGATTGAAAAATATTATAGGTGAGCCCCCTCCCCCTAAAATTTTTGTGGTTACGCCGCTGGAAATTTGGTTAACATGAGAAAAATGTTTCTAAAAGCGAAGGGGCTCCATTTCTGAAGTAAAACATAGCTTCCAAGCAAATTAACAATGTTAAGAAACAAAATTTTCCAACAAAAAAATTTAACAAATTGTGTAGATTTACAACCCCTTAATGCATACGAAGCCCAATATGGCTTCCGTACTTTTTACCCTCCCAAGACCAGGCCAATAATTTGTTTTCAATCAAAATTGGTTCATAGCATACACAATTAGACAATCGATCAAAAATAAATTTTTAATTCCACTTTACTTTACAAACAAACGCAGTAATTAACATTTAAAGTATGAATATTAGAGTTGGGCACTTTATAGTTCATTTGAGTGATCGATCACTTTAGTTCAAATCACGCTACTGAACTAGTTCTGAACTAGTTCATTTTAGTTCAATTTATTTTAATCACTCCGGTTTTGTTAGAATCAAAAAACAAAATTAGTTTGCACAAACTGTATCCAAATTTATGTAAAATTGACGCATTCTACATAATAAAACAAATACAACCTAAAAATAACAGATACATATTTCTTTTTTTATAAAAATTCTTAATTTCGTTCATATACTTGTCGAGCTTTCTGGTTCCTGACGAAAGTCTTGGAGAAGTTCGTGCTTTCATTAAATCAAAATCATAGTAATGCTCAGAAATAAG
Source organism: Episyrphus balteatus (assembly GCF_945859705.1). Lineage (NCBI taxonomy): Eukaryota > Metazoa > Arthropoda > Insecta > Diptera > Syrphidae > Episyrphus > Episyrphus balteatus. The sequence continues at coordinate 96,781,099 of NC_079134.1, read as the reverse complement.
AACAAGTTGTGCTTGAAGAAGAAACGCTAATACTGGCACAAGCAACCTTGTGCCTTTTGTTTTACATCTAAATCTTGAGGTAGAGCAGAAGAACTGATTTCGTTCCACAAAGAATTGGATGCAATTTCATATGTACTTTGGTTTCTGAACCCCTATTCTTTAAACGTTTGTCGGGTTAAAAGGGCGCTGTCGGCGTATAAGACAAAGGGAGACAAGGACCAAATTTGAAAATTCCCTATAAATATGGGACTTCCTTTCACCCAAAATACATATATAAAAAAAAAAATCATAACGTAAAGTGAGCGCAAGCTGTTTTGTAATGTCATATTACGACTGCTCTAGGTTGCTGTTTAGTTTGTTGAAAAAAATCTTTTTCGCTATTCGCGAACTAAATTGAACTAAGTAAGTGAACTAAGTTCAATAGTTCACCAAGATGAACTAGTTCATTGAACTAGTTCGTTCGCGAACTACACAAGCCTAATTAATATATTCTACACTTTCGATTCCAATGCACAAGACTGATCGGCTCACGCTCATAAAATACACCTTAATTTTGTTTCGGACACACGAAAAAACTATCTCTATGGGTTCTCAGAAACACAAAGAAGAGGATTGTATTTAATCTTAACCATTTTTTTGTGACAGAGAAGAGAAAAGTGCATACAAACAGAAAAAACCATATTTGGCTTCGTATGCAGTAGAGGGTTAAGATCTCCCATGGATACAATCGAGCAAATTGACCATGAAGTGGAACAATTTATTGCTGATGTGCAACAGGCCGCTGAAGTAAGTACTCCAACATTTTCTAATAGATGACAAAATGAAATAAAATATCCTCTAGAGTTAAGAGAGTTGATTAAAAAGAAAAGAAGAGCTAGAAGAAAATGGAAAAATACTAGATTTCCAGATGATAAAACAACGTTTAACCGTATAAGCAACAATCTTAAAAAACAAATTTAAAAATTCAAAAATGATTCACTCAGTACATTCCAAAAGAATTTAACGACTGATGCTTCAACCGATTTTTCGCTATGGAAAGTAGCCAAGCGCCTGAAAAGACCGCAGTTACACAACTCGCCCTTGAAATCTCAAGATGGGAAATGGATCGGTAGCCCAAAAGACAAAGCTAACCTTTTCGTGGAGCATCTTGCGAATGTTTTTAAGCCATACCCAACAAACGCGGCTGAAAATAGCTTACAGTTTGTTGATAAGATAGATGAAAGTGAAATACCAATTGTAAGATTAAAAGAAATAAAAATTTTGTGTTTACATCAACTATCAAATAAAAAATCACCAGGTTACGATCTAATTACTGCCCAGGTTATGAAAGAAATGCCATGGAAAGCCTTCATAAAACTCCAATATATAATAAATGCATGCCTTAAGCAACGGTATGTCCTACACCATTGGAAAATTGCTGAAGTTATTGTCATACCCAAGCAAGGTAAGCCACCTACAGAAGTGACGTCTTACAGACCAATATCGCTTATACCAATTATGGCAAAAGTTTTTGAAAAATTATAGAAGAAAGAAGGTTAATCCCAAATCATCAGTTTGGCTTTAGAAATAAACATTCCACGATAGACCAAGTTCATATAATAACGGATGTAATAAAAAAATATAAACAATATTCCAATATTCATTAATAATCAAGCTGTACCTTACGCCAATACGGCCAAATACCTTGGAATGACTTTGGATGCAAAGCTAAAGTGGAAAGAGCACATCAAAAAGAAAAGAGAAGAACTAAACTTGAAATATAGAAAAATGTACTGGTTACTTGGTAACAACTCTGATTTATCAACTCAAAACAAAATAATGCTGTATAATCAAGTACTAAAGACTGTTTGGACCTATGGTATCCAATTATAGGGCTGTAGGTACAAAGAAAACAAATACCGAAATCATCCAAAAATTCCAAAACAAACTCCTTCGTGGAATAGTTAATGCACCTTGGTACATAAGAAATAGCGATCTACGTCTTCTTCTTCCTTTTTCTCGGCGCTGTTATGATCTCGATGTCGAGGGGATCATAACCTTCCCACGTTATTGCTTCACACTAGTGATCCGCCTGTGGGGATCTACATCGTGACTTACAAATAGAAACGGTTACAGAAGTTGTTAAAAAATACGCTGTATCGCATAATCAGAGTATGAATATAAGAAACCATGTTCGGAGATTAAGAAGAACCAAGCCTCATGAGCTTATGGTCTAAAAAAACATGGGAAAGTATTAAAAGTTTAAACTTTCCCCAAAGCGATTTTACAAAGTTAAGAAAGAAAAATCTGATGTCGATCTCTCAAGATTGGTCCTGATAAAGAGGTGGTTTTAGTGGTTAAGAGTCCTACACTACTTGGTGTCGAATACTGCCAAGTGTCTTTTGAAGATTTCCGCCCGTCAAAAAAAAAAAAAAATTGTAAAAATAAAGTCGTTAAGTCGGAGTTATGGATTTTTCTTGAGTGGTGCACTATTAAATCGTCAACCATTGTTTCACTGTATCCGTTCACTTCTGCAACTTTTTTAATATGATCATATTCACGTTTGTAATTTATAGCACATAGTGGTTACCGGCAAAGACGATGTATCATTGAATGCTACGCAGCTTTTTTGTGTTGAGTTGGGGAATGAGAATCGGATGTTATTGTTCTCAGTGTACTTGTTGGTTTATGGAAGATATCAAATTCGATTTGTTCACTTTTACGTTTTATTTCGAAATCTAAAAACGGTAATACGATTTAATAGTGCACCACTCAAGAAAAATCCATAACTCCGACATAGAGGAAGGAATACCTAGAGAACCGACTCGTAATCCCCTTGCCTAAAACACTCGCAAATTTCATTTGAGGTGAATAGAAGAGAACTCTCTTATTTTACTCTTTTTTTCTTATCCGTGAATACGTGTGAGTGGTGGATTCAGAAAAAAGATGGCGGTTGTAGCCCAAAAAAAAAATCTAAAGTGACAGCTGACAGCTGTCAATTTCTGATAATTTGGTTGCGAAATAAAAGTTTTTCTTCAAGTTTTCCCGCGATAAGTTATTTTATAAAAAAGGTGCAAAAGATAGAAGAGAATAATGATAATTAATAAATAATCGGTCCAATTCTGAATTAAAACTCTCGGAGAAATGTGTTGGGTAAAACGGCTTTATATTAAAATTTCGTGAATATAGTTTCCTCTCCGTTTTAATTTTGTGTAAAATAAAATAAATACATTTGTGCCCTTGGAGGAGCAAGACCTCCTATTTACCGCCGAGGCCTTTCATGACAATGATACTCTAGCCAATTCCTCCGTCTAAATACAAATCAGCTATTATAACGAATGGCGGGGGAAGCGGCGGTGGATCTCAGCATCTGCAACAGCAGCAACAGCCACCACCACGGCTTCATCCGAAAAAAAAAACTAAAATTTGACCCAACTGAGCTGGAGAGAATGAACCATCCAAAAGTACAGCAACTGCTGATATCGGAAGCAGGAAGTAAATATCTAACTATTGTCATAGTTTTTTCTTAATAATATTAATTTTTGTTTTTATCTTGCAGTCCTCAAAATATTTACAAATTCCAAAACCTACAAACCATAACAACGATAAATAACAACAGCAGCAGTCGATCGAATTCAACAACGCAACAACAATTAAAACAACAATTAAAAAAAGTTTTGTATTAAATTAATTAAATCATTTCTTTTATTTCGACTTCTCCGCAAAAGAAATTTATGTGTAATCTATTTTTTTAGTTACAAACTATTGTCGTTTTCGATTGGTTTCACTCAAGGATTAACTCATTCTTAAATCGAATGGAACAGGTCAAATCGCTTCTACTCAATTCTGTTTCTTGTGATTGTGTTAGTTTTTCTGTAAAATTTCAAATGTCAAATATAAATTAATTTTTTTTTCTTTCAAACGAAATATTTGAAAATATTTTTCAAAAATGGTAACATTTAACAAATTAATGGGATAGTTGGTCTGCAAAATATTTAAAATAAGTATATAATGCGTTTATTTGTTTGAAAATAAATTAAAAAACTAATTTCAGAAAACAATTTCTAAAATTTTGAAAAAACTGATTGATTGTTTTGACTTTTAAATATCCAGGTATTAGTGCTTCTTGAGTGGATTCTGAATTTAAATCGAGAAGAGAATTTCTCTCCAGAGAAGCCTTCTAGCTGTCATTTTTGTGCGAATAAAACACTTTCAGAAGACTTCTGAACGCTTCCGGACGATTCCGGACGGCCAATCGAAAACGCCATATATTTTTTTTTCGTTTTTTTTGTTGTTTTTTTTTCTTCAAAATTGAAAAATATACAAAGAAAAGAAAAATTGAAAAAAATAATAAAAAAAGAAAGAAAAAAATCTCAGCCTGGTAGAGAACAGCGCTAGTGCTGCACTGGCCAAACCAACTGAAAAGATATAATTCACAGCTGGAGAGGAGTTCTTCAAAATGAATAAACTAATGAAAATGATGATGGTCAAGTAGAGAGCATTGTTGCAAAAGATGGAATAGGTGGTTGCCTCGTAATCGGCAACTTCGTTCTTCTTCCACAAAATGCGTTCGTCCTTTTCCTTCTTGGTGATTTTCTTGTCATCGGCCAATTGGCGGTTAACTTCCCGGGTGACGGCATCTTCACGTTTCACAGAGATCTTGTGCTTCAGACTGAATTTGATATTCTTGTAGGCCAAGGCCATTAAATATGTGCTAGCTCCGGTCATGAGGAGGAAGAAAATAGCACTGGACAAGAGATCCATGTTGTGAATACGCCAGAAGAGCCAAATTGGAATGGCAAATACGATGAAGGCATTTCCATATAATAAAGCTGATGATTTTGTTGAGATAAGAACAGCACCAAAAAATTATAAATTGTATTTTTTTTTATTTGTTTATCTGTCAAAATACTCACCTCTGAGCTGTTTTTGTGTGGTCGAAAATTAGGCGCTGTTTATACTTTTCATGGTTTAATAAGGGTGCGCTTATACTTTTTAAAATTTTTTTTATAGTTTTTAGCAATAAAGTTCATAAATATTGTTTGGTTTTTATGCTAAAAGCAATAAAAAGTAATATTTAATATATTTTTTATTGATAAAATGTCAAAAAAAGATTTTTTCTGAAAATTTAATTTTATTTTGCAATTTTTGAATTAACCGAACTTTTTTATTCAACTTAATTGCGCACTGAGCGCATTGAGCAAAACTCCACTGTTGAATGTGTAAGTGCCATTTAAAATGCACGGGGAAACTACCACATATAGCCACTGTGGAGTTTTTTTTCTCATTGCAGCTTGTAGGGTCGAAGAGAACAACCCACCGAAGTCGGTTCTCTAGGTATTCCTTCCTCTATGAACTCCGACTTAACGACTTTATTTTCACAAAATGAAAAAGAAAAGAACATTAAAGTAGCTTTGTCATTTGCACCAACATTAACTTATAAGGTGTAAAATTTAAAATTTATTTATATATTTATGGGTTTTACGCAGTTCAACAAACCAATAATTTGTCCAGGATGTACTCTTCAACGAAGGAAGACCATTTTATGAAAGAGCAGACAGCGGACACGACAGGGGATAAAACCTTTAGTTATAACATAGTATAATTTTTTATTTTTATTTAACAATTCATTTTATTTCAATTTTAAATTCTCATGTAATAGATTAAGTCGACAAAAATATGTATTTATATTTTATAAAACCATCCCTTTAGTCAGTAGAATAGGGTTTCCAGAACATCTCTTTTAAGGGGTTATATCTAGTTGTAAGTTCAAAAAAACCTTCTTTTTTGTGGATTTTTTGTGAAGAGGAATTTAATTATATAAACATAAAGAGTACATATCCATATAGCAAATTTAATGTATTGAAATAATTCGCTGTGGATTTAAAAAAATATTGGGTTCCGTTATTTTTGTAGTAAATCTCCTAGACGACCTCCAAAAAAAGGTGTCTGGCGGTGAGCAAGATATCTTTGATCCAAGTCACTTAAAATTAAAAAAACCAAAAGATTAATTTTCAGGATAGACCAATGCAGGTAATAAACGAAGCAATAGTCAAAATTTTGATTTTTGACAAAATGGCGGCTTCCCAAAGAAAAAAAATCGTCGTTTTTCACGAAAATTTACACTTTAAAGTGGCTTAAAAATCGAATTATTGTCAAAAACCTTTTTCCTTCGTTCGTTACCTGACAAAAGTATCTAAGAAAATTGAGTAAAAATTTCAAGCCGATTACTCCAGCCGTTTCGGAGAAATTTTGCTCACCGCCAGACACCTTTTTTTTGGAGGTCGTCTAGGAGATCTACTACAAAAATAACGGAACTCAATATTTTTTTAAATCCACAGCGAATTATTTTTATACATTAAATTTGCTATATGGATATGTATTCTTTATGTTTATATAATTAAATGCCTCTTCACAAAAAATCCACAAAAAAGAAGGTTTTTTTTGCACTTACAACTAAATATAACCCCTTAAAGAGAACATGTGCTCTTTTTCAACTCTGATCATTTTTACACTCTCTTTTTTCATAAGATTCTATTTTTGTTCTCTATTTTTCAAATGTCCTCTTTTAAGTCTCTTTTTTATTTACATCATTACATCCCTCCCTTCATAGATTTTACGAAGTGTTATTAATTACGATTACCTATCTTCCACCTTAAAATTTGTTTCAACTCTGTCCACTCACCATTTTTCATTTTCACGTTCTACACGGATTTTAGAGTTTGTTCTCTTTGTCTTTAAACTTCATTTTTGTTTATTTCAATTAATTTATTTAGGTACATTTCAACAACAAATAAATGTTGGTGTCTGTATTTCCAAAATTTTACTTCTGCGGTGTGAAGTCGATTTTTTTAAACGATTTTAAAAAATCGGTTAGCAAATTGTCGACAGAAAATATTGACTGGTTAAAAGCCGCCTTAATCGGCTTTTATTCTGACCACAAACAATATTTCCCAATATTAAATGGAGCTTAACTATTGATTTTTAGAGACATCGATGTAGTAAATGTAGCTGATGTAGTTGATGTAGTTTGTCGAGAAATAGCCCCTTGGCCTGACAGCATTAACAGAATTTTTTTTCAACACCTTGAATGGCCTAACCCCATTAAATAAAATTTAAAAAAAATGTATGCACTCAAAAATATATAGATTATATGAATTTTTATGATTTTTTTGTAGGAAATAACATCAAAAAAGTGTCATTTTATTTGCCAAAAGATATAAAAAAGAAATAATAAAATTTGAAGAAAAATTGAGTAAAATATAAAGTTTTTTTACAAAGAGAAAAAAGTTTTTTGTCAAATATGTATGTTTAAAAGTTTCAAAATAGTCATTTTACTGATTAAATAACTTCTACAAACTGTGATTCTACTAAAAGACCATATATTTGGTCTATAAACGTCGATATAAAACCAATAAATGCCAAATTTATATGGGCCTTTTCGATGATTTTGGGCTTAAAACAGAACATTTCAAAGGCCAAAATCTTTCTTAACTGAGCAAACTTTGAAAAACTAAGGACGCCATCGTGTTCAGCATTCTCGAATTATCTTTAGTAGATAGGAGCGCCATCTGTCGGTAAAAAAAAGTTGCATTTTCAAGCACAGTGAAGTTGACCCCGTGTAAAATTTTTGATACTATTGAGGTTAATAAAAAAAATTTCATCTGTATGATAAAAAAAAAACAATCTGCAAAAAAATTTAACCAGGTCCCACATCCCAATAAATTTTTAATAGCTGAAATTTTTGTATTAACCTCAATAGTAATTTACACGGGGTTAACTATTTAACGCAATTCACACACGGCCTAAGATCCAAATTATGATAATAACAAAACATAGGGTATTATTTGACATGTTTGGAAAATTAGATAAATATTTGAATATTTAAACAAAGTATGCGAATGTTCTAAAAGAATACAAATAACTATTTACATATGAATTAAAAAATGAATTTATACATATGAATAATAAAAAGAAATAATAGTTTAAAGGTGCATTCGTAAACATGCCACCGGCCCCCTGAAGGAATTTCAGAAACAAGGTAGTATTTGGTCGCTTGAATATTCCATTTTTGGTGCGAAGAGACACAACACGCACCAGATCGTCCTCGCCGGGATGAAGGACTAGGATTTGTCCTAGCGCCCATCTGGATGGTGGAATATTTGGCTCTTTATAACAACTAGGTCACCAACTTGACAATTCGGGGTCTTCCTTTTCAATTTAGCGCGCTCTTGAAGTGACGCTAGGTACTCATAGTGCCATCGACGCCAAAATCCTTGCATCATATTTTGTATGACTTGCCACCTTCCAAGTCTATTTAGTGGTATCTCAAGGCAGTTGGGCTCTGGCATAGCCGTAGGTATATGGTCTACCTATTAGGAAATGAGATGGTGTTAATGGGTTCAAATCTGTATCGGAAATAGCACAAAGAGGCCTGGAATTTAATAATGCATCAATTTGGGACTACTACCCTCCGGAGGTGTTGTTTAACACTTTTTACCCGCGCTTCCCAGAGTGCCCCAAAATGAGGACTATGTGGAGGAATGAATTCCCATTTGATACCACACTCAAAAAATTTCATGTGTAAATATTACTAATCACTGTGTACATTCTACGAATTTTATTCGTGGTTTTCAGCCACGAATGTTATTCGTTAAATGGACGTATATTAGTATTTTTACGAGTATTTTATTAGTATTAGTAGAAAAACATTCGTATACTGTAAGAATACTATTAGTAGATTTACTTTATCATTCGTACATTGTAGGTACGAATAATATTGTAGTATTTACTAATGCTCTTCTGATTCATTCGTACATTGTACTGCCATATTCGTAGCATCGTAATATTTACAAATGCCTTTACTAATAATTCGTACATTATACAGTGCCATTCGTATATTATTTCGTATATTATACGAATAGAATATTATTTATTGTAGAACTTTCCGCCATTGAATTTTATTCCTGAAATTTTCTTAAATATGAATTGTTAAAATAATAACCCAAGCATATAACTGTACTTCAAAACTATAAAAATATATTGCATTAACTTTTTACATTTATAAATAAAATTAATGATTTTTATCTTAATTATTATACCATATATGTATTCCACGGTGTTAGTATTTTTTGTCTTGGATGCCCAACTAACAATTTTACTTCCACAAGGGTCTAACGAAGCTGTTTCGATTTTAGAAATATTGCTTGTATACGACCATAGAGAAGCCCATCTGGCCCACCCGAGAAGCTTGATAGGCCTTAGAAGAGTCATATTCAAGTTGATTGGAGAGACTCATAACATGTCTTTAATGCCTTATAGAAACAACCAACATTTGAAATTTGAAAATGTGTATTATTGTTGCAGGCTTTTATTTTTATTAAGAAGCTCTGAGTAGACTTGTCGAAGGATTGTGAAAGTCTAAACGAGGTATATCCCAAATAGAATAAAGAAAAAAAATTTTTTTTTTTTCATTTTATTTTTTTTTTGTGTACCTAATACATTTTATTTTTTCATTTTCTTCTTTGTTTTCGATCCAGACAAGTTTTGCTTCTGAAATTAAATTTCCAAACACAATTATATTGAGAAAAAAACTTCTTACTTACTTGACGCATTTTGCTGGATTTGAACCTCGTACATCCTGATTGATAGTCCGGTACCTTACCCATCGAGCTACTCAGGTATATAATAAAAAACTTTCAAATTTGGAGTAGTTGTAACCAGAGCTTCCTAAGGGCTTCGATTTAACTTCCTGATGAGTTGCACTATCTTAAAGAATATGGTGATCATTTGTGTTTTTTTTTCAAAGTTATTATTTTTGGTTATTTTCTGTTTTTTTTTTATCTTGTAAAAAATTATTTAATAAAGACTAAATAATATTATATACTGGTTGTCAAACCATGTCATTATTGAGAAGATGAAAGAGAACTTGTTACTCAAGAACAATTTTTTCTGGAATACCTGAAAAATTCGTTTTTTTTAGACTTTAGAGGTTTCACCCGGATGCCGTCAAACCCCATTTTTCCGAAGCAGAAAAAAAAATCTTTAATTTTTTTGGGCTTTTGGCTTTTTCTTAAAAATTAGAGAATTAACTTTGTTTTGAACTTAGATAAAAAATCTAAAATGTCCATCACTATTTTATATTTAAATAAGTGGAGAAGATTATTATTATTTTTAATATAAAAGATGTCACTAACTATTCTCATTATTATGTTAAAAATTTTATTAATGAAATTGTTAAGATACTTTTAAGTGAGAATAAAGAAAAAATTGAATTGAATTGAATTGAATTAAAATCTTGTTTTCCTTTCTTCTCCACTTACTTGAATATGAACTCCGAATTGGTCAGTAAACCATTTTTAATATCACTATTTTAAACCAATTACCGATATGAAAAGATTCACTTTTTCATTTATTTCTTTATAACAATGAATAAAAAACCTAAAATGGTCACCATAATGGCACTTATCCAAATATTTCTTATTCTCATGAGTTTGCCTGACAGTTTAAAAAATTTAGCTTGTACTCACTTTCACAGGGCTTCTAGAAATAAAATTAGGGAGCCTAACTTCGCTTAGGCAAACTTATAAAATTAAATGCATTTTACAATGTTTTGCTTGTATTTAAAGGACTTCTACAAATATAAATAAATATCCCCTAACTTCGCTAAGGCAAACATATAAAACTAAAAGCTTTTCGCGCATGCGCCGGAAATTGAAGTTCTTTTTTTCTCACACAGAGATGCAAAACATACAATTATGTAAGTCGTTATATTTGAAAGTGATATTAAACATAATTTTCAATCAAAAACAATGATTCAACAATTTTTTAATTCAAATATTAGAATGGAGTAACTATAACACATTTATTTTGTGGAATATTTGTTTAAAAAGGCAAAACCGTTTAACTGCGGTTTATTTGAAATTCAACGTAATTTTTTTTTTTAATGAATATCACGACTCATATACTAGTGACATAATTTTGGTAATATAGAACTATAATAATAAATGCATTTAAGGCAATTGAATAAGTTGTAGGTACTTCTACCATACTAAAAAACCTACCTAAGTCATTTTTTAGTCTAATAATTTTCGAATTGGATAAAAAAAATACACAGCATTCATAAAGATTTTGTAAGCAGTTCTAATACAATTTCTTTTGCAAAGCCATTTAAAAGAAGTCAGTTATTTGCTTTTATTTCTTGTGCTTCTACAATAGAATTTCATGTGGCCATATTGAAATTTAAACGAAATGTTTTCATTAATGCTTGTAGAAATTTTTAAATTCCACTTGCACTAGGTTTCTAGGAAGCGGTTAACGAAAGTTAAGCCTCGGAAGTTTGAATTTTCGATTCACAAACTAAATACAAGCCCTGTTAGTCCGGTCAAATTAGACTAAAATAAGGGGGTGAGGTTACATTAATTCCCAGCAAGCTGAAAATTGGTAGGATTGTTGGAAACACCATCATAATATAAAAAAAAAGTTTTTTGTCAAATATGTATGTTTAAAAGTTTCAAAATAGTCATTTTACTGATTAAATAACTTCTACAAACTGTGATTCTACTAAAAGACCATATATTTGGTCTATAAACGTCGATATAAAACCAATAAATGCCAAATTTATATGGGCCTTTTCGATGATTTTGGGCTTAAAACAGAACATTTCAAAGGCCAAAATCTTTCTTAACTGAGCAAACTTTGAAAAACTAAGGACGCCATCGTGTTCAGCATTCTCGAATTATCTTTAGTAGATAGGAGCGCCATCTGTCGGTAAAAAAAAGTTGCATTTTCAAGCACAGTGAAGTTGACCCCGTGTAAAATTTTTGATACTATTGAGGTTAATAAAAAAAATTTCATCTGTATGATAAAAAAAAAACAATCTGCAAAAAAATTTAACCAGGTCCCACATCCCAATAAATTTTTAATAGCTGAAATTTTTGTATTAACCTCAATAGTAATTTACACGGGGTTAACTATTTAACGCAATTCACACACGGCCTAAGATCCAAATTATGATAATAACAAAACATAGGGTATTATTTGACATGTTTGGAAAATTAGATAAATATTTGAATATTTAAACAAAGTATGCGAATGTTCTAAAAGAATACAAATAACTATTTACATATGAATTAAAAAATGAATTTATACATATGAATAATAAAAAGAAATAATAGTTTAAAGGTGCATTCGTAAACATGCCACCGGCCCCCTGAAGGAATTTCAGAAACAAGGTAGTATTTGGTCGCTTGAATATTCCATTTTTGGTGCGAAGAGACACAACACGCACCAGATTGTCCTCGCCGGGATGAAGGACTAGGATTTGTCCTAGCGCCCATCTGGATGGTGGAATATTTGGCTCTTTATAACAACTAGGTCACCAACTTGACAATTCGGGGTCTTCCTTTTCAATTTAGCGCGCTCTTGAAGTGACGCTAGGTACTCATAGTGCCATCGACGCCAAAATCCTTGCATCATATTTTGTATGACTTGCCACCTTCCAAGTCTATTTAGTGGTATCTCAAGGCAGTTGGGCTCTGGCATAGCCGTAGGTATATGGTCTACCTATTAGGAAATGAGATGGTGTTAATGGGTTCAAATCTGTATCGGAAATAGCACAAAGAGGCCTGGAATTTAATAATGCATCAATTTGGGACTACTACCCTCCGGAGGTGTTGTTTAACACTTTTTACCCGCGCTTCCCAGAGTGCCCCAAAATGAGGACTATGTGGAGGAATGAATTCCCATTTGATACCACACTCAAAAAATTTCATGTGTAAATATTACTAATCACTGTGTACATTCTACGAATTTTATTCGTGGTTTTCAGCCACGAATGTTATTCGTTAAATGGACGTATATTAGTATTTTACGAGTATTTTTGCCTGACAGTATTAGTAGAAAAACATTCGTATACTGTAAGAATACTATTAGTAGATTTACTTTATCATTCGTACATTGTAGGTACGAATAATATTGTAGTATTTACTAATGCTCTTCTGATTCATTCGTACATTGTACTGCCATATTCGTAGCATCGTAATATTTACAAATGCCTTTACTAATAATTCGTACATTATACAGTGCCATTCGTATATTATTTCGTATATTATACGAATAGAATATTATTTATTGTAGAACTTTCCGCCATTGAATTTTATTCCTGAAATTTTCTTAAATATGAATTGTTAAAATAATAACCCAAGCATATAACTGTACTTCAAAACTATAAAAATATATTGCATTAACTTTTTACATTTATAAATAAAATTAATGATTTTTATCTTAATTATTATACCATATATGTATTCCACGGTGTTAGTATTTTTTGTCTTGGATGCCCAACTAACAATTTTACTTCCACAAGGGTCTAACGAAGCTGTTTCGATTTTAGAAATATTGCTTGTATACGACCATAGAGAAGCCCATCTGGCCCACCCGAGAAGCTTGATAGGCCTTAGAAGAGTCATATTCAAGTTGATTGGAGAGACTCATAACATGTCTTTAATGCCTTATAGAAACAACCAACATTTGAAATTTGAAAATGTGTATTATTGTTGCAGGCTTTTATTTTTATTAAGAAGCTCTGAGTAGACTTGTCGAAGGATTGTGAAAGTCTAAACGAGGTATATCCCAAATAGAATAAAGAAAAAAAATTTTTTTTTTTTCATTTTATTTTTTTTTTGTGTACCTAATACATTTTATTTTTTCATTTTCTTCTTTGTTTTCGATCCAGACAAGTTTTGCTTCTGAAATTAAATTTCCAAACACAATTATATTGAGAAAAAAACTTCTTACTTACTTGACGCATTTTGCTGGATTTGAACCTCGTACATCCTGATTGATAGTCCGGTACCTTACCCATCGAGCTACTCAGGTATATAATAAAAAACTTTCAAATTTGGAGTAGTTGTAACCAGAGCTTCCTAAGGGCTTCGATTTAACTTCCTGATGAGTTGCACTATCTTAAAGAATATGGTGATCATTTGTGTTTTTTTTTTCAAAGTTATTATTTTTGGTTATTTTCTGTTTTTTTTTTATCTTGTAAAAAATTATTTAATAAAGACTAAATAATATTATATACTGGTTGTCAAACCATGTCATTATTGAGAAGATGAAAGAGAACTTGTTACTCAAGAACAATTTTTTCTGGAATACCTGAAAAATTCGTTTTTTTTAGACTTTAGAGGTTTCACCCGGATGCCGTCAAACCCCATTTTTCCGAAGCAGAAAAAAAAATCTTTAATTTTTTTGGGCTTTTGGCTTTTTCTTAAAAATTAGAGAATTAACTTTGTTTTGAACTTAGATAAAAAATCTAAAATGTCCATCACTATTTTATATTTAAATAAGTGGAGAAGATTAAAATCTTGTTTTCCTTTCTTCTCCACTTACTTGAATATGAACTCCGAATTGGTCAGTAAACCATTTTTAATATCACTATTTTAAACCAATTACCGATATGAAAAGATTCACTTTTTCATTTATTTCTTTATAACAATGAATAAAAAACCTAAAATGGTCACCATAATGGCACTTATCCAAATATTTCTTATTCTCATGAGTTTGCCTGACAGTTTAAAAAATTTAGCTTGTACTCACTTTCACAGGGCTTCTAGAAATAAAATTAGGGAGCCTAACTTCGCTTAGGCAAACTTATAAAATTAAATGCATTTTACAATGTTTTGCTTGTATTTAAAGGACTTCTACAAATATAAATAAATATCCCCTAACTTCGCTAAGGCAAACATATAAAACTAAAAGCTTTTCGCGCATGCGCCGGAAATTGAAGTTCTTTTTTTCTCACACAGAGATGCAAAACATACAATTATGTAAGTCGTTATATTTGAAAGTGATATTAAACATAATTTTCAATCAAAAACAATGATTCAACAATTTTTTAATTCAAATATTAGAATGGAGTAACTATAACACATTTATTTTGTGGAATATTTGTTTAAAAAGGCAAAACCGTTTAACTGCGGTTTATTTGAAATTCAACGTAATTTTTTTTTTTAATGAATATCACGACTCATATACTAGTGACATAATTTTGGTAATATAGAACTATAATAATAAATGCATTTAAGGCAATTGAATAAGTTGTAGGTACTTCTACCATACTAAAAAACCTACCTAAGTCATTTTTTAGTCTAATAATTTTCGAATTGGATAAAAAAAATACACAGCATTCATAAAGATTTTGTAAGCAGTTCTAATACAATTTCTTTTGCAAAGCCATTTAAAAGAAGTCAGTTATTTGCTTTTATTTCTTGTGCTTCTACAATAGAATTTCATGTGGCCATATTGAAATTTAAACGAAATGTTTTCATTAATGCTTGTAGAAATTTTTAAATTCCACTTGCACTAGGTTTCTAGGAAGCGGTTAACGAAAGTTAAGCCTCGGAAGTTTGAATTTTCGATTCACAAACTAAATACAAGCCCTGTTAGTCCGGTCAAATTAGACTAAAATAAGGGGGTGAGGTTACATTAATTCCCAGCAAGCTGAAAATTGGTAGGATTGTTGGAAACACCATCATAATATAAAAAAAAAGTTTTTTGTCAAATATGTATGTTTAAAAGTTTCAAAATAGTCATTTTACTGATTAAATAACTTCTACAAACTGTGATTCTACTAAAAGACCATATATTTGGTCTATAAACGTCGATATAAAACCAATAAATGCCAAATTTATATGGGCCTTTTCGATGATTTTGGGCTTAAAACAGAACATTTCAAAGGCCAAAATCTTTCTTAACTGAGCAAACTTTGAAAAACTAAGGACGCCATCGTGTTCAGCATTCTCGAATTATCTTTAGTAGATAGGAGCGCCATCTGTCGGTAAAAAAAAGTTGCATTTTCAAGCACAGTGAAGTTGACCCCGTGTAAAATTTTTGATACTATTGAGGTTAATAAAAAAAATTTCATCTGTATGATAAAAAAAAAACAATCTGCAAAAAAATTTAACCAGGTCCCACATCCCAATAAATTTTTAATAGCTGAAATTTTTGTATTAACCTCAATAGTAATTTACACGGGGTTAACTATTTAACGCAATTCACACACGGCCTAAGATCCAAATTATGATAATAACAAAACATAGGGTATTATTTGACATGTTTGGAAAATTAGATAAATATTTGAATATTTAAACAAAGTATGCGAATGTTCTAAAAGAATACAAATAACTATTTACATATGAATTAAAAAATGAATTTATACATATGAATAATAAAAAGAAATAATAGTTTAAAGGTGTATTCGTAAACATGCCACCGGCCCCCTGAAGGAATTTCAGAAACAAGGTAGTATTTGGTCGCTTGAATATTCCATTTTTGGTGCGAAGAGACACAACACGCACCAGATCGTCCTCGCCGGGATGAAGGACTAGGATTTGTCCTAGCGCCCATCTGGATGGTGGAATATTTGGCTCTTTATAACAACTAGGTCACCAACTTGACAATTCGGGGTCTTCCTTTTCAATTTAGCGCGCTCTTGAAGTGACGCTAGGTAGGGGGAAGTGGTCACCCTTCGTACACGGTCACCCTTCGTACAGTGAGCTTAAAACAAAAACTAAACGGTATTCAAACACGTGCTTACTAGTGTGCATAGACATAGTAGGCGCCGAGCTGCTAGATAAATTTTGAATCCTAAGTGCAACGAATTCGGTCGCCACAAGACTTTTAGTGTTTTTTAGTGCTCTGAGTAATTTTTTTATGTACATTTGATGTCATGTTGTGTTTAAGTTAAGTATGTTTTTGGCTAAACAGTAATGAAGAATTGTTGATTAAAGTGTTAAATTTGTGTTTTAATTATAAATATTGCAAAATCTCAGTACATTTTTTCAAAAATCAATTTTTCTGCATTATGTACAGCTTGGGGAGCATTCGTACAGTCAAACATGGGGCACATTCGTACGCATACGTATGCCCGCCAGTAAATTTTCTTGAGCAGATAACAATCAAAACACGGAGTTACAGTTTTATTGAAATGAAATTTAAACCTCTATAATAAGTTTTTCGCATTCTATAGTAAATTAAGGTTGGTATTTTTATATATGTAAATAATAATTTGTTTCAGAATCGTCGAATCGCGAAAAATTAAGTTTTTTATTTGTTTTTGTTTTTTTCTGAGTCAAGTTCAATTAATTAATAAATTAATAAGTAATTTAATGTTTTAAAACTCAAATTTGGCATTTGACAAATCAAAAGTTAGTCAAATTAACGTTTTAAATATCCTGTACGAATGTACCCCATGTGCTGTACGAAGGTACCCCACGGGTGGGGAGGATTCGTACAAAAATCTAATCCCAGTAAAATGGCTATAACTATTTAAGCCTTTGACTTAAAAGTGTCAAATTTTTTTGTAAAGTGTAATAATATACATATTACAAATAAAGTCCATTTTCTCGAAGCTGGAGTAAGTAAATAAATAACTAAAAAAAAATAAGTAAAAACTGTACGAAGGGTGACCACTTCCCCCTACTCATAGTGCCATCGACGCCAAAATCCTTGCATCATATTTTGTATGACTTGCCACCTTCCAAGTCTATTTAGTGGTATCTCAAGGCAGTTGGGCTCTGGCATAGCCGTAGGTATATGGTCTACCTATTAGGAAATGAGATGGTGTTAATGGGTTCAAATCTGTATCGGAAATAGCACAAAGAGGCCTGGAATTTAATAATGCATCAATTTGGGACTACTACCCTCCGGAGGTGTTGTTTAACACTTTTTACCCGCGCTTCCCAGAGTGCCCCAAAATGAGGACTATGTGGAGGAATGAATTCCCATTTGATACCACACTCAAAAAATTTCATGTGTAAATATTACTAATCACTGTGTACATTCTACGAATTTTATTCGTGGTTTTCAGCCACGAATGTTATTCGTTAAATGGACGTATATTAGTATTTTTACGAGTATTTTATTAGTATTAGTAGAAAAACATTCGTATACTGTAAGAATACTATTAGTAGATTTACTTTATCATTCGTACATTGTAGGTACGAATAATACTGTAGTATTTACTAATGCTCTTCTGATTCATTCGTACATTGTACTGCCATATTCGTAGCATCGTAATATTTACAAATGCCTTTACTAATAATTCGTACATTATACAGTGCCATTCGTATATTATTTCGTATATTATACGAATAGAATATTATTTATTGTAGAACTTTCCGCCATTGAATTTTATTTCTGAAATTTTCTTAAATATGAATTGTTAAAATAATAACCCAAGCATATAACTGTACTTCAAAACTATAAAAATATATTGCATTAACTTTTTACATTTATAAATAAAATTAATGATTTTTATCTTAATTATTATACCATATATGTATTCCACGGTGTTAGTATTTTTTGTCTTGGATGCCCAACTAACAATTTTATTTCCACAAGGGTCTAACGAAGCTGTTTCGATTTTAGAAATATTGCTTGTATACGACCATAGAGAAGCCCATCTGGCCCACCCGAGAAGCTTGATAGGCCTTAGAAGAGTCATATTCAAGTTGATTGGAGAGACTCATAACATGTCTTTAATGCCTTATAGAAACAACCAACATTTGAAATTTGAAAATGTGTATTATTGTTGCAGGCTTTTATTTTTATTAAGAAGCTCTGAGTAGACTTGTCGAAGGATTGTGAAAGTCTAAACGAGGTATATCCCAAATAGAATAAAGAAAAAAAAATTTTTTTTTTTCATTTTATTTTTTTTTTTGTGTACCTAATACATTTTATTTTTTCATTTTCTTCTTTGTTTTCGATCCAGACAAGTTTTGCTTCTGAAATTAAATTTCCAAACACAATTATATTGAGAAAAAAACTTCTTACTTACTTGACGCATTTTGCTGGATTTGAACCTCGTACATCCTGATTGATAGTCCGGTACCTTACCCATCGAGCTACTCAGGTATATAATAAAAAACTTTCAAATTTGGAGTAGTTGTAACCAGAGCTTCCTAAGGGCTTCGATTTAACTTCCTGATGAGTTGCACTATCTTAAAGAATATGGTGATCATTTGTGTTTTTTTTTCAAAGTTATTATTTTTGGTTATTTTCTGTTTTTTTTTTATCTTGTAAAAAATTATTTAATAAAGACTAAATAATATTATATACTGGTTGTCAAACCATGTCATTATTGAGAAGATGAAAGAGAACTTGTTACTCAAGAACAATTTTTTCTGGAATACCTGAAAAATTCGTTTTTTTTTAGACTTTAGAGGTTTCACCCGGATGCCGTCAAACCCCATTTTTCCGAAGCAGAAAAAAAAATCTTTAATTTTTTTGGGCTTTTGGCTTTTTCTTAAAAATTAGAGAATTAACTTTGTTTTGAACTTAGATAAAAAATCTAAAATGTCCATCACTATTTTATATTTAAATAAGTGGAGAAGATTAAAATCTTGTTTTCCTTTCTTCTCCACTTACTTGAATATGAACTCCGAATTGGTCAGTAAACCATTTTTAATATCACTATTTTAAACCAATTACCGATATGAAAAGATTCACTTTTTCATTTATTTCTTTATAACAATGAATAAAAAACCTAAAATGGTCACCATAATGGCACTTATCCAAATATTTCTTATTCTCATGAGTTTGCCTGACAGTTTAAAAAATTTAGCTTGTACTCACTTTCACAGGGCTTCTAGAAATAAAATTAGGGAGCCTAACTTCGCTTAGGCAAACTTATAAAATTAAATGCATTTTACAATGTTTTGCTTGTATTTAAAGGACTTCTACAAATATAAATAAATATCCCCTAACTTCGCTAAGGCAAACATATAAAACTAAAAGCTTTTCGCGCATGCGCCGGAAATTGAAGTTCTTTTTTTCTCACACAGAGATGCAAAACATACAATTATGTAAGTCGTTATATTTGAAAGTGATATTAAACATAATTTTCAATCAAAAACAATGATTCAACAATTTTTTAATTCAAATATTAGAATGGAGTAACTATAACACATTTATTTTGTGGAATATTTGTTTAAAAAGGCAAAACCGTTTAACTGCGGTTTATTTGAAATTCAACGTAATTTTTTTTTTTAATGAATATCACGACTCATATACTAGTGACATAATTTTGGTAATATAGAACTATAATAATAAATGCATTTAAGGCAATTGAATAAGTTGTAGGTACTTCTACCATACTAAAAAACCTACCTAAGTCATTTTTTAGTCTAATAATTTTCGAATTGGATAAAAAAAATACACAGCATTCATAAAGATTTTGTAAGCAGTTCTAATACAATTTCTTTTGCAAAGCCATTTAAAAGAAGTCAGTTATTTGCTTTTATTTCTTGTGCTTCTACAATAGAATTTCATGTGGCCATATTGAAATTTAAACGAAATGTTTTCATTAATGCTTGTAGAAATTTCTAAATTCCACTTGCACTAGGTTTCTAGGAAGCGGTTAACGAAAGTTAAGCCTCGGAAGTTTGAATTTTCGATTCACAAACTAAATACAAGCCCTGTTAGTCCGGTCAAATTAGACTAAAATAAGGGGGTGAGGTTACATTAATTCCCAGCAAGCTGAAAATTGGTAGGATTGTTGGAAACACCATCAAATATGTATGTTTAAAAGTTTCAAAATAGTCATTTTACTGATTAAATAACTTCTACAAACTGTGATTCTACTAAAAGACCATATATTTGGTCTATAAACGTCGATATAAAACCAATAAATGCCAAATTTATATGGGCCTTTTCGATGATTTTGGGCTTAAAACAGAACATTTCAAAGGCCAAAATCTTTCTTAACTGAGCAAACTTTGAAAAACTAAGGACGCCATCGTGTTCAGCATTCTCGAATTATCTTTAGTAGATAGGAGCGCCATCTGTCGGTAAAAAAAAGTTGCATTTTCAAGCACAGTGAAGTTGACCCCGTGTAAAATTTTTGATACTATTGAGGTTAATAAAAAAAATTTCATCTGTATGATAAAAAAAAAACAATCTGCAAAAAAATTTAACCAGGTCCCACATCCCAATAAATTTTTAATAGCTGAAATTTTTGTATTAACCTCAATAGTAATTTACACGGGGTTAACTATTTAACGCAATTCACACACGGCCTAAGATCCAAATTATGATAATAACAAAACATAGGGTATTATTTGACATGTTTGGAAAATTAGATAAATATTTGAATATTTAAACAAAGTATGCGAATGTTCTAAAAGAATACAAATAACTATTTACATATGAATTAAAAAATGAATTTATACATATGAATAATAAAAAGAAATAATAGTTTAAAGGTGCATTCGTAAACATGCCACCGGCCCCCTGAAGGAATTTCAGAAACAAGGTAGTATTTGGTCGCTTGAATATTCCATTTTTGGTGCGAAGAGACACAACACGCACCAGATTGTCCTCGCCGGGATGAAGGACTAGGATTTGTCCTAGCGCCCATCTGGATGGTGGAATATTTGGCTCTTTATAACAACTAGGTCACCAACTTGACAATTCGGGGTCTTCCTTTTCAATTTAGCGCGCTCTTGAAGTGACGCTAGGTACTCATAGTGCCATCGACGCCAAAATCCTTGCATCATATTTTGTATGACTTGCCACCTTCCAAGTCTATTTAGTGGTATCTCAAGGCAGTTGGGCTCTGGCATAGCCGTAGGTATATGGTCTACCTATTAGGAAATGAGATGGTGTTAATGGGTTCAAATCTGTATCGGAAATAGCACAAAGAGGCCTGGAATTTAATAATGCATCAATTTGGGACTACTACCCTCCGGAGGTGTTGTTTAACACTTTTTACCCGCGCTTCCCAGAGTGCCCCAAAATGAGGACTATGTGGAGGAATGAATTCCCATTTGATACCACACTCAAAAAATTTCATGTGTAAATATTACTAATCACTGTGTACATTCTACGAATTTTATTCGTGGTTTTCAGCCACGAATGTTATTCGTTAAATGGACGTATATTAGTATTTTTACGAGTATTTTATTAGTATTAGTAGAAAAACATTCGTATACTGTAAGAATACTATTAGTAGATTTACTTTATCATTCGTACATTGTAGGTACGAATAATATTGTAGTATTTACTAATGCTCTTCTGATTCATTCGTACATTGTACTGCCATATTCGTAGCATCGTAATATTTACAAATGCCTTTACTAATAATTCGTACATTATACAGTGCCATTCGTATATTATTTCGTATATTATACGAATAGAATATTATTTATTGTAGAACTTTCCGCCATTGAATTTTATTCCTGAAATTTTCTTAAATATGAATTGTTAAAATAATAACCCAAGCATATAACTGTACTTCAAAACTATAAAAATATATTGCATTAACTTTTTACATTTATAAATAAAATTAATGATTTTTATCTTAATTATTATACCATATATGTATTCCACGGTGTTAGTATTTTTTGTCTTGGATGCCCAACTAACAATTTTACTTCCACAAGGGTCTAACGAAGCTGTTTCGATTTTAGAAATATTGCTTGTATACGACCATAGAGAAGCCCATCTGGCCCACCCGAGAAGCTTGATAGGCCTTAGAAGAGTCATATTCAAGTTGATTGGAGAGACTCATAACATGTCTTTAATGCCTTATAGAAACAACCAACATTTCGTCGCCCGAGAGTTGTTTTGTCGTAAACGCCAAAATGGACTTTTTTAAACTGGATATGTAGTAATAGGTTTTAGAACGTTCTCTTTTCATTTCTGTTATCAGATTTGTCCTATCGTTTACCGTTACTGAGATAATTAGTGTGCATTTTGTCGTATATCCACAAAATAAGCATTGGATTAGCGTTGGTTTGTCGTAAGCGCCAACTTTTGGCGTTTACGACAAAAATTCTATGTATTTTTCAGCTTTTTTTTCTTCAGTATTGGTTTGTCGTACGTCGTACAAAACCGATACGGTAGAAAATTTCGAAAGAAATTTTAAAATTGTTTTTTCTTACATGTTTGTATATATCCGAAATAGAATATAAACAGATATAATATACCTACTAGAAAAGTATTTATTGAAAATAAGGACTTCATGTGCTATAGGGACAACGACTTTAAAAACTATGGGCTGCATTAAGCTCTGCGCTACTTGAGGTTTTGCTTTATTCCTAGAGGTGCAAGGAAGAAAAAAGTGCATTTCAGAGACATCTCAAATGTTGTGTTTAATTAAGCCGAAAGTATCTTGACCTCATCCTCGGTCGCAAGAACTGATCTGACACAATATGGAAGTGGGTGTGGCTCATAAATATGTACACTTGTTGATCTTCTATCAAAAACACAAGATCAACAAGTCGACCGTCGGTCGCGGGCGCCACTTCGTTCAAGCGCGCTGTCTTGAAAGAAGTGAAAAAAGGTTGCGGTTTTATTGTTTTATTTTTGTACACTTATTGATCTTGTCGCTTCGTTCACGAGCGCTGTCTTCAACGAAGTGAAGTGAAAAAAAGGTCGCTGTTTTATTGTTTTATTGCTCTTGTATCGATCACACAAGATCAACAAGTCGACTGTAGTCATGGGCGCCTCGCCGTGGCGCCTCTTTGTTCACGCGCGCTGTCGTGAACGAAGCGAAAAAGGGTTGCTGTGAGTTTTGTTATTGCACCCGCTCGCAAAAACACCTGCTGGTCGAAAATTATTTTTTTAAGGCGCCATTGTTCTTCGCGAAAAAAGGTCGCTGTTTTATTGTTTTATTGCTGTACACTTATTGATCTTGTATCGAGCACAAAAGAACAACAAGTCGACCGTCGGTCGCGGGCGGCGCTTCGTTCTAGCGCGCTGTCTTGAAGTGAAAAAAGGTCGCGGTTTTATTGTTTTATTTGTTGTTTCTTTCATGTTTCATAGTCATAGAATGGCTTTTAGTTTTTGTTAAAAAAAATTTTTTTAAATTTTTTTTTTCCATGTTTATGGTCATATTTATTGTTTTATTCTTTGTTTTTAATCTATTTATTTTACTACTATGTAATAAGAAACTATTTTTTAAATGTTTAATTAATAAATAAAAACGAACTGTGAAATTTGAAAATTTACTTTTTTATTTGTCTTGGTATTGGAATGTCGTACGTGCGCCTACTTTGTCGTACGTGTATGGGATGGAAAAAAAGTTGATTTTGGTGGCGTTTACGACAAACTGATTTTGGGTAAAAACCCCGATAATTTGAAAGCCAAACTAGATGTGACAATTTTGACAACATAAATATAAAGAAGATATCGCACAAAATATTCTATTAAAAATTGAAAAAAATCTATCGGCCAGTTTTTTTTTTATAGAAGCTCAAACCTTAAAATGCGATTTCCCAAAATTCCAAAATTGGCGTATACGACAAAACAATTCTCAGGCGACGATTTGAAATTTGAAAATGTGTATTATTGTTGCAGGCTTTTATTTTTATTAAGAAGCTCTGAGTAGACTTGTCGAAGGATTGTGAAAGTCTAAACGAGGTATATCCCAAATAGAATAAAGAAAAAAAATTTTTTTTTTTTCATTTTATTTTTTTTTTGTGTACCTAATACATTTTATTTTTTCATTTTCTTCTTTGTTTTCGATCCAGACAAGTTTTGCTTCTGAAATTAAATTTCCAAACACAATTATATTGAGAAAAAAACTTCTTACTTACTTGACGCATTTTGCTGGATTTGAACCTCGTACATCCTGATTGATAGTCCGGTACCTTACCCATCGAGCTACTCAGGTATATAATAAAAAACTTTCAAATTTGGAGTAGTTGTAACCAGAGCTTCCTAAGGGCTTCGATTTAACTTCCTGATGAGTTGCACTATCTTAAAGAATATGGTGATCATTTGTGTTTTTTTTTCAAAGTTATTATTTTTGGTTATTTTCTGTTTTTTTTTTTTATCTTGTAAAAAATTATTTAATAAAGACTAAATAATATTATATACTGGTTGTCAAACCATGTCATTATTGAGAAGATGAAAGAGAACTTGTTACTCAAGAACAATTTTTTCTGGAATACCTGAAAAATTCGTTTTTTTTAGACTTTAGAGGTTTCACCCGGATGCCGTCAAACCCCATTTTTCCGAAGCAGAAAAAAAAATCTTTAATTTTTTTGGGCTTTTGGCTTTTTCTTAAAAATTAGAGAATTAACTTTGTTTTGAACTTAGATAAAAAATCTAAAATGTCCATCACTATTTTATATTTAAATAAGTGGAGAAGATTAAAATCTTGTTTTCCTTTCTTCTCCACTTACTTGAATATGAACTCCGAATTGGTCAGTAAACCATTTTTAATATCACTATTTTAAACCAATTACCGATATGAAAAGATTCACTTTTTCATTTATTTCTTTATAACAATGAATAAAAAACCTAAAATGGTCACCATAATGGCACTTATCCAAATATTTCTTATTCTCATGAGTTTGCCTGACAGTTTAAAAAATTTAGCTTGTACTCACTTTCACAGGGCTTCTAGAAATAAAATTAGGGAGCCTAACTTCGCTTAGGCAAACTTATAATATTAAATGCATTTTACAATGTTTTGCTTGTATTTAAAGGACTTCTACAAATATAAATAAATATCCCCTAACTTCGCTAAGGCAAACATATAAAACTAAAAGCTTTTCGCGCATGCGCCGGAAATTGAAGTTCTTTTTTTCTCACACAGAGATGCAAAACATACAATTATGTAAGTCGTTATATTTGAAAGTGATATTAAACATAATTTTCAATCAAAAACAATGATTCAACAATTTTTTAATTCAAATATTAGAATGGAGTAACTATAACACATTTATTTTGTGGAATATTTGTTTAAAAAGGCAAAACCGTTTAACTGCGGTTTATTTGAAATTCAACGTAATTTTTTTTTTTAATGAAT
This sequence comes from Episyrphus balteatus, assembly GCF_945859705.1. Lineage (NCBI taxonomy): Eukaryota > Metazoa > Arthropoda > Insecta > Diptera > Syrphidae > Episyrphus > Episyrphus balteatus. The sequence goes on along the minus strand of NC_079134.1, from coordinate 96,755,301 downwards.
ATCACGACTCATATACTAGTGACATAATTTTGGTAATATAGAACTATAATAATAAATGCATTTAAGGCAATTGAATAAGTTGTAGGTACTTCTACCATACTAAAAAACCTACCTAAGTCATTTTTTAGTCTAATAATTTTCGAATTGGATAAAAAAAATACACAGCATTCATAAAGATTTTGTAAGCAGTTCTAATACAATTTCTTTTGCAAAGCCATTTAAAAGAAGTCAGTTATTTGCTTTTATTTCTTGTGCTTCTACAATAGAATTTCATGTGGCCATATTGAAATTTAAACGAAATGTTTTCATTAATGCTTGTAGAAATTTTTAAATTCCACTTGCACTAGGTTTCTAGGAAGCGGTTAACGAAAGTTAAGCCTCGGAAGTTTGAATTTTCGATTCACAAACTAAATACAAGCCCTGTTAGTCCGGTCAAATTAGACTAAAATAAGGGGGTGAGGTTACATTAATTCCCAGCAAGCTGAAAATTGGTAGGATTGTTGGAAACACCATCAAATATGTATGTTTATAAGTTTCAAAATAGTCATTTTACTGATTAAATAACTTCTACAAACTGTGATTCTACTAAAAGACCATATATTTGGTCTATAAACGTCGATATAAAACCAATAAATGCCAAATTTATATGGGCCTTTTCGATGATTTTGGGCTTAAAACAGAACATTTCAAAGGCCAAAATCTTTCTTAACTGAGCAAACTTTGAAAAACTAAGGACGCCATCGTGTTCAGCATTCTCGAATTATCTTTAGTAGATAGGAGCGCCATCTGTCGGTAAAAAAAAGTTGCATTTTCAAGCACAGTGAAGTTGACCCCGTGTAAAATTTTTGATACTATTGAGGTTAATAAAAAAAATTTCATCTGTATGATAAAAAAAAAACAATCTGCAAAAAAATTTAACCAGGTCCCACATCCCAATAAATTTTTAATAGCTGAAATTTTTGTATTAACCTCAATAGTAATTTACACGGGGTTAACTATTTAACGCAATTCACACACGGCCTAAGATCCAAATTATGATAATAACAAAACATAGGGTATTATTTGACATGTTTGGAAAATTAGATAAATATTTGAATATTTAAACAAAGTATGCGAATGTTCTAAAAGAATACAAATAACTATTTACATATGAATTAAAAAATGAATTTATACATATGAATAATAAAAAGAAATAATAGTTTAAAGGTGCATTCGTAAACATGCCACCGGCCCCCTGAAGGAATTTCAGAAACAAGGTAGTATTTGGTCGCTTGAATATTCCATTTTTGGTGCGAAGAGACACAACACGCACCAGATTGTCCTCGCCGGGATGAAGGACTAGGATTTGTCCTAGCGCCCATCTGGATGGTGGAATATTTGGCTCTTTATAACAACTAGGTCACCAACTTGACAATTCGGGGTCTTCCTTTTCAATTTAGCGCGCTCTTGAAGTGACGCTAGGTACTCATAGTGCCATCGACGCCAAAATCCTTGCATCATATTTTGTATGACTTGCCACCTTCCAAGTCTATTTAGTGGTATCTCAAGGCAGTTGGGCTCTGGCATAGCCGTAGGTATATGGTCTACCTATTAGGAAATGAGATGGTGTTAATGGGTTCAAATCTGTATCGGAAATAGCACAAAGAGGCCTGGAATTTAATAATGCATCAATTTGGGACTACTACCCTCCGGAGGTGTTGTTTAACACTTTTTACCCGCGCTTCCCAGAGTGCCCCAAAATGAGGACTATGTGGAGGAATGAATTCCCATTTGATACCACACTCAAAAAATTTCATGTGTAAATATTACTAATCACTGTGTACATTCTACGAATTTTATTCGTGGTTTTCAGCCACGAATGTTATTCGTTAAATGGACGTATATTAGTATTTTACGAGTATTTTTGCCTGACAGTATTAGTAGAAAAACATTCGTATACTGTAAGAATACTATTAGTAGATTTACTTTATCATTCGTACATTGTAGGTACGAATAATATTGTAGTATTTACTAATGCTCTTCTGATTCATTCGTACATTGTACTGCCATATTCGTAGCATCGTAATATTTACAAATGCCTTTACTAATAATTCGTACATTATACAGTGCCATTCGTATATTATTTCGTATATTATACGAATAGAATATTATTTATTGTAGAACTTTCCGCCATTGAATTTTATTCCTGAAATTTTCTTAAATATGAATTGTTAAAATAATAACCCAAGCATATAACTGTACTTCAAAACTATAAAAATATATTGCATTAACTTTTTACATTTATAAATAAAATTAATGATTTTTATCTTAATTATTATACCATATATGTATTCCACGGTGTTAGTATTTTTTGTCTTGGATGCCCAACTAACAATTTTACTTCCACAAGGGTCTAACGAAGCTGTTTCGATTTTAGAAATATTGCTTGTATACGACCATAGAGAAGCCCATCTGGCCCACCCGAGAAGCTTGATAGGCCTTAGAAGAGTCATATTCAAGTTGATTGGAGAGACTCATAACATGTCTTTAATGCCTTATAGAAACAACCAACATTTGAAATTTGAAAATGTGTATTATTGTTGCAGGCTTTTATTTTTATTAAGAAGCTCTGAGTAGACTTGTCGAAGGATTGTGAAAGTCTAAACGAGGTATATCCCAAATAGAATAAAGAAAAAAAATTTTTTTTTTTTCATTTTATTTTTTTTTTGTGTACCTAATACATTTTATTTTTTCATTTTCTTCTTTGTTTTCGATCCAGACAAGTTTTGCTTCTGAAATTAAATTTCCAAACACAATTATATTGAGAAAAAAACTTCTTACTTACTTGACGCATTTTGCTGGATTTGAACCTCGTACATCCTGATTGATAGTCCGGTACCTTACCCATCGAGCTACTCAGGTATATAATAAAAAACTTTCAAATTTGGAGTAGTTGTAACCAGAGCTTCCTAAGGGCTTCGATTTAACTTCCTGATGAGTTGCACTATCTTAAAGAATATGGTGATCATTTGTGTTTTTTTTTCAAAGTTATTATTTTTGGTTATTTTCTGTTTTTTTTTTATCTTGTAAAAAATTATTTAATAAAGACTAAATAATATTATATACTGGTTGTCAAACCATGTCATTATTGAGAAGATGAAAGAGAACTTGTTACTCAAGAACAATTTTTTCTGGAATACCTGAAAAATTCGTTTTTTTTAGACTTTAGAGGTTTCACCCGGATGCCGTCAAACCCCATTTTTCCGAAGCAGAAAAAAAAATCTTTAATTTTTTTGGGCTTTTGGCTTTTTCTTAAAAATTAGAGAATTAACTTTGTTTTGAACTTAGATAAAAAATCTAAAATGTCCATCACTATTTTATATTTAAATAAGTGGAGAAGATTAAAATCTTGTTTTCCTTTCTTCTCCACTTACTTGAATATGAACTCCGAATTGGTCAGTAAACCATTTTTAATATCACTATTTTAAACCAATTACCGATATGAAAAGATTCACTTTTTCATTTATTTCTTTATAACAATGAATAAAAAACCTAAAATGGTCACCATAATGGCACTTATCCAAATATTTCTTATTCTCATGAGTTTGCCTGACAGTTTAAAAAATTTAGCTTGTACTCACTTTCACAGGGCTTCTAGAAATAAAATTAGGGAGCCTAACTTCGCTTAGGCAAACTTATAAAATTAAATGCATTTTACAATGTTTTGCTTGTATTTAAAGGACTTCTACAAATATAAATAAATATCCCCTAACTTCGCTAAGGCAAACATATAAAACTAAAAGCTTTTCGCGCATGCGCCGGAAATTGAAGTTCTTTTTTTCTCACACAGAGATGCAAAACATACAATTATGTAAGTCGTTATATTTGAAAGTGATATTAAACATAATTTTCAATCAAAAACAATGATTCAACAATTTTTTAATTCAAATATTAGAATGGAGTAACTATAACACATTTATTTTGTGGAATATTTGTTTAAAAAGGCAAAACCGTTTAACTGCGGTTTATTTGAAATTCAACGTAATTTTTTTTTTTAATGAATATCACGACTCATATACTAGTGACATAATTTTGGTAATATAGAACTATAATAATAAATGCATTTAAGGCAATTGAATAAGTTGTAGGTACTTCTACCATACTAAAAAACCTACCTAAGTCATTTTTTAGTCTAATAATTTTCGAATTGGATAAAAAAAATACACAGCATTCATAAAGATTTTGTAAGCAGTTCTAATACAATTTCTTTTGCAAAGCCATTTAAAAGAAGTCAGTTATTTGCTTTTATTTCTTGTGCTTCTACAATAGAATTTCATGTGGCCATATTGAAATTTAAACGAAATGTTTTCATTAATGCTTGTAGAAATTTTTAAATTCCACTTGCACTAGGTTTCTAGGAAGCGGTTAACGAAAGTTAAGCCTCGGAAGTTTGAATTTTCGATTCACAAACTAAATACAAGCCCTGTTAGTCCGGTCAAATTAGACTAAAATAAGGGGGTGAGGTTACATTAATTCCCAGCAAGCTGAAAATTGGTAGGATTGTTGGAAACACCATCATAATATAAAAAAAAAGTTTTTTGTCAAATATGTATGTTTAAAAGTTTCAAAATAGTCATTTTACTGATTAAATAACTTCTACAAACTGTGATTCTACTAAAAGACCATATATTTGGTCTATAAACGTCGATATAAAACCAATAAATGCCAAATTTATATGGGCCTTTTCGATGATTTTGGGCTTAAAACAGAACATTTCAAAGGCCAAAATCTTTCTTAACTGAGCAAACTTTGAAAAACTAAGGACGCCATCGTGTTCAGCATTCTCGAATTATCTTTAGTAGATAGGAGCGCCATCTGTCGGTAAAAAAAAGTTGCATTTTCAAGCACAGTGAAGTTGACCCCGTGTAAAATTTTTGATACTATTGAGGTTAATAAAAAAAATTTCATCTGTATGATAAAAAAAAAACAATCTGCAAAAAAATTTAACCAGGTCCCACATCCCAATAAATTTTTAATAGCTGAAATTTTTGTATTAACCTCAATAGTAATTTACACGGGGTTAACTATTTAACGCAATTCACACACGGCCTAAGATCCAAATTATGATAATAACAAAACATAGGGTATTATTTGACATGTTTGGAAAATTAGATAAATATTTGAATATTTAAACAAAGTATGCGAATGTTCTAAAAGAATACAAATAACTATTTACATATGAATTAAAAAATGAATTTATACATATGAATAATAAAAAGAAATAATAGTTTAAAGGTGCATTCGTAAACATGCCACCGGCCCCCTGCAGGAATTTCAGAAACAAGGTAGTATTTGGTCGCTTGAATATTCCATTTTTGGTGCGAAGAGACACAACACGCACCAGATTGTCCTCGCCGGGATGAAGGACTAGGATTTGTCCTAGCGCCCATCTGGATGGTGGAATATTTGGCTCTTTATAACAACTAGGTCACCAACTTGACAATTCGGGGTCTTCCTTTTCAATTTAGCGCGCTCTTGAAGTGACGCTAGGTACTCATAGTGCCATCGACGCCAAAATCCTTGCATCATATTTTGTATGACTTGCCACCTTCCAAGTCTATTTAGTGGTATCTCAAGGCAGTTGGGCTCTGGCATAGCCGTAGGTATATGGTCTACCTATTAGGAAATGAGATGGTGTTAATGGGTTCAAATCTGTATCGGAAATAGCACAAAGAGGCCTGGAATTTAATAATGCATCAATTTGGGACTACTACCCTCCGGAGGTGTTGTTTAACACTTTTTACCCGCGCTTCCCAGAGTGCCCCAAAATGAGGACTATGTGGAGGAATGAATTCCCATTTGATACCACACTCAAAAAATTTCATGTGTAAATATTACTAATCACTGTGTACATTCTACGAATTTTATTCGTGGTTTTCAGCCACGAATGTTATTCGTTAAATGGACGTATATTAGTATTTTTACGAGTATTTTATTAGTATTAGTAGAAAAACATTCGTATACTGTAAGAATACTATTAGTAGATTTACTTTATCATTCGTACATTGTAGGTACGAATAATATTGTAGTATTTACTAATGCTCTTCTGATTCATTCGTACATTGTACTGCCATATTCGTAGCATCGTAATATTTACAAATGCCTTTACTAATAATTCGTACATTATACAGTGCCATTCGTATATTATTTCGTATATTATACGAATAGAATATTATTTATTGTAGAACTTTCCGCCATTGAATTTTATTCCTGAAATTTTCTTAAATATGAATTGTTAAAATAATAACCCAAGCATATAACTGTACTTCAAAACTATAAAAATATATTGCATTAACTTTTTACATTTATAAATAAAATTAATGATTTTTATCTTAATTATTATACCATATATGTATTCCACGGTGTTAGTATTTTTTGTCTTGGATGCCCAACTAACAATTTTACTTCCACAAGGGTCTAACGAAGCTGTTTCGATTTTAGAAATATTGCTTGTATACGACCATAGAGAAGCCCATCTGGCCCACCCGAGAAGCTTGATAGGCCTTAGAAGAGTCATATTCAAGTTGATTGGAGAGACTCATAACATGTCTTTAATGCCTTATAGAAACAACCAACATTTGAAATTTGAAAATGTGTATTATTGTTGCAGGCTTTTATTTTTATTAAGAAGCTCTGAGTAGACTTGTCGAAGGATTGTGAAAGTCTAAACGAGGTATATCCCAAATAGAATAAAGAAAAAAAATTTTTTTTTTTTCATTTTATTTTTTTTTTGTGTACCTAATACATTTTATTTTTTCATTTTCTTCTTTGTTTTCGATCCAGACAAGTTTTGCTTCTGAAATTAAATTTCCAAACACAATTATATTGAGAAAAAAACTTCTTACTTACTTGACGCATTTTGCTGGATTTGAACCTCGTACATCCTGATTGATAGTCCGGTACCTTACCCATCGAGCTACTCAGGTATATAATAAAAAACTTTCAAATTTGGAGTAGTTGTAACCAGAGCTTCCTAAGGGCTTCGATTTAACTTCCTGATGAGTTGCACTATCTTAAAGAATATGGTGATCATTTGTGTTTTTTTTTCAAAGTTATTATTTTTGGTTATTTTCTGTTTTTTTTTTATCTTGTAAAAAATTATTTAATAAAGACTAAATAATATTATATACTGGTTGTCAAACCATGTCATTATTGAGAAGATGAAAGAGAACTTGTTACTCAAGAACAATTTTTTCTGGAATATCTGAAAAATTCGTTTTTTTTAGACTTTAGAGGTTTCACCCGGATGCCGTCAAACCCCATTTTTCCGAAGCAGAAAAAAAAATCTTTAATTTTTTTGGGCTTTTGGCTTTTTCTTAAAAATTAGAGAATTAACTTTGTTTTGAACTTAGATAAAAAATCTAAAATGTCCATCACTATTTTATATTTAAATAAGTGGAGAAGATTAAAATCTTGTTTTCCTTTCTTCTCCACTTACTTGAATATGAACTCCGAATTGGTCAGTAAACCATTTTTAATATCACTATTTTAAACCAATTACCGATATGAAAAGATTCACTTTTTCATTTATTTCTTTATAACAATGAATAAAAAACCTAAAATGGTCACCATAATGGCACTTATCCAAATATTTCTTATTCTCATGAGTTTGCCTGACAGTTTAAAAAATTTAGCTTGTACTCACTTTCACAGGGCTTCTAGAAATAAAATTAGGGAGCCTAACTTCGCTTAGGCAAACTTATAAAATTAAATGCATTTTACAATGTTTTGCTTGTACTTAAAGGACTTCTACAAATATAAATAAATATCCCCTAACTTCGCTAAGGCAAACATATAAAACTAAAAGCTTTTCGCGCATGCGCCGGAAATTGAAGTTCTTTTTTTCTCACACAGAGATGCAAAACATACAATTATGTAAGTCGTTATATTTGAAAGTGATATTAAACATAATTTTCAATCAAAAACAATGATTCAACAATTTTTTAATTCAAATATTAGAATGGAGTAACTATAACACATTTATTTTGTGGAATATTTGTTTAAAAAGGCAAAACCGTTTAACTGCGGTTTATTTGAAATTCAACGTAATTTTTTTTTTTAATGAATATCACGACTCATATACTAGTGACATAATTTTGGTAATATAGAACTATAATAATAAATGCATTTAAGGCAATTGAATAAGTTGTAGGTACTTCTACCATACTAAAAAACCTACCTAAGTCATTTTTTAGTCTAATAATTTTCGAATTGGATAAAAAAAATACACAGCATTCATAAAGATTTTGTAAGCAGTTCTAATACAATTTCTTTTGCAAAGCCATTTAAAAGAAGTCAGTTATTTGCTTTTATTTCTTGTGCTTCTACAATAGAATTTCATGTGGCCATATTGAAATTTAAACGAAATGTTTTCATTAATGCTTGTAGAAATTTTTAAATTCCACTTGCACTAGGTTTCTAGGAAGCGGTTAACGAAAGTTAAGCCTCGGAAGTTTGAATTTTCGATTCACAAACTAAATACAAGCCCTGTTAGTCCGGTCAAATTAGACTAAAATAAGGGGGTGAGGTTACATTAATTCCCAGCAAGCTGAAAATTGGTAGGATTGTTGGAAACACCATCATAATATAAATCTAAAAAGTCCTCATCGATCCGAGGCCTGGAAAAAAATTTACGGGGGGTCAAAGGTCACAAAAACTGATTTTTCACGATTTTCAGCAAAACGGTAAGTCTTATCAAAAAAATTTCAATGCGAGAATTGTAGACCAGATTATTATATATAAAAAGTGTCATGACACTTTTTTTCCTGAGACCCACCGTTTCTTAGGTATAACGATTCAAAAAGTTGAAGTTGAGTTGTAATCGTCATAAACAGGCCTATTCTAAAATAACTCCTAACTGAAAAGTTCCTGAAATTTCATTATTTTTTTAGCTTGGATTTCGTTCTTCAATGGTTAAGAATATGGGAAAGCAATTGGGGCCCTTCTCCCGAAACCATTTCCCTGGGAATTTTTGTTTAGAATATGTCTGAATATATACAGGGTGTGCAATAGAGAATGGACAACCCTAAAATGGCTGATAGCTATACTATGACTATGACTGTTCTAAAAACAGATAAAAAAAAGTTCTATCGCAACCCGTTCATAAAATATTGGTTTTTTTTCGTTCAGTGTATTTTAAATTTTATCATTTTATGTTTTCGTTCACTGCAACCACGAATGAACGAATTTTATTTATTTCTTTTTTTTTATAATTTTCTACAATAATTGTATGAGAACATAAACGCTTTAAAAACTGCACAGCTATTGCACATTTTCGTAAAAAAAAATTTGAATTCTGTTTTTTGATGCAAAATGTAAAAAATGTATGAAAAGTTTTAAACACCTGTAGTATAAAATAAGTCTATAGAAACCTAGGTGGCGAATTTTCCTAAAAATATTCCCCTTAAACGAAAGTATTTTTTAAGAAAGTTGGCCACCTAGGTTTCTATAGATTTATTTTATACTACAGATGTTTAAAATTTTTCATAAAATCCTTTTTTTTACATTTTGCATCAAAAAACAGATTTCAAATTTTTTTTACGAAAATGTGCAATAGCTGTGCAGTTTTTGAAGCGTTTATATACTCATACAATTATTGTAGAAAATTATAAAAATAAAGAAATAAATAAAATTCGTTCATTCGTGGTTGCAGTGAACGAAAACATAAAATGATAAAATTTAAAATACACTGAACGAAAAAAAAAACAATATTTTATGAACGGGTTGCGATAGAACTTTTTTCTATCTGTTTTTAGAACAGTCATAAGTATAGCTATCAGCCATTTTAGGGTTGTCCATTCTCTATTGCACACCCTGTATATATTCAGACATATTCTAAACAAAAATTCCCAGGGAAATGGTTTCGGGAGAAGGCCCCAATCGGAAAAATGGCGAAAATTTCCATTTTTTTTTTGCTTTCCCATATTCTTAAGAGTGGGTGTCCCCGAATGACGAACTCAGACTTCATTTAAATGAGTTTGTGTGTATTAGTGACCTTTCTTCGCCATACATCTCTCACGTTCAACGTCATCTCAACTCAGTTCTCTCTCGGTATCTTTATTTGCATTCTCTTTCTCTTTCTAGAGAACCAAAGTCATAAAATTAAAGTCTATTTAGGTAGAAAAAACAAATCAGCATCAAGGAAATAGCAAAAAAAAGGGTTGCAAGCCTTGCAAGTGTATATTGCGGTTTTGCTTTGCGCAACCGAATTCACTTGTGTTTTCGTTTTCCGTTGGTTTTACTCTATGTGCAAGAGTCATGGTAGGTATATTTATGAAGAAAAAAATGGTATGATATTCAGTGTTGAATTTTTCTTTCTTTCTGCGCATCTATGTACTTACATCACTTGGTATTCTATATAACTTTTGCAAGTATTCGTAGGCGCAGGAATCTGATCGACTTTTTTTTTCTTTGTTATAGTATTCAGTGATGATATTTATTTTAGTAGTTTAAAAACAAATTTTTTCAACATTTTTTTTTTGGCAAATAAAACGTTTATTTTTTAAAACTATTAGGTACATATTTGTTTATTTATTTGAATGTTTTTAACTTTTTCTTTCGAATTTGTACATAGATTTATATATTATATTATTAATTGATATTATTGTTATTCATATACAGGGTGTCCCAAAAGTAATGGATCAAACGAAATATGCAGATAGGCCAACTTTAGGGCTCTCAGAATTTGGTAACTTGTTTATCCCAAATCCTTACGGTTTTCAATTTAATGCAGTTTTTGTGAATTATCGAAAAATCTCGACTTTGCAACAGTATTTTGCTTCCTCCGGTCATAATTGATTTTTGTTTTTTACAATTCTTTCACTAAAACATTGCCTAATAATAAGAAATAATTATTTAATCAAAATATTTTTTATTTCATACGTCATTTTGCTGCAAATTATGTAACAGTTCCATGTTTTATAAAAACTCAATTTCTTACTCACAGAAAAAGACAATTTCATCTATAAAGTCAAATTCGAAAATTTAGATTTTTGTATTATAATGCGAATAACATTACAGACTGCCTGTCTTTCCAAATTTTGTTTTCATAGAAAAAAATATATCCATACAGTTGCTCAGAAGAATACCTAACATGCAACATCATAAATTTATGAAAGAGATAAATAAACCACTTTAAAAAAAAAAACAAGAATACAAAAAAAAACTCGTTTATCCTATTTCCTATTCCATATACCCACCACGCAACACCAGATACCATACATTGCAAACGTGCGAGAGATCCATTTCCTGTATCCTCTCATTTTCGCGAAAAAATACAACACTTTGCATGCACTTAGCCTGGCGCCAATCCTTTTTTATGGAAAAACCTATGTACAAACAATATGTAGAATGCAGATACCTAAGTTCATCTTATTCTTTATACCACCAAACAACCACTCGACAGAGCGAGTGCGAGAGATCATGTAGAAACAAAATAGAAGATAATAAAGAGAGAGATACAACTAGCGCCAGCGGAATTTGTTTGAACTACAAGTTCCAATACATACGCATTCCATGAATTTCTGAGGAAAAAAATGGAAAGTAGACTCTTTTTCAAAAATTAATTGTAAGAAAACTATTATAGCAATTCTTATTTTCTAACTTGATATTGATAGAAAAAATAATGAAAAAAAATATAACAAAAAATCTAAAAATTCTGGTTTCATTGTACAGTTTATTGTTTTTTTGACTACTTAAAAAGCGATTGGAGGGTTACAAAATAATATTTTCCAACAAAATATAGTTTTACTCCATAGTCCATAAACTAAGCTTTTAAATAAAATAAAAATCAAAATCATACTTTGAAAAACAAAGAAATTAAACCACTTTTTTTTTTTAAAGTTAAGAAAAAATGACTTTTTAGTATTTTTTTTGTTGTTTAAGACCTTAAAACTTAATATAAATTTCTTAAACTAATCGATGTGTTAGTATTTGAGTTGAGGTACTTATTTCTTTTTATTTCGATGAATTTTATCAATAATTGCAGAAGTTATAGGGGGAAGTGGTCACCCTTCGTACAGTTTTTACTTATTTATTTTTAGTTATTTATTTACTCACTCCAGCTTCGCGAAAATGGACTTTATTTGTAATATGTATATTATTACACTTTACAAAAAAATTTGACACTTATAAGTCAAAGGCTTAAATAGTTATAGCCATTTTACTGGGATTAGATTTTTGTACGAATCCTCCCCACCCGTGGGGTACCTTCGTACAGCACATGGGGTACATTCGTACAGGATATTTAAAACGTTAATTTGACTAACTTTTGATTTGTCAAATGCCAAATTTGAGTTTTAAAATATTTAATTACTTATTAATTTATTAATTAATTGAACTTGACTCAGAAAAAAACAAAAACAAATAAAAAACTTAATTTTTCGCGATTCGACGATTCTGAAACAAATTATCATTTACATATATAAAAATACCAACCTTAATTTACTATAGAATGCGAAAAACTTATTATAGAGGTTTTAATTTCATTTCAATAAAACTGTAACTCCGTGTTTTGATTGTTATCTGCTCAAGAAAATTTACTGGCGGGCATACGTATGCGTTTGCGTACGAATGTGCCCCATGTTTGACTGTACGAATGCTCCCCAAGCTGTACATAATGCAGAAAAATCGATTTTTGAAAAAATGTACAGAGATTTTGCAATATTTATAATTAAAACACAAATTTAACACTTTAAACAACAATTCTTCATTACTGTTTAGCCAAAAACATACTTAACTTAAACACAACATGACATCAAATGTACATAAAAAAATTACTCAGAGCACTAAAAAACACTAAAAGTCCTGTGGCGGCCGAATCCGTTGCACTTAGGATTCAAAATTTATCTAGCAGCTCGGCGCCTACTATGTCTATGCACACTAGTAAGCACGTGTTTGAATACCGTTTAGTTTTTGTTTTAAGCTCACTGTACGAAGGGTGACCGTGTACGAAGGGTGACCACTTCCCCCTAACACTAAAGGACAATAATTTATTCTTAAACATAAATATTACTCACCTTGTTTTTGTTGTACTTTTAGGTTTTCATTCGATGCTCGGTTTTGTAATCACTTTATATCCCTAGCCAGCGCCGTATTAAGCTTTTTTGTGCCCTGAAGAGTAAATGATGCCCCCTTTGCATATATTGTATGTTTTACTTCATACAAAATTAAATACCTACTTAAGAAAACAAATTACAACGAATTCCAGAAAATTAAAATTAATTTTATTTATAATAGTAGTTACAAGAATATGTACATATGTATACGACTTTTTTTTTTACAGATTTTTACTTAATTTTTGAAATATTGTTTTCTCGTTTTTTTAGCAGCGAAGTCTTTTATAAGTTCATCGAAATCTATTTCATGAAGCAAATCACTCTCAATACAGAGCAGAAATAGTGCATCAAGTCTTTCCTGCGTTATCATTGTTCGACAAGAACTTTTTAAGCGTTTTAATTGACTAAATGATCTTTCCGCATAACAATTTGTCACAATCAGACTTAAAAATTAACGTAATGCTGTGCCTACGTTCGGAAACGCTGATGTAATTTTATCTTCCCACATAATCTTATATAAATTAGCTTGATTGAAAAATTTAAAACTATTGCCATTTTTATGCATCACATAACGATGGAATTGTATTAACTCGTCAGAAAGTTCTGAATTTAAATCTTCCGGATAATTTGACACCAAACGCTGGGCACAGGCTAAAACGTTGACTTTTTCATTGCTTGTGCAAAGAAAATCAAATCGTGTAGAAATTTCTTTATATATTTGACCTCTGGAATCCATTTGTATTCTTAACTTATAGATAATAACATAAAAAGCGTTTATTCGAAACTTATCATTCGAGCTTAAATCTACATCGGGAGTATTACCATCGTTAGCCATTTTTTTGCGAATTCGTTTTCGTGTAATCATGTAGCTGCCATCAGGTAGAAGTTCCTTAGAGCGCATTTCAATAGTGTCGAAATTATCACGCATTTTCTCCAGTTGATCGCACAATGATCTATACAAATTCGCGCATGTCAGTAGTGTTAGGTCTTCGTTTTGCAAAACCTTATTGACTTTTTTAAAACTTTGTAAAATATCGTTCCAAATCACAAGCATAAAGGCAAATTCTAGTTTATTCATTTTGTTTAGTAGATCACCAGCTTCCCTCCTAGCATCTCCTTTGAATGTATTATCTTCAAAAATGTCAGTATCTAATAATTTATAATCCCACTGAGGAAAACCGGAAAAAGTTCAAACAGGCTAATAAGGTCAGCAACGCCCATATCCGACGAATCAAATTCCTGCATGATCAAAAATTAGGACAAAAAATACTTCAATGTCCCACAGGGAGTAAACATTTTTGGTCATTTGCTAAAAACATTAAAAACTCTTCGTCATCTGCGGTTCCAACGCTTGTCTTATATGACACTCCCTTTGTAAGCTCTGTTGAGAAAGCTAATCTTCTTGCAAGGCAGTTCGCTGCCAACTCTACACTGCCAGATAGTGTCATGACTCCTCCAGTACTAGAGTGTACAGTGGCAAGAGTCCTGAAAGACCTTGACATACACAAATCCGCTGGCCTGGATAGTATCCCTCCCATCGTTCTGAAGAGGTGTTCTTCCTCTGCGTAAGCTTTTTCATCTGTCCTACTCTACTGGACTCGTTCCGAGTGGATGGAAAACCGCATTTGTCCAGCCTGTCCCTAAAAAAGGCGAATCCTCCTCACCCTCCTCACCCTTCAACTACACTATGAGTCAAATTTTCTCAAGTGGGCCACCTAAAACCGACTTCTCGAATTTGATGCTTTTTTTGCATATATTGAAAGATTTGCGTGTTAAAAATAATATTCCACAGTATTTTTGAAAAATTTCAATTTTGTTAAAAGTTATAAACAAATGAAATTTTTCAGGTCTTTTTGTTAAAATGGCTATATCTCAGTAATGAAATCATAAAAATAAATAAAATTTGGTACACATATTACCAATTGTACACCCAACAATTTACTTAAAAAAAAAATTTTTCAAAAAAAAAAAATTATTAAACCGTTTTCTTATATTATATTCGATTTGAAATTTTATAAGCTTTCATTATCTGAAAGAAAATTTTAGTGCAATTCATAAGAAAAAAAGTTATGCATGTTTAAACTTTGCCGCATATTTATTTTTAATAGCACTTGTCAACAAAATTGAACTTTTTTTCTGCCACAAGAACCAAAATATACTTTTCTAGTGGTTTTTGGGGTCTTGAACTCGAATCCGAAGTCAGAAAAATGTGATTGACCTCCGTTTTTGAAATATTACCGTTATAAAAAGCAAAAAAGCGTAATTTTGGCTGTTTTCAAGGTTATGTTTTTATGTGGTATAATTCATTAAAAACAAATTTGTAACGGTGTCTATGAGAACATATTTTATTCTTCCAAAAACTGTTTAAATCTTTTCGATATCTTTTTTATTGGCCGAGATATTTTTAATTAAGTAAGTCTTTGACATATCGAGACAAGTTAAGCAAAGTCCAACGTTCAGCCTGCATGTGCATCAGCGGAGCTCTCCGTTCGACACCTTCCGCCGCTCTTGATATATTACTCAATCTTCCACCCATAGATATATTCAGCAAGCAGGTGGCCGCGAGCACTGCTATTCGACTCCAAGCCATCTCTCAATGGACCAATAACTCTATTGGCCACACAAATATTCTGAATTCATTCGGATCAATCCACAGTCACTCCGACTACACCACCCCACAATTGGTTTTCGGCAATAATTATGAAGTCACCATCCCAAATAGATCAGAATGGGACAATGCCGAGTTTCTAAGAGATGATTCAATTCATTTCTATACAGATGGTTCTAAAACCAATGACGGAGTGGGTGGCGGGGTTTACTCCGATAGACTTAATGTTAGTCTCTCCTTCCGTCTCCCTAATCACTGCAGCGTGTTCCAAGCGGAAATAATGGCGATTAAAGAAGTGCTGACTTGGCTCAAAGAAAACGTGATATCTACATCGGATATCCGCATCTTCTCTGATAGCCAGGCCGCCCTTAAATCGTTAGCTTCGGTTTCCACAAACTCCGTTACTGCCCGCGACTGTCGATCATCTCTCATGGAGATGTCAGAACAGTTTAACATTCACCTTTTCTGGGTGCCGGGTCACAGAGATATTCTGGGAAACTGTGAAGCAGACGAACTCGCCAGAAATGGAACTCTAATACCAATTTTACCCAATAAGGCAAATATTGGTATACCAATCGCAACGTGCAAACTCATGCTGAAGCAAGAAGCTATAGAGGCAACAAACATACGATGGTCAAACATTATAACTTGCCAAACGACCAAGCAGATCTGGCCTAGGCTAGATCCTAAACGTTCAAAAGATTTGTTGTCTCTAAGCAGATTGCATATCAGCTCTGTAATAGGTGTCTTAACAGGACACTGTCTCATAGGTAGACACGCCATAAGACTTGGCGTAATCTCTAACGACTTCTGTAGAAGTTGCCTTGATGAGGAAGAAGAAGAAACAATCCAACATCTTCTCTGCTCATGTCCTGCCCTTTCCAGTAGACGTAAAAAATACCTGGAAAAATATTTCTTAGAAGATACCAGTGAACTAACATCTTCAACCTTCACCGCTTTATTAAAAGCTCCAACTGGTTTAATTAGTGAGGAATTTCCTCACAAAATCATGGTATCACAACGGACCAATAAATGGTCTAAGTGTGTCAGTTGTTTTCCTGACAGCCATTTCTACCTAACCTAACCTAACCTAAGTCTTTGGCTCAAAAACAGCACTGGTCAACAAAATGTATCTCTTTTTTGCCACAAGTACTAAGATACACTGCGCGTCACTTGAATAGAAACAACAATTTTTCTTTAGAAAATAGCGATTGGCGCTTTTGTGAGGTAACTTATTAGATTTTTGGTTTTGCATTTTCAAAGAGGAACTTTTAACAAGCAATGTTGTAAAAACAAAAAACCCAAAACAGAAACCGTATGGCTACTAGTTGCGTTTTTTCGCATTACTTCACAAAAAACAGTGTTTTTTTGCGTCACTTGAATAGAAACAAGCTCTTAAATTAGATAAAAATGATGAAAATTCATGGAAAAAACTAATTTTAGTAAAGCAATATTAAACTTTGATATTGTTTGCACATTATAACCAATTATGGGCTACGAGCTACCATTGGGCACCCCAGAAAATGCATAAATAGAAACTAACATTGGAAATGCACTTGCACCATGCAAAATCGCGAAAGATATTGGAAATTTTACCAAATTTGGATGAGAATATTTTTAAAATATCGTAAACTAGTGATTGAATAAAAAAATAAGACAGGTGAGACCCAAATCAAGAGCAGAGAAAAAAATAATTGCACAACATTAAAAAAGCCTCAAAATGCAAAATAACAACATTTTAAGTTCTACTAAGATTACAAAAAAGTTAGCTATTTTATAGTTGCATTCGAACTGAAAAAAAGTGAGGTAAAGAGTGGTTTTTTAAAAAGGAAAACATACTAACTCAGATGGACCATGTTAATATTAGTCCTATTTCATTGGTTTATGAAAGAATAACTTTTATCGCATCGCCACCAAAGGGCACTAAAATATGTTATAGTAATTCGCTTTGTTTTTATGATGTGCAATAGCAAATTTGAAGCTTCACGCTTCGAAAAAAGATGCAAACTTTTACAAAGAAATAATGGTAGAAGCTCTTGGCAAGTTTAGGAACGTGGAAGAACAACCGTCTCAGAGATTGGACAACGATAGTTCCAGAAAAAACAACGCAATAGAAACAAAACAAATGCATTCCGGTTGAAAACGAAAGTTTATTTCACTTATTCAATCCTTAAATTGTAGAAAATGTCATTTTCTTAATTTGTAAGAAGTTACCAAACACTTGCAGGCCATACGGCGCAGTCTGAAATGGAGGAATTGGGCATATGTAAAGCACTTTCAGCAATGGAAGTGGATGCATCATGCAGCTCTTCCATTCCAGATCAGCGGTCATCTTCGAAAGTTCCCGAAGAGGGAACAAAACAAACCCCAGTGTCAGTAAATGACACGAACCAAAACCCAGCGTCCGAAAAGGACGCGAAAACAATATCTTCCGTATTGGAAGATGATGAGATGGCTGGAAGTTTGTCCGACATGGACACTGTCAGCGTTGCGCAGGAGGATCTTCTTTCTGAGGATGAGCTATTAAACTCTACCTCAGAAACGGAAGACCTAAATGCCACAGTGGTGGAGGTTGATCGTACTGGTTGTAGCCATGCTGCAGGTGGTACAGATTAATCTCCAACACTCCATAAAGGCTTCGGCCGCCCTTCTTCTCCGACTAAGCAAGTCCGGAGAGGATATAGTCCTGATCCAGGAACCTTGGATTGTAAAATCCTTGGTGAGAGGCCTCGGGACGAAAGATTATTCTCTGCTGTATGTGACGGATAAAGGTGAGCCTAGATCCTGCATACTAGCAAAGAAAACACTAATAGTATTTTTACTCCCTAATTACAGCGATCGTGATATCACAACCGCTACACTGCAGACCTCCAAAGGAACATATTGGATTACGTCTGCTTACCTAGGCCATGATTGTGGGCCGCCTCCGGGGGAGACACTTGGGCGAATGATCGCAGCAGCAGCGAGCCAAAAAGTAGATCTCCTCATTGGCAGTGATGCTAATGCTCATCACACAGTGTGGGGGAGTACTGACGTAAATGAAAGAGGTGAGTCACTTTTTGATTTTATTCTAAGTACTAGTCTCCTTATTTGTAATATTGGTAATGAACCTACCTTTGTTACAAAGAACCGACAAGAGGTATTGGACATTACCCTTGTATCACAAACAATTCACCACAAGATAAGGAATTGGGCTGTATCTAATGATCACTCATTCTCAGATCATAGGTATATCCAATTTAGTCTCGAAGATGAATGCACAAAACCCACCGGTTTTCGTAATTATAGGAAAACGGATTGGGTGAAATATAGGGAAACTTTTACTACCTGCTACGATAATCAGGACAATATTTTCCCTTCTAATACAGATGATCTTGACTTAAAAGTCAACGATCTTACCAAAGCTCTAAACAATTCCATGGCTAACTCTTGTCCCCTTACCATAATAAGAGGAAAGAAAAAACCGCACTGGTGGAACAAAGAGCTAGAACCGCTCAGGAAAGACTGTAGAAAGGCTTTCAATAGGGCTAAACAAACAAGGAACCCATTAGACTGGGACCTGTATAAAGTTTCTCTAAAAAGTTACAAGAAACAACTACGGAAAAGTAAAAGATCCTCCTGGAGGAACTTCTGTAGTAAAATTGAAGATTCTTCTGAGGCATCTAGACTCAGAAAAATCCTTTCAACTAATCCAACCATGCCGAGCTCCCTAAAAGACTCTAATGGCGATTGGACTAGCTCCTATGAGGAATCGCTAAACTTGCTACTAGACACTCATTTCCCTGGTAGCTCGAACTCAATAAGTGACATTGGTCACCGACCCAACCAATTTTATCAAATTAGCAAAGATCTTATTTCCAAGGATAGACTAATATGGGCAATAAATAGCTTCCATCCATACAAATCACCTGGGCCAGATGGTATCATACCCGCTGAATTACAACACGTCTCAGATATCATACTACGAAAGTTGGAAATTATAATGATAAGCTGCATAAGCTTCTCGTATATTCCAAAGGCCTGGAGAGAAGCAAAGGTGGTTTTTATACCAAAGGCGGGAAAATGCTCTCATGTCACTCCAAAAGATTTAAGACCTATTAGTCTATCATCCTTTCTGCTTAAAACTCTAGAAAGAATGATAGATATCCATCTAAGACAGGAAATTGAACAATGTCTGATCTCTAAGGCACAACATGCCTACACTAAAGGGAAATCGGTGGAAACTGCTCTCCATTCTCTGGTTAGCACCATTGAATACTCTCTACACTACAAAGAGTACACTCTTGTCGCCTTTTTAGACATAGAGGGTGCTTTCAATAATGTCAGGAACTCAGCAATCATGAATGCTCTTGACAATCTCAAAATAGAAGACCCGCTTAAGAACATGATAGAAATCATGCTTAGTAGCAGGATTATCAGTTCAGAGTTGGGAAACTTCAAAACCCGTAGAGCAGCCAACAGAGGGACCCCTCAAGGAGGGGTCTTATCGCCTCTCCTATGGAACTTAGTAGTCAACGAACTGCTGCTAGACCTAGAGGGAGAAGGTTTTAAGGTTATCGCCTACGCGGATGATGTGGCAATTGCCGTATCGGGCAAATACCCACAGACACTTGCAGAACTTCTACAATCAGCTTTAAACAAGCTAATTCACTGGGCTAGAGGATGTGGATTGGATATTAATCCCCACAAAACGGATCTTGTCCTTTTCACGAGGAAATACAAGATTCCAGACTTCAAACTCCCTACAATTAAAGAGGTAACACTTACTCTATCCGATCAAGCTAAATACCTAGGACTCATTTTTGATAAAAAACTGACCTGGAAGCTCAATATTGAAGAAAGAGTTAAAAAAGCCAATGTGGCACTCTTTTCATGCAAAAAAGCCATTGGTGGCAAATGGGGATTTTCTCCTAACATTGCACACTGGCTGTACACATCGGTCATAAGACCAATACTTACATATGGGATGGTAGTTTGGTGGACCGCACTGGACAAAACGATAAACTTAAACAAGCTTATCAAAGTTCAAAGGTCAGCAAGTATGTGCATAAGCGGTGCGCTGAGGTCAACCCCTTCTGACGCCCTAGACATACTTCTAAATCTCACACCCCTAGACATCTTCAGCAAACAAGTAGCAGCTAACTCAGCTACTCGTCTAAAAGCAACCTCTCAGTGGACCAGTAATCATATTGGCCACACAAACATTCTAAACAACTTCGGATTCCTTCCGGATAGTCTAGACTATACCACACCTCAACTGGTGTTCGATAATAATTTCCAGAACTCCATTCCCTCCAGAACTGAATGGGAGAACCTTAGTACTCTGGATAATGACTCTTTACACTTCTATACTGATGGTTCAAAAACCAATGAAGGTGTAGGAAGTGGCATATTTTCGGAAAAACTGAATCTCAGTCTCTTCTTCCGCTTACCAGACCAATGTAGCGTGTTCCAAGCAGAAATTCTGGCGATTAAGGAGGTTCTCTCTTGGCTCAGAGAAAACGTAATATCCAACACGGATATTCGGATCTTCTCGGACAGTCAAGCAGCCATTAAATCTCTTGCCTCCGTCTCTACAAACTCAATCACGGTCCTCGACTGTCAAACATCTCTAAGGGAGATGTCTGAGCAGTTTAACATTCACCTCGTATGGGTGCCGGGACATAGAGACATCCCAGGCAACTGCAGGGCAGACGAACTTGCCAAACTAGGAACAATTACTCCTCTTCAACCAGAAAGGAACAATATAGGAACACCTATCGCTACATGCAAACTTATGCTAAAGCAGGACGCTTTAAAGAAAACCAACCTCAGATGGACTCAGAGTAATACTTGCCTAGCTACTAAACAAATATGGCCTTGTATAGACTTGAAACGTTCAAAGGGTTTGTTAAATTTAAACAGAATGCATATTAGCTGCACCATAGGTGTCCTTACAGGACACTGTCTAATAGGTAGACACGCAAAAAGAATGGGCGTGTTCTCTAACGATTTCTGCAGAAGTTGCATGGATGAAGAAGAAGAGGAAACTGTTCAACATCTTCTGTGCACCTGCCCTGCTCTCTCTAATAGAAGAAAACTCCATCTAGGAGAATTCTTCTACGATTACACTAGTGATCTAGTGAAAACGGACGTTAAAAGTCTATCTTCATTCATAAGAAGCACCGAGTGGTTCGGCTAGTGAGTCCCAACTTGCTAGTCTTTTGTGGTATCACAATGGATCCATAAGGGTCTAAGTGTGTCGGGTAATTTGCCTGACAGCCACTACTACCTAACCTAACCTACCAAACACTTTTATCACTTTCTCCAATTAGGTCCACGATTGTCTACAGTACAAGTGCATTTTCAATGTTAAATTCTATTTATACATTTTCTGTGGTGCCTAATGGTAGCTCATAGCCTATAATTGGTTATAATGTGCAAATAATGTCAAAGTTTAATATTGCTTTACTAAAATTAGTGTTTTCCACGAATTTTCATCATTTTATCGAATTTAAGAGCTTGTTTCTATTCAAGTGACGCAAAAAAACACTGTTTTTTGTGAAGTAATGCGAAAAAACGCAACTAGTAGCCATACGGTTTCTGTTTTGGGTTTTTTGTTTTTACAACATTGCTTGTTAAAAGTTCCTCTTTGAAAATGCAAAACCAAAAATCTACTAAGTTACCTCACAAAAGCGCCAATCGCTATTTTCTAAAGAAAAATTGTTGTTTCTATTCAAGTGACGCGCAGTATATCTTAGTACTTGTGGCAAAAAAGAGATACATTTTGTTGACCAGTGCTGTTTTTGAGCCAAAGACTTACTTAATTAAAAATATCTCGGCCAATAAAAAAGATATCGAAAAGATTTAAACAGTTTTTGGAAGAATAAAATATGTTCTCATAGACACCGTTACAAATTTGTTTTTAATGAATTATACCACATAAAAACATAACCTTGAAAACAGCCAAAATTACGCTTTTTTGCTTTTTATAACGGTAATATTTCAAAAACGAAGGTCAATCACATTTTTCTGACTTCGGATTCGAGTTCAAGACCCCAAAAACCACTAGAAAAGTATATTTTGGTTCTTGTGGCAGAAAAAAAGTTCAATTTTGTTGACAAGTGCTATTAAAAATAAATATGCGGCAAAGTTTAAACATGCATAACTTTTTTTCTTATGAATTGCACTAAAATTTTCTTTCAGATAATGAAAGCTTATAAAATTTCAAATCGAATATAAGAAAATGGTTTTCCTTCATACCCCAGAAGTTAGTAAAAAATGCAATTGTTTTTAACAAAATTAATTATTTATAAATAATTTTTTTTTTGAAAATTTTTTTTTTTAAGTAAATTGTTGGGTGTACAATTGGTAATATGTGTACCAAATTTTATTTATTTTTATGACTTCATTACTGAGATATACCTAGCCATTTTAACAAAAAGACCTGAAAAATTTCATTTGTTTATAACTTTTAACAAAATTGAAATTTTTCAAAAATACTTTGGAATATTATTTTTAACACGCAAATCTTTCAATATATGCAAAAAAAGCATCAAATTCGAGAAGTCGGTTTTAGGTGGCCCACTTGAGAAAATTTGACTCTATGCAAGTTTTTTGAAAAAAAATTTTGAGACAGGGGCGCGATTACTGTTTCGCCCTATTTCGGACCCGAGAAATCGATTGGCGTCATTAGTTTTTCGATTTGTCGGTACGACTTCGAACAAAATTTTTTTTGAAAGTTTTTTCACTTATTTTGAGAAGT
Source organism: Episyrphus balteatus (assembly GCF_945859705.1). Classification (NCBI taxonomy): domain Eukaryota; kingdom Metazoa; phylum Arthropoda; class Insecta; order Diptera; family Syrphidae; genus Episyrphus; species Episyrphus balteatus. The sequence continues at coordinate 96,731,855 of NC_079134.1, read as the reverse complement.
TTCCACTGTTTTTAGTCATTTTTCAACCAAAAACAATTTTATATATTGCTAATTATTCTGTTCAAACGTTATTTGCTACCAGTAGAAAGACATTATAAACAATTTTGAACAATTTATTTGAAGGTAGGTAGGTAGGTAGGTAGAGATGGCGGTCAAGGCAAACCATGTTTGATTGACCCAATTAGCGCAGGATGCGCCGTTTTGATACCAAAACTTATGAAACCTGTGAGTGATAATTGGATTTATTTGAAATACATTTTTTAATTGGTTTTTAAAAAAGGGAAAAACAAGTGTTAGGCAGTCCTAAATCCACTTTGTTGCATTTAGGAACGAGATCAAGTCTTTGATCTTTGATTCTGAGATGTTATCTATGACATTAAAGAATTCGCTCCCCAGAGAGAGTGCTCTATTCCTAGCGAGGGCGGGACATTGACATAGGAAATGGTAGACCGTTTCTTTTTCTTGCTGGTCCAAGCAGCTGCGACAGTAGGTATTGTGCGGTATACCCAACTTTGCTGCATGTTCCCCTATCGGCCAATGTCCTGTACACACCGCAACGATTCTGCTAATATCTTTTCTGGGTCTAGAGATTAGGTCATATGTTTTGGATTTATTATAGGTGGGCCAGATTTTTCTGGATATGACGCAGCTAGTCAAGTTGTGCCACCTATTGTTAGCTTTTGTTAGGTATTTTAAGAAGATATCGCCCTTCATGACTCCTATGGGAATGTTGACTATTTCTGCTAGTGACTCATGAAGGGCTGATCCTTGCCTGGCCAGTTCATCCGCCTTTTCATTGCCTTCAAAACCACTGTGACCTGGGATCCAGATGAGAGTGATTGTGAGGCTTTCACTCAGCAATGAGAGTTCCTCTCTGCACTGCTGAACCAATTTGGAGGATGTCGTGACCGAAGCAATTGCTTTTATAGCTGCCTGACTATCTGTTAGTATAGCTATATTTTGGTTTTGATTTGGATATACTCTAAGTAATTTGCAAGCTTCTTTAATTGCCAGCAATTCCGCTTGGAATACACTTGCAAAGTTTGGTAGTCGAAAGGATTTTGAGATATTGAGGGATTCATAGTAGACACCCGAACCGACCCCACAGTCCATTTTTGAGCCATCAGTGAAAATGCAGGTGTCGAAGCCTCTCGTCACAATGCCCTCTTCCCAGTCTGATCTCGACGGGAAGCTGACCTTGCAATTCATTACAGTATTCAAAATAGGGGTGCAGTAGTCCGTGGGTGTCAGAAGCATATCCGATGGTATTAAATTTGTTGTGTCACTGTGACCAAAAGATTTTGCCTTCCAACTACCTGTTTCTTTTAGCCTTAAAACGCTACAAGAGACCTGGTATTTGATATGAAGGTCTATGGGTAAGAGGTGCAAGAGAACGTTTAGAGCCTCCGTGGGGCACGACCGGAGGGCTCCAGTCGTCCCTACGCTTGCTGTTCTCTGGATTTTCTTAAGTTTGTTGATGTTATAAGCTTTACTGAGTGCAGGCCACCAAACAATGGCGCCGTAGGTAAGAATGGGTCGTACAACCGCTGTGTAAGTCCATAGAATCATTTTTGATTTAAGACCCCATTTTTTCCCAAAGGTTTTACTGCAGGCATAGAAAGCAATGCTCGCTTTTCTAACCCGCTCTTCTATATTAAGCTTCCAGCTCAGTTTAGTGTCCAAAATTACACCTAAATATTTGGCGCTAGAAGAAAGTGATAAGATTTGGCCGTTGAGCTGAGGTAGAGGGAAGACAGGGATTTTGGTTTTAGTTGTAAAAAGCATCAGTTCTGTTTTACTTTGATTAACTCCTAGGCCACAGCTTGTAGCCCAGTTGCTAACTTTTCTCAAAGCCGTGTCAGTCATTTCACTGATCACAGGTAAAAACTTTCCTGATACAAGTACAACCAGATCATCCGCATATGCCACTGCCTTCACTCCACTTCTCTCAAGCTTCACGAGGATATTGTTCATGACAAGGAGCCATAACAGTGGGGAAAGAACGCCACCCTGAGGCGTACCCCTATTAACGCATTTAAAACAGTTAGAATTTCCTAAGCTTGCTTGAATTCTTCTCTCTTTTAGCATTGAAATAATCCAACTTCTGATATAGTCTTCTACTTCAAAAGTCACTAGGGCTTCGAGAATAGATTCGGTTAGGACATTGTTAAAAGCTCCCTCTACATCCAAGAAGGTAGCTAGGGTATATTCTTTAAAGTGTAACGAGTTCTCAATTGTTCGAACGACTTCATGGAGGGCTGTTTCCGTAGATTTGCCCCTCATATAAGCGTGCTGCGAACTGGCTAGAGGACATCTTTTAAAAATGTCTCTAATATGAGTTTCTAAGATTCGTTCTAAGGATTTAAGTAAGAAAGATGTTAAACTTATTGGCCGGAAATCCTTCGCGGATTCATGTCCTCTTTTGCCCACTTTGGGTATGAAAACCACGCTAACTTGTCTCCAAGACTTGGGCACATGATTAAGAAGAAGGCAGCCTTTAAAGATTTTTTCAAGCCATGGAACTGCTATCTCTTGCTGATTTTGCAGCATAATGGGCAGAATACCATCAGGGCCTGGGGATTTGTACGGAGAGAAAGTGTTAATAGCCCAAGCTATATTTTCTTTTGTTATCAGGAGGTTTACTTGCTCAGTCGTAACTGATAGCAAAGTGGGATTTATGTTCACTTCAGAGGTGCTATCAACGCACCCCGGAAAATGAGTAGTCATTAATAATTCTAAGGATTCAGCTGGAGATATTGTCCAGGATCCGTCAGACTTTTTAAGAAACGAGGGATTTGAGTGTTCCCTCGATAAAACCTTGCTAAGCCTGGCAGAATCCTTAATATCTTCTATGGAGTGACAGTATTCCTCCCAGCTTTCCTTTTTGGCTGATGCTATGCTACGCTTGTAGACTCTTAAGCAATCTTTATAGGGTTCATAGAATTTGTGTTTATGGCAGATGTTGAAGATTGTTCTAGTCATTTTCCTCAGATTAGACAGGTCTTCGTTCCACCAGGGGGGAAATATTTTGCTACTATGTCTCACCGGACAAGAGACTTTAAAGGCAGTGATCATTGCTCGTTCAAAGGTCATTACCTTTGATTCGAGCTCATCCACCGAATCTGTATTTATATTGGGTATATTGCGTAACTTTGCACTAAAAACTTGACCGAAATTCTTCCAGTCAGTTCTTTTGGGATTTCTATAAGGGGGTGGGATTTTGGTTTCAAACTTAAGTTGGAACAGAATCCAACTATGGTCTGAAAAGGATTTTAAAGGGGATACTCTCCAATTTTCAACCTGCAAATTGAAGTTGCTATTTGTAATAGTGATGTCTAGTACATCCTCCCATCCTTCATAGTTCCTTGAACTAGGAAACGTGAATGTTGGAGTAGTACCTCTATTGCAAAGAGTTAGGTTATTTTCAATGATATAATCAAATAAAGACTCACCTCGTTCATTGATCTCAGAACTACCCCAAAGAGTATGACGTGCATTTGCGTCACACCCGATGAGTAGGCTTGTCTTCATTGTACTGGCTTGAGTTGTCAGCCTACGTACTTCCTCCGGCGGTGACTGCTGGTCATGTGCCATGTACGCAGATGCCAAAAGTAGTCCATCAGTATTTGAACCCTCTAATTTGACAACGGTCAAATCAGAGGTGCTAAGATTGGGACACAAAAAAGCTTTTAAGTGTTTTTTAGCTAAAATACATGTTCTTGGCTTACCTTGGCTCGAACTGACGGGCTTGTAAAAAAGGTCATATTGGCTGTCTTGGAGACCTCTCACTCGGAGGCCATTAATCCAGGGCTCTTGTATGATGCCCACATCAAAGTTTTCCTCCCTTAGAAAAACTCTCAGGTTATCTGAAGCACATTTAGAGTGCTTCAGATTAACCTGAACGACGTGCAGCATGTTTTTAGTTTATATCGGATTCTGCATCGTCAGTTACCAGCCTCTTGCCGGAGAACCCTGCCTCTTTGGGGGTATCGTCATCCTCGACGATATCCTCAACTAGGTTAGGGTCCGCTTCCTGACTTTGCAGAATCTTTATTTTGGCATTCCTAATGCCAAAACGGAGTTTAAAGTCGGCTTTTTCGAGAGCCCCACGACTAACCTCGCAGATCCTCAGAAGGTAAGACGCGCTGTTCTTTTGCGGCTCTTCAGTCTTAATGACTGCCCAGTCATGCATCGGAATCAGCGGGTTTAACCTCTGAAGACTGCGGATCAGCTCCGTTCCACTTGGCTTGATACTCATGAGGGGCAGCCAAATGCGAGCCAGTGGTTGTTTAGGAATCTCCTTAGCTGGGATAAGCTTGAGCTTCAAACCATCCCATTTAGTGCTGATCTCATCAACACTTTTACTAAGGAAATCCCTAGAAAACCCATCCTCGCACTTAATTACCCTGTATCCCCTGAGCATCTCACCAGAGTCGAAGCTAGGGTAGGGACCCTCATTTGCCGATAGGGTGTAGAGGAAGACCATCTCAGAGAGTTTGGCCTCGATGGAGTTCCACACTGACATCAGACCTTTGTTGTCAGTGGAGAGCTCATCTACAATCGCCACTTGAAGATCGTCCCTGACGATCTCACTTAAAGTGCGCGATTGCGCCGCTCCCTGAGGTGGCCCTTTCTTTTTGGTGCCGCCGGTTTTAGCTTTCTTTTGAGGAGGGTTACCCTCCTCAAGAGATCTATTTCTCTTGGCGGTCTTTTCGGGATGAACAAAAAGATTGTTGTACTCTTCAACAATTTTTTCGTACCTGATTTTATCAGCGGCATCTTTTTCGTGTGGAGTTCCAGCTTCCTTATTTTTAGCAATCTTGCTAAGAAAGAAGGTAGCCCTCTTGAAGTCCACTCTACGATGCAAACTCGCTGTTTTGAGGTTTTTGTCGGTAGCACTGCTACCCGACGGATTTGTTTGGGCTTTATATGGTCGAGGCACAGAGGTACTACTTGTACTAGCTGTGCTTCCGGGGTGTGGAGGTTGCTTAGGAGCGCTAGCACTTCTAGCAGTCTCCGAGCTATCCACAATGGTCTCTTGGCTCGATGCCAAGAGTTCATCCTCCAATTCGGATGTTGTTACGTCTGTCTTGTCTTCGTCCATTTTAAAAAGATTTGAAAATAAATTAAGGTCCCACGAGTAGGTCGGAAAGAAAAGGTCAACCCCGGCAGAGCCGATTACCGGGGCAAGGCAAAAATTATGACGGATCCTGCCAAGGCATCCGAAAGAGCTCGTTCACGACTGGTTTATCCCCCAGCCTTCCATTTCTTCGGCACGGATTATGTGCACGCTCACCCCACCACTGAAAATTAGGAACCTTGTATCGATGGTAAAATTGCATTTCTGATTATTTAACTATTGAGGAGTTAAGAACAATACAGCTATGCAACCTGACCTTAGCTGATCACCATCTTGCCAAAAACGTACAAGATAAAACTGTGGTGATCATTACCGCCCGGCACCCACTAGGAGGGTTTGATACACGGATTTTTGCCGAGCATTTATTTGAAAGTTTAGTGATTTTTTTTTTGAAAAAATTGAAAAAAAATCGAAATTGTTTACATTGTTTATCGTTTTTTCGCTGTTTTTGTTCTCTTTTGCACAAATACATTGCATGTTTTCCATTAAAAATTAATTTAACTGTTAATTTAGTGTCGATTAAACTTCGACAGTCTATCGATAGCATCGATAACAAAAAAAAAAATATCGAGTATATCGATACTTCATAAAACTATCGATAGTTTCAATACTTTCAAATTATTTTACCTCAAGGCTACCGATTTTATCGATTGTTTTGTCTAAAAACTATCGATAATGGAAACTATCGATATCTACGAAACACTATTTTAATTCGTTGTTTACATCCAATGTCAAACGAAAACCTAACTTGTAGTTCAAATTGTGTTTAATTTTTTTCGTTGCAATTGCCTTTGCGACAATTTCAGCTGTCGTACCATTATATTTAAACGCGTTTGAGAAATCTCAACATGATTACAAGTCTTTTCTTATTCAAAAGGTTGATAAGCCGAAAGTGATGATTCTGGCTTTGATTGAAAGGAAGGTGGTATACATTCATCAGATGGACTTGGACTTGAACACTTTGGAATCGGTTGACATCTAAATGAGGTATTGGCATTTGAGCGCACAGAACACTTTTGTAAATAGTTTTGCAACGAGTTAATCTGGCGAATTTATTTACACATGCGTAGCAGTTATCTTCACTGTGATCTTTTGGATCTGACCATATCATTGGGACTCCAAAATCCAGAGTTGACCATTTGATAAGCTTATTATAACAATTTGAACAAATAATGCTTGGTTCCCATTCGGCGTCTCTTATAACTTTTAAATTGAAATATTTTTCATACGTACCAAAAAGTTTTAAAACCACTCGTACAATTTCTCATAAAAAAATAGCTTTGAAATTAATTAAACATTATTTGAACTACAAGTTAAGTTTTCGTTTGACATTGGATGTAAACAACGAGTTAACATAGTGTTTGATAGATATCGATAGTTTGCATTATCGATAGTTTTAAGAAAAAACTATCGATAATATTGGTAGCCTCCCAGCAAACGTAGAACTACAGAAAAAACCGGTGAAATATGTACGTAAAAGAAGTACTTCTTTTCCACTGAAAAAAGATAGGAGCTCGGGAAAAAACTCAGTTATATACTTTCTGTATATAAGAATACGTGAAGCATCTATCTCTTTCTTGCATGCAAGATGAAATGAATGTCCCCTCCATTTAAATTACAGACAAATGTACTTCTAAAGTACATCAGCGAAGCACATCTGGAAGTGCTTCTGATGTACATTTTCCAGTACTTTTTTAGATACAGAAAAACCACTGAAAATTGTACTTTAAAAGTACTTATCTAGAAGTGGTGAAAATTGTACGTAAAAGAAATAGTTTGTTCCTAGTGAAACTAAACCTTTTGAAATCACACATGAAACATGATAAATTCAATTTTATAAATAGTTTTAATTCACTAGCTTTTAGTGAAAAATTATTTATAAACTTCAATTTAACATATAAATTTGTTTCAAATATAATTTCAAAAAAATTTGTCTCATTAAGAATAAAACTGTGATTTCACTTGAAATAAAAAAAATCTTCAAAAAAAAAACAATAATTCTTTTAATCAACCATTATATTTATTTAATATTTATTGGAAACACACAAAATAGTTTTTTTTTTTGAAAACTAAATAAATAAAAACAGATCCCTGGCCTGGCCAGTTGAAAACAGTGAAAAAGAAAAAATTACTCTGCACTTTGGTGGTGGTTTTTGTACCTTTTTTTTTCTTAATGTACAAAGGCTGAAGCTGTGAAGCGGTGTCAAACTTCCCGATGATGGTGTAATTTTTGTGCCGAAGAATTTGTGTGGTAGATTGTTATTGATTTCACTAATAACTGAGAAGATTATTTATTTTTTAAACTAAATTGTTTTATTTTAATTCTCCAAAGGACAGATTTTTTTTTTGTCTGCACAGAGAAAATGTCGAACTCAGATTCAAAGATAATTTGCTCAGCAAAGCTATGTTGCTGCGGCTTTCAAGGTTTCACTAGAAAATATAAAATGCAGCAAAAGTAAAAACAAACGCGAACAAAAGAGACAAAACTTTGTACATTGCATACATTGCGCTCTTTTCCTCCCATTTTACAAAGAAGGAGAAACAAAACAATTTTTTTTTTGAGGGGAGAGATTTTGGTAAGTAAGGAAACACATACATCTACAAACTAGACTTTGTTGGTGGTTGTATTTTCCCCTAAACTACTGAGGTTTGGTTTGCAAGGCTTGTGGTAAAATAATTTGGAAGTATTAAACTATCGATAGTTTTGTGAAGTATCGATGTTTTTTGTTATCGATGCTATCGATAGACTATCGAAGTTTTACCAACACTAAATTAACAGTTAAATTAATTTTTAATGGAAAACATGCAATTTGTTTGTGCAGAGAACAAAAACAGCGAAAAAAAAAGATAACCAATGTAAAAAATTTCAATTTTTTTTCAATTAAAAAAAAAAAGAATAAAATTTCAAATAAATTGTTCAAAATTGTTTATAATATCTTTCTACTGGTAGGAAATAACGTTTGAGCAGAATTATTAGCAATATAAATATTGTTTTTGGTTTAAAAATTACTAAAAACAGTGGGAGGCTCTCAAAATAATTGAAAAAACTTTCAAAAAAAATTTTGTTCGAAGTCGTACCGATAAATCGAAAAACTAATGATGCCAGTGGATTTTTAGGGTCCGAAATAGGGCGAAACAGTTATTCGCGCGCCTGTCAAGAATTTCGACTTGCACAGTGCTATCGACCGATTGCACTCACGTCCCTTCTTTCCAAGGTCATGGAAACGCTGATTAATTTCCAGCTTAAGAAATATCTCGAAGAACGGAAGCTTCTTAATGACCGGCAGTACGGCTTTCGTAGCAATAGGTCCACTGGTGATCTGATGGTATATCTCACCGAACAGTGGAACAAATCTTTGCATCGTTTTGGAGACAGCAAGATTATTGCGCTTGATATTTCAAAGGCATTTGATAGAGTTTGGCATCAAGCTCTCTTATCGAAAATGTATGCATTTGGTATCGATGATTCTCTTCTTCATTGGATTAGAAATTACCTTTCGAACCGTTCAATACAAGTCGTATTGGATGGTTTCAAGTCTGAAACCCACAAAATAAACGCTGGTGTGCCCACAGGGCTCCGTTTTGTCACCGAATCTCTTCCTCATTTTCATTAATGATCTGCTCTCTGAAACTTCTAATCCATTAAATTGTTTCGCTGATGATAGTACCCTCAGTTTTTCATATTCGTTTGAGGATTCACACCCAAGTCTTTCGGATGTGGAACTTCAATGACAAAATATGATAAGCTCATTAAATTCTGATCTTGACAGCATTGTTCAATGGGGAATAAGAAATCGTGTAGAATTTAATGCGTCAAAAACACAATGCTGCTTACTATCATTAAAACGGAACCTTCCACCCATGCCACTATCAATGAGTGGCACTGAGTGGAAACTGAGAAACTTTCCATTCTCGGTATGAGTGTAACAAACCACCTTCTGTGGAATGAACACATATTCGATGTCACCAAAAACGCTGCGAAATGTTTAGGTTTTCTCAGAAGATGCAAGAAATTCTTCTCATCTTCTGATCTAGCTGTTATCTATAAAGCTTACATTCGACCAAAACTTGAATACAATTGTCACATCTGGGCAGGTGCTCCGATAACGTATTTGAGTTTCTTGGACAGAATACAAAAACGTGCTTTCAAAATGATAGATGATAGATCGATAACTGACCACCGACGTAATGTGTCATGTCTCTCCTTGTTTTATCGCTATTTTTATAAAAAAATATCAGATGAAATAGCTAGTTGCATTCCTCCCCTGAAAAAATTTAACCGTAATACTCGCGCTTCTAGGAATGTTCATCAGTTTACCCTCGAGCCCAACTTCGGACGTACCGTCAAATACAGAGATTCTTTCTTTAGCCGCACCACACGAATGTGGAATATATTACCCGCCTCTGTTTTTCCCTGCCATTTTAATGTCCAGAGCTTTCAAAATAATGTGCATCGGTTTCTCCTTTTAAATCCCTCCCTATTTTTCTGAAGCTCGCACTGTGTTTAACATATTAAGGGTATTTATTTCCATTTAGTGCGAGTTAATTAAAAAAAAAAAATTATATGATTTAATGATGGCAAAAGTAGCTGCAGCATCAGCTTCCCACCGTGTATATGAGAGTGATTTTATCATATTATCATTTTGAAGAGCAGATTTTAACGTTTGCCATCTACTAGTTGATGCAGAAAAAAAATTGTAAAGCGATTGTACTACAGAAAAAAAATCAACTGCGATAGGACAGCAGTCCACAGCACAGCGACCAACAAGATTTAAAAGTGTGATGCACAAGGTACATAGACTGCATATGGATTTGTCAGAAGAATTTGCTGTTGCAGCCCTTTATACTGACCGGACATATTTGGAGCATTGTCGTATGTTTGCCCTCTGCATTTCAAAATCGGTATTTTATGTTCACTCAGATACTTTAATGCTTGATTAGCAATACCGGATCCAGCATGAGAATGCATCTCCAAAAACGTTAAGAAGCGTTCAATAGACGGGCCATCTTTAACATACCGCATAACAATACTGAATTGATATGAGGTAAATCTGGCGTAGAATCTACAGACAAGCCAAAATACCCAGGAACATTTATTTGATTAATTTGATTAATATAATGATTTAATGATTATTTAAATCAATTCTTCATAAGATAGATATGAAGTTGCTCCTGAACCAGGATGTCCGAATTTTGAAATATGAGTGGGCAAGAAAGGATCAAGCTTTGCTATTAATTCAAGAAGACCCATAAAATTGCCATTATTTGATGAAAATTTTTCTTCAGATCCTCTAAATGCTAGACCACGTTCAGAAAATGTGCAAATAACAGCAACCACCCTTTTAAATACATGTTTTCAGTATGAACATGACTCTTGCATTTGTTTGTCAAAATCTGTCTTAATTCCGAGAAACAACGAAAACTGCAAGCAAGTAACGAAAAGTAAAAGCAGATTATGCAGATTGGCCTAAGGAAGGGTAAATCCTGGGCTGTACCTACCTATTTATCGTAAAACATTACATTAAATAAATGATTTATACAACACAGAAACAAGCACTTTCCTCTCGCGCACTGAACGAAAGTAAACTATTTTCACAAACTTATATTTTTCAAATATTCCTTATTTAATTTTTCATGAAATATACTAAATGTCCTACATGCGACGACACGCGTATGGCAACTAATATTTTTGATGCTATTTAGGAATAAAAAACGTTTAACAAATAACGGATATTTCAGTTCAAAATTGTTGCAACTCAACGAATTATTCGTACATTCTACGAATAATGCGTACAGGCACCCTACGAATGAATTTGTCTACGAATATTAGTATTTACTCAGTAAATAGTACGAATTTATTAGTAAATACTACGTATTCAATGCAAGAAATTATAGACCGAGAGCCAACGACATAATGAATCAAGTCATCTAAAGAAAGTTGTGAGACATGGGGAGTAAAGCGCGAATCGTGAAGTCTGGCAGCATTTTGGTGTGACCAACATGTGTTAAATTCGACCCAAAGGTGTGACGAAAATGAAAGAAGTCAAGTCATCTTAAGAATGTTGTGAAGTATATCAGAAGAAAGCCCTTGAAGAGATAGACAAGAATCATTAAGTCTGGCAGCATTTTGGCGTGACCAACATGGGTTAAATTCGACCCACAGTGTAAAAAAAAGAAAAAAGTCAACCTGGTTGGGTAATTTTTGCAAATTTAATTCCTAACCGAAAGTAATTTGCATAACATTTTTTTTTTGTGAAATTTGTCACATAATATTTCCAAAAGTGTCAGGGCAAAAAGTCAGGCCAAATTTCTTTGACAAACATCCCGGTAGGCAACTTTAAATGTCGAAATTTCGAAATTGTCGAAAAAAATCCTGTTTCTGTTTCTTGTTTAAGAAAACCAGTCATGTGAAAAATGTTGTGATGCATATCCAGAGAAAGGTCTTGATGTGGTCTGGCAGCCTTTTAGTGTGACAAACATGGATTTAATTCGATCCTAAGCGTGAAAAACAGAAAAAAATCAACTCGTTTGAATAATTTTGTAAAATTAATTCCTAACCGAAAGGAATTTGTTCAATTTATTTTTTGACAAAATTTGTTACACAATACTCCCAAAAGTATTTGCGCAAAGAGTCAGTCTCAAATTCTTTGACAAACACCCTGGTAGAGAACTTTAAATGTCGAAAAATTCAAAATTTTTGTTCCTTTTTTTTAGTTAAGTCATCTAACGAAAGTTGTGAGGCACATAAATAGAAAGGTCTTGAGAAGTGAGAAGTATTGCCTTTGACAACGTTATGTTATATTATAAGTAAATTGTTTTGAATATTTTAAGATTGTTTTCTAAAATATCGTATAGGTACCAATAATTCTTGTTATAATATAAAAAGCTGATAACTTTTCTTTGCGACTCTTCGTTTCAGATGATGAATATGGTACGGATGAAAGTGAAAATGAGGATGAATACACTTCTGAAAACGAATAAGCAAGAAATAAAATATTGTTTTCTCTTACGAACCTACTCGCTTTAAATAATTTATTGTTGTTTAATACTTAATTTATTAATCTTGTTTAGTTTTGAAATTAATATAATATTTATTTTTGTTACACTTGGAACTTAAATTTTGTTGTTGTTATTTCTCAATGTCTGCGGCAGAGTTTGTCCAAGAATTTTGGTCTGTCGTCTATGCTTTTGAAGTGACAGTTGCAGAAGTATTATGTACAAAAAGGCGTAAACAAAATATGTAAGTAAGCAGTTGATAATAGTAAAAGGACTCTTAAAATCATATTTCCTGATTATCAGAGAAATATTTTTTCCTAGATACCTTTTGAATGAAAAATAGCATTAATTCAGGGTTAATCCAATACTGTACCATTTTATTGTCTTCATATTATCTGAATGTTAAAGAATAATGGAAGGTTAATGTTTCATAAAATAATTTACCAAGAAGTCCAGCCACGTAAAAAGAAAAGAAAACAAAAAGTTTTTTTTTTAAAGTAGGTTTGGTTTTTTTTTAATTTCTCGAAAACGGAAAACGACATTTTTACTTCCCGTTTTCTGTTTTTGTTTAAAAACAATAAGACCATTAAATTTTGAAAGCTAATTTAGTACTTATTTACATAAAATTTTGAAAAAAAATTACTTATATTTTTTAAAAAATTTTTTTTTTTTTCAAAATTTTGACTTTGAAAATTATTTTATCAAAAACTATTTCATAAAACAGCTTTATTTTAAAAGGATATAAAAAACAATGTTTTCGGCTTTACAAAAAGGTACAACACGTTATTGTAGGTGAAACCGATGATTTTATTTTATTTTTTTCCCAAATAAAGTCAATTTTTTAGAAAATTGTCGCTACTGGCTAAGAATTTGAAACTGACTCTTTGCGCAAATACTTTTGGGAGTATGGTGTAACAAATTTTGTCAAAAAATAAATTGAACAAACTCCTTTCGGTTAGGAATTAATTTTACAAAATTATTCAAACGAGTTGATTTTTTTCTGTTTTTCAGGCTTAGGATCGAATTAAATCCATGTTGGTCACACTAAAAGGCTGCCAGACCAATTTATTCTTATAGTTCACATCAAGACCTTTCTCTGGATATGCATCACAGCATTTTTCACATGACTGGTTTTCTTAAACAAGAAACAGAAACAGGGTTTTTTTCGAAAATTTCGAAATTTCGACATTTAAAGTTGCCTACCGGAGTGTTTGTCAAAGAAATTTGGCCTGACTTTTTGCGCTGACACTTTTGGAAATATTATGTGACAAATTTCACAAAAAAAAATGTTATGCAAATTACTTTCGGTTAGGAATTAAATTTACAAAATTACCCAACCAGGTTGACTTTTTTCTTTTTTTTACACTTTGGGTCGAATTTAACTTCAAGGGCTTTCTTCTGATATACTTCACAACATTCTTAAGATGACTTGACTTCTTTCATTTTTGTCATACCTTTGGGTCGAATTTAACACATGTTGGTCACCAAAATGCTGCCAGACTTCACGATTCGTGCTTTACTCCCCAGGCCCTTTCTAATGATATGCCTCACAACTTTCTTTAGATGACTTGATTCATTATGTCGTTGGCTCTTAGACTATTACGAAGTCATTCGTACGAGAAATTAACTAAAGCACTATTCACATGAGCACTACCAACGACCAACGAATTCACGAATATTCGTTGATTTTGACATTTCTTTCACATGAGAGTTTTTAATTCGTCCCGAATGAAGTTTTAATTTGACAATGTTCACCACCAAAACCAAAACAAACATGATTTTTGAGGTTAAGGACGCGCGAACTTTTTGTTCGTTGGGAATGTGGATTGTGTGGAACGCGAATTCAATCTGACAGTTCGTACCAACTAAAATTCTTTTCGCGACGAATAAATTTGTTTTCTCAAATTTATTAACATTTTATATTAAAAAGGGAATAAATGCATCATAAACTCAAATATAAACTATATTTCTATTGATTTGTTGAGAATTTTTGAGGAAATAGGGCTTGAAACGTGCCTAAAATCACTTTTTCTCATTTATTCGTCGTTCGTTGGTCGTTCTCATGTGAATAGTGCTTAATGTTATTAGTAATATGTACACAATAATTCGTACAATGCACTCATAAAAATTGTTTAAATTTTGTTTACGAATGAAATTAGTGCAAGAATAAATTCGTGGATACTACCACAGTTATAAGTAAAATTTTACAAATGCATTCGTAAAAATATTACTGCACGAATACATCCAAAATACGTACAATGCACGAATATTTTCGCTACGAATGCCATTCGTAGCCATTTTACTGATATATTTTTTGAGTGCATCAGCTGCCAATGTTGAAGAAATTTTATCGATGTGTTGCTCGGATCGTACCAGTTTGTGCCATTCGCACAAGGTTCTTGCTGCTCCCTGGAAATTTGTGCCATTATCCGAGTAGATGACGCTACATTTTCCCCTCCTTGCTACAAATCTCCTCAAAGCTGCTAAGAAGGCATCGGTAGACAGGTCACTGACGACTTCCAAATGCAATGCCTTTGTCGCCATACAAACAAACAATGCGAAGTAACCTTCCACAAACTTTGGATTTCTTCCTTTGGCGAGTCGAAGTGTTAATGGTCCAGCATAGTCACAGCCCGCACGATCGAAGGCAAAAGATGGTGTTAGCCTAAAAGAAGGCAAGTTTCCCATGAGTTGTGATGATGTGGCTTGACGTTGTCGAAAACAACCCAAACATTACGAACAACCTTTTTTATATGGTTTCTGCTCCCGAAAATCCAAAACTCTTGCCGTATCAACGAAAAGCATCCTGAATGATTAGTCGAGAAACTTCATGACCTTAGGCAATATAATAGGGTGTTTTAAACTGTAGAAAACATCGACTGCATTGGAAATTCTGCCACCGACACGAAGCAGCCCAATATCATCAAGGAACGGCGACAAAGACGAGAGTTTAGAGCGACTAGGAATGCATTTTCCGGTTTTCAAAGATTGTATCTCCTCGGAAAACTCTTCTTGAGACCATAAGAGACACTTCTATTTAGCGTAAAGCAATTCTGAGGAGCGTAAGAAGCCTCTGGAGGCAGATGATTATTCCTAGCCCGCCGAACAAAGACAGCTACAATTCAAAGAACTTTGAACCTAAGGATTTCTGCATAGTTTTAAGCTAAGATGACTTTCACCTTAAATGAAGGTGACATGTCTCATTAATTTCTTGAATGCGCAAATAAAAAAAAAACTGGCAGCCACCGGGGATCGAACCTACAACTGTTGGGTTACTAGGCCAGTGCCTTACGACTGTGATATGTTGGAAATGAGTATGATAAACTGCAACTAAAGCTGAAGTGAGACTATAATTTTAAAATTTTTATTTTTGGTCGATTTTCTTAAGATGAACATTCACATAAAAATAATTAGAATCACCTTATTTTAGGCGGATATCACCTTATTTTCACCAAGAAGAGACTTTTCTGTTTTTTCTTTTCTTTTCTTTTCTTTTTTTTTCTTTTCTTGTATTTTCTTTTATTCTCTTTTCTTTTGAACCAAGAAGAGACTTTTCTGTTTTTTCTTTTATTTTCTTTTCTTTTTTTCTTTTCTTTTCTTTTCTTGCATCGGAAAATCCCATTAGATCAAAATGTTTCGAATTCAAGGTAAACCTTCGCGAAATTTCAACCTTTTCGAAGCAAGGCAAATCCTTTCGGTAAGAAATCCTTTCGGGAGAGTGTAACTGAAACTGACATCCTGTCCTCGAAAAGTTAATTCTACAACATATTTGCCATCAGACGCACGATAAAAGGTTTAACAAAAGTGAGCATCTGCAAAATCCCCAGAGTGTAACGAGTACATATTGTGAGGAAGTTCTTCGATTACCCCAATATGTTTTTAAAAAACTTATAACCATTTGCATGATTCCTACAAACAGGGACACATTTTCTTTGGTTGGAGCGTTATCTGTAATAACCCATCCAAAAATGGTATTGGGGGCAATTATGTTACCGTTTTTATCAGTGCAACAACCATCACGCAAAATATTCCAGGCCTTGTCAGGCCTTGACATCAATTGGTCCCGGAATGTCAAAGCTTGGATCGGCCTGATATTATTAATTTACTTGCATATATTGTATGGCTTATTGTTTAATATTTTTCTCTGCCTCTTTTCTGCCATGATACTCCTTTTATAAAAATAAAATAACAACACCATCTGCTAAAAAAATTGAACTTCAATTTAACCGGGTCCCAGAGCCCCTTACATTGTTGACAGCTGAAATTTTTTTATTCACGTCAATAGTGTCAAAAAAATTTGTTTATTCGCCTCATTAATGTCAAAAATCTAACATGGGTTAACTATTTAACCCAAATCACACACGGCCTTATTGTTAGCTGAAACTTACCTCACAAACAATAAACCTTTATGATACAAATTCAACAACACAAAATACACATTAATAAGATTAAACAAGTAAAACATCAAAATTAAAACAAGAGAAAAATAAAAGAAACAAAACCAAAAAAACAGCACGTTTGTGTCATTGCATGAATAAAATAATTAATGGAGAACAAAACCAGTATGACGTTTGACAGCCGGAAATTCAAGAGTTACGTCACGTCTCGTTACGTTGCATTACGTTACGATTCTTATAAGGCCCATGTTACACGATGAAGTCATTATGTTTACACGTTAGGATTTGAAGTTACACCTTACACGAAATAAACTACAATTAAAAATGTACGCATTTTATGTTTTTTTTTAAGTAACTTTCACAATATTAATAACGTTTGTCTTTACATGTGAGTTCCAAGACGTATAAAAGAAGACTTTTCAAATCATTTTGGGGCAATTTATGAAGGATGATATCATGTCGCTTACTTCGTTCACTGGCGGGGAGAATGTCGCAAGCTTGACAAACCTCTGGATGCTGCTCCACTTTGGGGGCAAGAACCCACCCTGAACTCAACCATCCACGCAACATTCTGAACATTTATTTATGTTTAAACCATATAAAATGACTTCTACCCAAAGTTATATGGAAGTCCTCACTGGAGATTTATAATTGAAAGTTAATGGTTGTGTTTTATTTTGAGAATTTTGGAAAGTGTTTAGCGAGTATTATTTTAAGATTTTTATAAGAGAATTTGAGAGTTAAAAATTAAGACCTTTATTAGAAAAACTCAAAATTTTGGAAATTCAGAATAATTAAGTTTTTAAATCAAACTTTGTTTATGTTGAATCGGGTTTTTTTCGTCACTTCCTTCTATATGCAAATAAAAATCTTTATTTCATACATTTTCCCTACGTTTCGTCATAATTTCTCGACTTCTTTAGGGGTATTTTATTAAATTTGTTTAATATTATATTGAAAACTTTTTACACTATTACAAAAATTTATTAATTGACATTTATTACATTTATTAATTGACAGATGAGTAATAATTAAAAACTTTTGAATTTTCTAAAAGAAAAAGAAAATCGGGTCCTTGCCTCGAAAATACTCTGGCAACACTGGAAGGAAATAGCACTACCTTCACTGTTATGCAGACAACTTAAAATAATCCTTCTCTACGAAGGTAATACAAATAGGAATTTAGCCCTCAGGGTCAACTTAATTAATTTTTTTCCTTTGAAAAATCATCGGTTGCAAATTCGACTTTCACGACATGTTCTTTTTTACTATTGGAGGTGAGTTTCTTTTCGTGGTTTGTAAATTGATAGTTTTTGCGAAGATTTGTTCTTCTCAAATGCTTACAACTTCTGACAATCCGTTTAGCCGTCGTTAAACTACATTTCACACCGGTTTTCAGCTTAATTTTTAGCTCGAAGTCATGCTGTTCTGATCATTGCACATCTATCGGCCCATGTTTTGACTGAGTAACTTCGACTTTTAGTTTTGTTTTTATACCCTTTGATATTGCGCAAATAACTGCATACTAAATTTTAACTTGTGTTTGTTTTTGTCCCAATGCATCGTTGATTTCGGCTTAATTCAATGACTTGTTTTATTTTCTCCATTTTTTCCGCGCCTAAAGATAACACGGAGAAAACAGACCACATAGAATTAAGCGGATCGCACCTTAATTTAAGCGGATTTCTGCATAGTTTTAAGCTAAGATGACTTTCACCTTAAATGAAGGTGACATATCTCATTAATTTCTTGAATGCGCAAATAAAAAAAAAACTGGCAGCCACCGGGGATCGAACCTACAACTGTTGGGTTACTAGGCCAGTGCCTTACGACTGTGATATGTTGGAAATGAGTATGATAAACTGCAACTAAAGCTGAAGTGAGACTATAATTTTAAAATTTTTATTTTTGGTCGATTTTCTTAAGATGAACATTCACATAAAAATAAGTAGAATCACCTTATTTTAGGCGGATATCACCTTATTTTCACCAAGAAGAGACTTTTCTGTTTTTTTCTTTTCTTTTCTTTTTTTTTCTTTTCTTTTATTTTCTTTTATTCTCTTTTCTTTTGAACCAAGAAGAGACTTTTCTGTTTTTTCTTTTATTTTCTTATCTTTTTTTTTCTTTTCTTTTCTTTTCTTTTCTTGTATCGGAAAATCCTATTAGATCAAAATGTTTCGAATTCAAGGTAAACCTTCGCGAAATTTCAACCTTTTCGAAGCAAGGCAAATCCTTTCGGTAAGAAATCCATATTTGTCAGCTACTTTACCTGGCAGTGGATCATCCCATCCAACCATGCTCCAGGGAGAGTGTAACTGAAACTGACATCCTGTCCTCGAAAAGTTAATTCTACAACATATTTGCCATCAGACGCACGATAAAAGGTTTAACAAAAGTGAGCATCTGCAAAATCCCCAGAGTGTAACGAGTACATATTGTGAGGAAGTTCTTCGATTACCCCAATATGTTTTTAAAAAACTTATAACCATTTGCATGATTCCTACAAACAGGGACACATTTTCTTTGGTTGGAGCGTTATCTGTAATAACCCATCCAAAAATGGTATTGGGGGCAATTATGTTACCGTTTTTATCAGTGCAACAACCATCACGCAAAATATTCCAGGCCTTGACATCAATTGGTCCCGGAATGTCAAAGCTTGGATCGGCCTGATAATATTAATTTACTTGCATATATTGTATGGCTTATTGTTTAATATTTTTCTCTGCCTCTTTTCTGCCATGATACTCCTTTTATAAAAATAAAATAACAACACCATCTGCTAAAAAAATTGAACTTCAATTTAACTGGGTCCCAGAGCCTCTTACATTTTTGACAGCTGAAAATTTTTTATTCACGTCAATAGTGTCAAAAAAATTCGTTTATTCGCCTCATTAATGTCAAAAATCTAACAGGGGTTAACTATTTAACCCAAATCACACACGGCCTTATTGTTAGCTGAAACTTACCTCACAAACAATAAACCTTTAAGATACAAATTCAACAACACAAAATACACCTTAATAAGATTAAACAAGTAAAACATCTGTAACGAAGCGTTACAAATTATTATTCCGACCGACCGACCGTCCCCCCAAGCCTGGAACACATAAATACCATCGAGCGAAACCGAACCCAATATTATCATTCCGACCGACCGAACCCTTACCCCTTACCGTCCTCCAAGCCATAAATACCACACAACATATAATACCCAAGCTCCACCTAAATGATATGAAACATTTTCATTCACCATACTTATAATTCACACTAGGTTTGGACAGTAGACTCCATATGAGGAAGCCAAATTGAGATGAAAATTTGTCTTCTGCCTTTCCAAGTCATTATACCAATCTTGAGTATAGGAGGTAGAATTCCTGAAGCAATCTTAAAGGTCACTTATTGTAACCATAATAAGAAGTTTCTAGAAAATTTTGTCCTAAAAGGTTATTTTTGTAATCCCCTTTCTTCAAAAGGGTATTACAGACAGAGGTATCCTCACTTCCCCGTTTTGTCTTCTAGCCTTAAGCTAGACGCACCAGTCGCATCAACCTCACGTTACACTTCGTACGTGGGCATAGAGTAAGCCATCGCGGGCTACTCGCCGTTTATTCCTCGATAGAGGCAATTGTCGAATCAAACCAGATTATTCTCTTGCATACGATTCTCCAAAGTGTGCATGAACAGAGTTAGCTACCGCGAGCCACTCACCGATTGTTTCTTTAGACTTCCTAAAGACAAAAGTAGACCGTATTGGTTGTCTGCTGCTTTTTCCCTTGTTTCACTTCTTCTAAGTGCAACATGGGCAGTTTATTGTTTGTTTTGCTAGATTTGTTCTAGTGACAGGAGAAATCGCTCCAACCGCTTATTCCCGCACTTACACGGGCAAAATTGGCCGTCGCGGGCCAGATTCCGTTTAATCTTCTATCCAGCCGATAGAAGCATAGTATACATAAGTTATATGAAGTATTATGTTATTTATATTAAGTAATGAATTTGTAAACTCTGTAAAGCCTGAAACTTTATGAATAAATAAAAATTCGTTTGAACCTAATCAATCCTAAGTTTTATTGCTTTCTTTGGGATTTACCCTGGACATCCATGAGCCTACCCCAGCCTCGATAAAGAAGCATCACAAATTGGCGCCCGAGCAGGGACCTTGAGAAGGTTCAACCGTATTCCGATCACCGACCAGGAATCTTCAATAGGTACCACCGACCGACAACCGCCCATATCGTTTATCGTTTACAGAACACCTGATACTACCGATCATGTCCGATGCCGAGGACCAAAGTCAAGATGACCATAATATTTATAAGAATCTTGGGTTCATATATTTTTTAAAGAAAGCCGAATTAATCGAAATGTTAGAGTCCCGAAATTTGGATTCATCAGGGACAATGCAAGCTCTCCGACAACGCCTAAGTCATTATCTTAAAAAGGTGCGTGCTCACGCTTCTACCCAGAATTTATGTGAAGAATGGGAAAATTTAATCGAAGAAAGAAACAACGCTGAACCCACCGATGATGTCACCTCCGCCAGTAAATCTTCAAGTACCGCACCCCCTGCAGATAAGGACTCTAATAATGCTCTTTTTACCCCTTTAAAAAATGTCAAAACCTCCCTTTACGAAGAGACTTCGTTCGCCGTACCCCCGATCCAAAAACCGTCAATAGTTCAAACCGCCCCAAATGCTTATGAGTTTCAAACCGGAAAGTTGCTGCCGTCTGGACCAGCACAAGCAACCCCTGCACCCCTCACACTTAATGGTGGTCAAACCGAACACAGAACCGATAACAGTCGAACTCATGCTACCCGACTTACTTTAAGTTATGAAGCAGAAATAATGAACACCGTTCGCAAGTGGGGATTGCGCTTCGATTCATCAGGAAATCCACTGGAATTCATGGAGAGGGTTGCTGAGTTAACAAGATGTTACAACATACCGCAGAACGACATGCTTCGAACTTTACCAGAGCTTTTTAGGGGCACGGCGTTGGAATGGTTACGCATAAAAGGAGAAAGTTTTGTCACTTGGGAAGACTTCCGCAAAGCCTTCCTCCTGCACTTTTTACCGGCCCGCTATCAACATAAACTTGAAGACGAAATTCTCCGTAAACGTCAAGGACCACGCGAGAAAGCTAAAGATTACACTCTTGCTACACAATATCTCATATGCCAGCATCCCCGAATGAACATCGAGGAACATATAGACCGAATCTATGATAACTTGCGGCCTGAGTACCGTTATTGCATTAAACGGCGGGACTTCATTACTCTCGAGGAACTAACTACTCTAGTAGAAGAATTTGAAGCCGTTAAGATGGACGATCGAGGTGCACACCTTCCGACCAACCAAACACCCCCTGTCACTTCTGCTCCAAGAAATCCTTTCTCAACTGTTCCGTATGACAGAAACACGCATTGTTGGAACTGCAAGCAACGAGGACATCGCAAAGAGACTTGCCGGAGGCCATTTAGACTGTTTTGTTCTTTTTGCGGAGAAGACGGTAGACTTTCAAAAGATTGTCAGTGCCATAAGAACCCTGTAGCTATAGTAAATGCCTTACCAAACCAGGACCCTCGATATTTTATTCCAATTAAAATAGAAAATCAGACATATCATGCCTTATTCGACACCGGTGCTACAAGAAGTTTCATTGGTGACGAGCTGCGAAATAAAATTAGACAGATGGGAATGCCGATGCGCGAGCATCACCATTCGATTCAACTTGCCAATGGAGACCCAATTATTACATCAGAGCATTACACTGCAACTTTGAGCTTAGGAGGCGTACCTATGACCTGTGAAGTGACCTACCTACCTTCACTTGAAGAAGCTGCCTTAATAGGGATTGATGTAATGAACAGAGCAGGTTTGCAAATATTTATGGGTGGACAACCAGTAGTGGGCAGGAAATCCAGTTCAGAGACCGATTTAGAATCACTGTGCACTGTTACATCATCTCACCTGTCAGAAGTTCACCAAACAAAATTGGACGACTTCTTAACCGAAGAACTTCCAAAATTCGATGAAATAACTGAATTGGCAAACGTACCGCCACACCGAATCCGTTTGAAAACCGAAGAACCATTTAAACAGCGGTATTACCCGCGGAACCCGGCGATGCAAAAAGTTATAGACGAAGAAATCGATGAATTATTAAAAACCGGAAAAATTAGTCCTTCCAAAAGCCCTTACAGCTCACCTATTGTCCTTGTAAGGAAGAAAGCTGGATCGTGGAGAGTATGTGTAGACTTCCGACGACTAAACGAAGTTTCAGTGAAGGACGCGTACCCATTACCCTATATAAATGCTATTTTGGACAAGTTGAGAGGGGCCAAGTTCATGACTACCTTGGATTTAAAACAAGGCTATTGGCAAATCGCATTGGACCCGAAATGCCGCCCATACACCGCATTTACAGTCCCCGGAAGGGGATTGTTTGAATGGAATGTGATGCCTTGCGGACTCCATTCAGCAGGTGCAACATTCCAAAGAGCCATGGACTCGTTATTTGGACCAGCCATGCTTGATCATGTTTTAGTCTATCTAGATGATATCATCATTATCAGCAGTTCGTTCGAGGAACATATACAACATTTGAAAGAAGTATTTGACAAGCTTCGTAACGCCAATCTTAAAATCAACATTGAAAAATGTAATTTCTGCCGGGAAAGTTTGAAATACTTAGGTCACGTTGTAAGTAAAGAAGGAATTCACACTGACCCTGACAAAATCCGTGCCGTCCAAGAACTTAATGCGCCGTCCAATATCAAAGAGCTACGCCGTATCTTAGGTATTTGTTCTTGGTACCGACGTTTCATAAAGGACTTTTCTACTGTGGCTACCCCTCTTACTAACCTCCTTAAAGATGGTGTTAAGTGGAACTGGGGAAAATGTCAACAAGAAGCGTTCGATTCACTAAAAACTAAGCTTACTGAAGCTCCAGTTCTGGCCTGTCCAAACTTTGATCTCACTTTCACCCTGCAGACTGACGCAAGCAATTATGGCTTAGGTACCGTGTTAACACAAGTGGTTGATGGACAAGAAAAGGTAATAGCGTACGCAAGTCGCACCCTTACGGCACTTGAGCGGAAATATGCCACTACCGAAAAGGAATGCTTGGCAATTTTGTGGGGCATACGGAAAATGCGCCCATACCTTGAAGGTTACCATTTCCGAGTCGTCACAGATCACCATTCTCTGAAATGGTTACATACCCTTGAAAACCCTTCTGGCAGGTTGGCTAGATGAGCCTTAGAACTACAACAATATGATTTTAAGATAGAATATCGGAAAGGGGCGATGAACGTGGTAGCCGATGCTTTGTCCCGAGATCCCCTTCCAATCACCGAAATAGATAAGCTAGCCGTTGCACGCGATTTCAAATTGGATTGGACTGAGAGGATGAAAATACAAGTGAAAAAGGAACCTTCTAAATTTCCGGAGTTTAAAATTGTCGAAAATAAGTTGTACCGCCGATTCACTAATCTTCAACCAATGGCTAGCCCGCAAGAATATGAATGGAAATTATGCGTACCCTTACTAGACAGAAACCAGTTGTTGCATGAAAATCATGATGTCGTCACAGCCGGTCATTTGGGTATAGCCAAAACTATCGCTCGCATGTCCAAGATATATTATTGGCCGGGTATGTTCCGGGATATAAGTAATTACGTACGAAAATGCCAAGTCTGTAACCGACACAAAATACCGCAGCAAAAACCAAACGGCCAAATGTTTACCACTCCCGTAGAAGAACCGTGGGAAATCGTATGCGCCGACTTCGTTGGACCCCTACCGCGATCTATGAAGGGGAATACTACAATGTTAGTTATGGTGGATAAATTCACCAAATGGGTCGAAGCTGTCCCCATGAGAGCCGCCACAACCCCGTCTTTAATTAAAGCTATAAGGGAGCGAATCGTAACACGTTTCGGAGTCCCGCGCTTGTTTTTAACCGACAATGGGGCCCAGTTCATGAGTGGTCAGTTAAAGGAATTTTTAGCTGACATGGGTATCCAACAGCGCTTGACCGCCCCATACTCTCCTCAAGAGAACCCCACCGAAAGGGTTAATCGTGTGATCAAAACCATGATTGCGCAATATGTCCAGGAGAATCAACGCACATGGGATGAGCATTTACCCGAGCTTACCTTCGCGATAAACACAAGCCGCCACGACTCTACCGGTTACTCTCCAGCACTGTTAAATTTCGGAAGAGAACTCAGGGTTCCCCGAGAATTCACAACATCATTGCCACCAGAAGGGCCGGCGGAAGATATAAAGGCCCGACGGGAACGTATGCGTGTTTTGTACAATTTAGTTCGCATAAACTTGGAAAAAGCCAGCCAAACTCAAGCCCGATATTATAATCTCAGGAGAAGACCCTGGCGCCCAAGTATTGGAGAGCAGGTGTACAAGCGGACAAGAGTTCTTTCCTCAGGAGTAAACTACTTTGCTGAGAAATTAGCACCCCGCTACGAAGGCCCGTACGAGGTAGTGAAAATTATTTCCCCCGTAATAGTTTTATTAAAGAATAAATTTAGCTCCCAAAAATTAAGAGGGAGAGAACCGATACTCCGAGCCCATGTCAAGGATTTAAAGGGCTATTATTCTCCTCAGTGCAATAACATATCAATACCAAGCCCGGCAGAGCTCGTCATTTGTAAACCGACAGTCAACCAGAGCGGACGTGCTTCAGCCCTAAGCAATATCTCTTGTACCCAAAGTCAACCAGTAAGTAAAGAAGACAGTCGGGAAGAAATTTTTAATTGTTACAAAATTACAGACTTTATTAGTACCGAGCCAACCGTCGTCATGAGCCAACAGCAGCAGAACCGTGAGCAAGAATACGGAGAATCGTCGGAGGGGCGAAGCAACTCCCACGGCCGAGGGTTCCACCGTTTATCGGCACCTGAACGTCTCTGCCCGAATGCCAGTGATAAACGTCCCACCACTTTTGCGGTCAACAAAAGCGCTCGCTCCACGATACCACCAACTATCGACCCTACAGTGCGACAGGCTACGGCCCCATCCACAGTCAAGCCACCGGTACGAGAGGATGACAGCCTTATAATCGGGTTGAGTAAGACCAAGAGGCGAATTAGCCATATGACTCAACGGCATGACTTAAGCTCTGCTAAACCTATCATACCTAGGCCATCGCCAGCAGTTGAGATGGCAGAGGTCAGAGCACAGCGGAAAAAGGCGGAAGAGAGCTGGTTCACTTTGAATCCGCCAGCCGTTCCGGTACCGCAACAACCGTCTTATGTGCTCGTTAGCAACCCACCTCCCTCACTGCCTTTATCAGGATTCTTTCTGATCGACCATCCGACAACAGTCAAGAGTTCCCTGCCCCAGGTCAGACCCATGTTGGAACCATCCACCAACTCGCCAGCTATTTTGCTGCCACCCCGCCCGGTCGTAACAAATGTCGAGATTGTTCGAACACCATCCGCTCCCTTCGTTGCTGCGCCATCTGCCGTGTCATCCGCCGTGCCAAATGCTGTGCCATCCGCCGTGCCAACCAATCTACCATCTACCGTACCGTCTGTTGTGCCATCTGCCGTGCCATCTACTATTCCATCTACCGTGTCCTCGGCAGTGCCAGCCGCGACACCTTCCGCCGCTTCAGCCAACGTCTCAGGTGAAAATAAAGCTCCGGATAACCGCCAAGATCGCCGAAAAGAGCTGCCATTTGATCCCTTTAAAGGCATCAAGCTTAAAGGAAATCGACACTACAGGACCTTCAC
Organism: Episyrphus balteatus; assembly: GCF_945859705.1. NCBI lineage: Eukaryota > Metazoa > Arthropoda > Insecta > Diptera > Syrphidae > Episyrphus > Episyrphus balteatus. The sequence continues at coordinate 96,705,562 of NC_079134.1, read as the reverse complement.
TATTATTCGTCCTTGGGGTAACATATCTGTGAGGATGAACAAAAAGGGTACGAAGGCTTCCCTGAAGTATAAAAGCTTGATTAAAGAGATTGTGGTTGAAAAGTAAAAAAAAAATTGTTAAACGCCGCCGCTAATTTTCTTCTGAATTGTTATTATTTTTGAATAGTTGTTATTATTAGTTGTTATGATTACGATTTTTTTTTGAAACCCTTTACTGTTCAATTAAACATTTTTTTGAATTTATTGTTAAGTTCTATTATGAATGAATATTTTTTTTTTACCATGTATGAATTATTATACCTTTTTTTTTTTAATTATCTAAGAACATTTTTTTTTGTTGAATTATATAAATCAAAGAGTTGAAGTTATTTTGAAATAAAAAAAAAATATATAATAAAAAAAAGAGGAGAGACAGGAGTTCGTTTAATTTAAAGGAGTTGAAGTTAGTTTGAAATAAAAAAAAAAATAATAATATAAAAAAAAAAAAAAAAAAAAAAAAAAAAAAGAACAAAAAAATAATAAAAATAATAAAAACCAAAACAAAAAAATAAAAAAAGGAAATAAATAAAATAAATAAAAAAAAAAAAAATTAAAAAAAAAAAAAAAAAAGATAAATAAATAAATACATATACAGACGATATACACTTATGAAAAAAAAAAAAAAAAAACAAAAAAAAAAAAAAAAACACCAACATTTTTCCAAGGTATACCTTTAAGACGAGAAGGTTCTCGTCTCCCGAAGAGAGAGGGGAATGTAACGAAGCGTTACAAATTATTATTCCGACCGACCGACCGTCCCCCCAAGCCTGGAACACATAAATACCATCGACCGAAACCGAACCCAATATTATCATTCCGACCGACCGAACCCTTACCCCTTACCGTCCTCCAAGCCATAAATACCACACAACATATAATACCCAAGCTCCACCTAAATGATATGAAACATTTTCATTCACCATACTTATAATTCACACTAGGTTTGGACAGTAGACTCCATATGAGGAAGCCAAATTGAGATGAAAATTTGTCTTCTGCCTTTCCAAGTCATTATACCAATCTTGAGTATAGGAGGTAGAATTCCTGAAGCAATCTTAAAAGTCACTTATTGTAACCATAATAAGAAGTTTCTAGAAAATTTTGTCCTAAAAGGTTATTTTTGTAATCCCCTTTCTTCAAAAGGGTATTACAGACAGAGGTATCCTCACTTCCCCGTTTTGTCTTCTAGCCTTAAGCTAGACGCACCAGTCGCATCAACCTCACGTTACACTTCGTACGTGGGCATAGAGTAAGCCCTCGCGGGCTACTCGCCGTTTATTCCTCGATAGAGGCAATTGTCGAATCAAACCAGATTATTCTCTTGCATACGATTCTCCAAAGTGTGCATGAACAGAGTTAGCTACCGCGAGCCACTCACCGATTGTTTCTTTAGACTTCCTAAAGACAAAAGTAGACCGTATTGGTTGTCTGCTGCTTTTTCCCTTGTTTCACTTCTTCTAAGTGCAACATGGGCAGTTTATTGTTTGTTTTGCTAGATTTGTTCTAGTGACAGGAGAAATCGCTCCAACCGCTTATTCCCGCACTTACACGGGCAAAATTGGCCGTCGCGGGCCAGATTCCGTTTAATCTTCTATCCAGCCGATAGAAGCATAGTATACATAAGTTATATGAAGTATTATGTTATTTATATTAAGTAATGAATTTGTAAACTCTGTAAAGCCTGAAACTTTATGAATAAATAAAAATTCGTTTGAACCTAATCAATCCTAAGTTTTATTGCTTTCTTTGGGATTTACCCTGGACATCCATGAGCCTACCCCAGCCTCGATAAAGAAGCATCACACATCAAAATTAAAACAAGAGAAAAATAAAAGAAACAAAACCAAAAAAACAGCACGTTTGTGTCATTGCATGAATAAAATAATTAATGGAGAACATAACCAGTATGACGTTTGACAGTCGGAAATTCAAGAGTTACGTCACGTCTCGTTACGTTGCATTACGTTACGATTCTTATAAGGCCCATGTTACACGATGAAGTCATTATGTTTACACGTTAGGATTTGAAGTTACACCTTACACGAAATAAACTACAATTAAAAATGTACGCATTTTATGTTTTTTTTTAAGTAACTTTCACAATATTAATAACGTTTGTCTTTACATGTGAGTTCCAAGACGTATAAAAGAAGACTTTTCAAATCATTTTGGGGCAATTTATGAAGGATGATATCATGTCGCTTACTTCGTTTACTGGCGGGGAGAATGTCGCAAGCTTGACAAACCTCTGGATGCTGCCCCACTTTGGGGGCAAGAACCCACCCTGAACTCAACCATCCACGCAACATTCTGAACATTTATTTATGTTTAAACCATATAAAATGACTTCTACCCAAAGTTATATGGAAGTCCTCACTGGAGATTTATAATTGAAAGTTAATGGTTGTGTTTTATTTTGAGAATTTTGGAAAGTGTTTAGCGAGTATTATTTTAAGATTTTTATAAGAGAATTTGAGAGTTAAAAATTAAGACCTTTATTAGAAAAACTCAAAATTTTGAAAATTCAGAATAATTAAGTTTTTAAATCAAACTTTGTTTATGTTGAATCGGGCTTTTTTCGTCACTTCCTTCTATATGCAAATAAAAATCTTTATTTCATACATTTTCCCTACGTTTCGTCATAATTTCTCGACTTCTTTAGGGGTATTTTATTAAATTTGTTTAATATTATATTGAAAACTTTTTACACTATTACAAAAATTTATTAATTGACATTTATTACATTTATTAATTGACAGATGAGTAATAATTAAAAACTTTAGAATTTTCTAAAAGAAAAATAAAATCGGGTCCTTGCCTCGAAAATACTCTGGCAACACTGGAAGGAAATAGCTTTGCACTTAATGACACTACCTTCACTGTTATGCAGACAACTTAAAATAATCCTTCTCTACGAAGGTAATACAAATAGGAATTTAGCCCTCAGGGTCAACTTAATTAATTTTTTTCCTTTGAAAAATCATCGGTTGCAAATTCGACTTTCACGACATGTTCTTTTTTACTATTGGAGGTGAGTTTCTTTTCGTGGTTTGTAAATTGATAGTTGTTGCGAAGACTTGTTCTTCTCAAATGCTTACAACTTCTGACAATCCGTTTAGCCGTCGTTAAACTACATTTCATACCGGTTTTCAGCTTAATTTTTAGCTCGAAGTCATGCTGTTCTGATCATTGCACATCTATCGGCCCATGTTTTGACTGAGTAACTTCGACTTTTAGTTTTGTTTTTATACCCTTTGATATTGCGCAAATAACTGCATACTAAATTTTAACTTGTGTTTGTTTTTGTCCCAATGCATCGTTGATTTCGGCTTAATTCAATGACTTGTTTTATTTTCTCCATTTTTTCCGCGCCTAAAGATAACACGGAGAAAACAGACCACATAGAATTAAGCGGATCGCACCTTAATTTAAGCGGATTTCTGCATAGTTTTAAGCTAAGATGACTTTCACCTTAAATGAAGGTGACATGTCTCATTAATTTCTTGAATGCGCAAATAAAAAAAAAACTGGCAGCCACCGGGGATCGAACCTACAACTGTTGGGTTACTAGGCCAGTGCCTTACGACTGTGATATGTTGGAAATGAGTATGATAAACTGCAACTAAAGCTGAAGTGAGACTATAATTTTAAAATTTTTATTTTTGGTCGATTTTCTTAAGATGAACATTCACATAAAAATAAGTAGAATCACCTTATTTTAGGCGGATATCACCTTATTTTCACCAAGAAGAGACTTTTCTGTTTTTTTCTTTTCTTTTCTTTTTTTTCTTTTCTTTTATTTTCTTTTATTCTCTCTTCTTTTGAACCAAGAAGAGACTTTTCTGTTTTTTCTTTTATTTTCTTTTCTTTTTTTTTTCTTTTCTTTTCTTTTCTTGTATCGGAAAATCCTATTAGATCAAAATGTTTCGAATTCAAGGTAAACCTTCGCGAAATTTCAACCTTTTCGAAGCAAGGCAAATCCTTTCGGTAAGAAATCCATATTTGTCAGCTACTTTACCTGGCAGTGGATCATCCCATCCAACCATGCTCCAGGGAGAGTGTAACTGAAACTGACATCCTGTCCTCGAAAAGTTAATTCTACAACATATTTGCCATCAGACGCACGATAAAAGGTTTAACAAAAGTGAGCATCTGCAAAATCCCCAGAGTGTAACGAGTACATATTGTGAGGAAGTTCTTCGATTACCCCAATATGTTTTTAAAAAACTTATAACCATTTGCATGATTCCTACAAACAGGGACACATTTTCTTTGGTTGGAGCGTTATCTGTAATAACCCATCCAAAAATGGTATTGGGGGCAATTATGTTACCGTTTTTATCAGTGCAACAACCATCACGCAAAATATTCCAGGCCTTGTCAGGCCTTGACATCAATTGGTCCTGGAATGTCAAAGCTTGGATCGGCCTGATAATATTAATTTACTTGCATATATTGTATGGCTTATTGTTTAATATTTTTCTCTGCCTCTTTTCTGCCATGATACTCCTTTTATAAAAATAAAATAACAACACCATCTGCTAAAAAAATTGAACTTCAATTTAACCGGGTCCCAGAGCCCCTTACATTTTTGACAGCTGAAAATTTTTTATTCACGTCAATAGTGTCAAAAAAATTCGTTTATTCGCCTCATTAATGTCAAAAATCTAACAGGGGTTAACTATTTAACCCACATCACACACGGCCTTATTGTTAGCTGAAACTTACCTCACAAACAATAAACCTTTATGATACAAATTCAACAACACAAAATACACATTAATAAGATTAAACAAGTAAAACATCAAAATTAAAACAAGAAAAAAATAAAAGAAACAAAACCAAAAAAACAGCACGATTGTGTCATTGCATGAATAAAATAATTAATGGAGAACAAAACCAGTATGACGTTTGACAGCCGGAAATTCAAGAGTTACGTCACGTCTCGTTACGTTGCATTACGTTACGATTCTTATAAGGCCCATGTTACACGATGAAGTCATTATGTTTACACGTTAGGATTTGAAGTTACACCTTACACGAAATAAACTACAATTAAAAATGTACGCATTTTATGTTTTTTTTTAAGTAACTTTCACAATATTAATAACGTTTGTCTTTACATGTGAGTTCCAAGACGTATAAAAGAAGACTTTTCAAATCATTTTGGGGCAATTTATGAAGGATGATATCATGTCGCTTACTTCGTTCACTGGCGGGGAGAATGTTGCAAGCTTGACAAACCTCTGGATGCTGCCCCACTTTGGGGGCAAGAACCCACCCTGAACTCAACCATCCACGCAACATTCTGAACATTTATTTATGTTTAAACCATATAAAATGACTTCTACCCAAAGTTATATGGAAGTCCTCACTGGAGATTTATAATTGAAAGTTAATGGTTGTGTTTTATTTTGAGAATTTTGGAAAGTGTTTAGCGAGTATTATTTTAAGATTTTTATAAGAGAATTTGAGAGTTAAAAATTAAGACCTTTATTAGAAAAACTCAAAATTTTGGAAATTCAGAATAATTAAGTTTTTAAATCAAACTTTGTTTATGTTGAATCGGGCTTTTTTCGTCACTTCCTTCTATATGCAAATAAAAATCTTTATTTCATACATTTTCCCTACGTTTCGTCATAATTTCTCGACTTCTTTAGGGGTATTTTATTAAATTTGTTTAATATTATATTGAAAACTTTTTACACTATTACAAAAATTTATTAATTGACATTTATTACATTTATTAATTGACAGATGAGTAATAATTAAAAACTTTTGAATTTTCTAAAAGAAAAAGAAAATCGGGTCCTTGCCTCGAAAATACTCTGGCAACACTGGAAGGAAATAGCACTACCTTCACTGTTATGCAGACAACTTAAAATAATCCTTCTCTACGAAGGTAATACAAATAGGAATTTAGCCCTCAGGGTCAACTTAATTAATTTTTTTCCTTTGAAAAATCATCGGTTGCAAATTCGACTTTCACGACATGTTCTTTTTTACTATTGGAGGTGAGTTTCTTTTCGTGGTTTGTAAATTGATAGTTTTTGCGAAGATTTGTTCTTCTCAAATGCTTACAACTTCTGACAATCCGTTTAGCCGTCGTTAAACTACATTTCATACCGGTTTTCAGCTTAATTTTTAGCTCGAAGTCATGCTGTTCTGATCATTGCACATCTATCGGCCCATGTTTTGACTGAGTAACTTCGACTTTTAGTTTTGTTTTTATACCCTTTGATATTGCGCAAATAACTGCATACTAAATTTTAACTTGTGTTTGTTTTTGTCCCAATGCATCGTTGATTTCGGCTTAATTCAATGACTTGTTTTATTTTCTCCATTTTTTCCGCGCCTAATAGTCGGAGAGGCGACCGTCGAGTTACTTAGCTCATAAGGTTAGAGGTTAAAATTGGTGTCAAATGAAAGATAAATTGATACTGAAAATAAAAAAATAGGGTTGCCACTTCTAAAATGGGAACTTCCATGTGGCAACCCTATTTGAAAGGAAAAATTGTCACATAACTAATACATTCATATCTTTGTTATTTGGCCAGATAAAAGTTTTTTTTTAAATGCCAAACGAAAGTCAAAATATTAAAAAAAAATAATAAAATAATATAAAGAACGTAACCCTACAAATGTGGCAACCCCATTCAAATGAATACAACACTGACAAAAATCTTCTTTGCAAAAAACAGTATAACTTTTTATGCACTAGAAAGCTAAACTATACGCCATATTTTAGATAATACTCCCTTCTATCTAAAAAATGTCGGGTGCCACCTCGCAAATGCAGACAAGTACTCGGCAACCCTACTCAAATGCTAAAAAACGCAAAAATCACTTGTTTTTTGGCCAAAGTGTATAATATTTGACCGAGTTAAAGGCTGTAAAATACATCATGTTTAGCTAAGACTCTCTTCTATCTAAAAAATGTCGGGTGCCACCCCGCAAATGTAGACAAGTACTCGGCAACCCTACTCAAATGCTAAAAAACCCAAAAATCACTTGTTTTTTGGCCAAAGTGTATAATATTGGCTAGAGTTAAAGGCTATAAAATACATCCTGTATAGCTTAGACTCTCTTCTATCTAAAAAATGTCGGGTGCCACCCCGCAAATGTAGACAAGTACTCGGCAACCCTACTCAAATGCTAAAAAACCCAAAAATCACTTGTTTTTTGGGCAAAGTGTATAATATTTGATCGAGTTAAAGGCTGTAAAATACATTATGTTTAGCTTAGACTCTCTTCTATCTAAAAAATGTCGGGTGCCATCCCGCAAATGTAGACAAGTACTCGGCAACCCTACTCAAATGCTAAAAAACCCAAAAATCACTTGTTTTTTGGGCAAAGTGTATAATATTTGATCGAGTTAAAGACTATAAAATACATCATGTTTAGCTAAGACTCCCTTCTATCTAAAAAATGTCGGGTGCCACCTCGCAAATGCAGACAAGTACTCGGCAACCCTACTCAAATGCTAAAAAACCCAAAAATCACTTGTTTTTTGGGCAAAGTGTATAATATTTGATCGAGTTAAAGGCTGTAAAATACATTATGTTTAGCTTAGACTCTCTTCTATCTAAAAAATGTCGGGTGCCACCCCACATGTGCAGACAAGTACTCGGCAACCCGAGTACTTGTCTGCATTTGCGGGGAGGCACCCGACATTTTTTAGATAGAAGAGAGTCTTAGCTAAACATGATGTATTTTACAGCCTTTAACTCGATCAAATATTATACACTTTGGCCAAAAAACAAGTGGTTTCTGCGTTTTTTAGCATTTGAGTAGGGTTGCCGAGTACTTGTCTACATTTGCGGGGTGGCACCCGACATTTTTTAGATAGAAGAGAGTCTAAGCTATACAGGATGTATTTTATAGCCTTTAACTCTATCCAATATTATACACTTTGGCCAAAAAACAAGTGATTTTTGGGTTTTTTAGCATTTGAGTAGGGTTGCCGAGTACTTGTATACATTTGCGGGGTGGCACCCGACATTTTTTAGATAGAAGAGAGTCTAAGCTAAACATGATGTATTTTACAGCCTTTAACTCGATCAAATATTATACACTTTGGCCAAAAAACAAGTGATTTTTGGGTTTTTTAGCATTTGAGTAGGGTTGCCGAGTACTTGTCTACATTTGCGGGGTGGCACCCGACATTTTTTAGATAGAAGAGAGTCTAAGCTAAACATAATGTATTTTACAGCCTTTAACTCGATCAAATATTATACACTTTGGCCAAAAAACAAGTGATTTTTGCGTTTTTTAGCATTTGAGTAGGGTTGCCGAGTACTTGTCTGCATTTGCGAGGTGGCACCCGACATTTTTTAGATAGAAGAGAGTCTAAGCTATACAGGATGTATTTTATAGCCTTTAACTCGATCAAATATTATACACTTTGGCCAAAAAACAAGTGGTTTCTGCGTTTTTTAGCATTTGAGTAGGGTTGCCGAGTACTTGTCTACATTTGCGGGCTGGCACCCGACATTTTTTAGATAGAAGAGAGTCTAAGCTATACAGGATTTATTTTATAGCCTTTAACTCGATCAAATATTATACACTTTGCCCAAAAAACAAGTGATTTTTGGGTTTTTTAGCATTTGAGTAGGGTTGCCGAGTACTTGTCTACATTTGCGGGGTGGCACCCGACATTTTTTAGATAGAAGAGAGTCTAAGCTAAACATAATGTATTTTACAGCCTTTAACTCGATCAAATATTATACACTTTGGCCAAAAAACAAGTGATTTTTGCGTTTTTTAGCATTTGAGTAGGGTTGCCGAGTACTTGTCTGCATTTGCGAGGTGGCACCCGACATTTTTTAAATAGAAGGGAGTATTATCTAAAATATAGTGTTTAGTTTAGCTTTCTAGTGCATAAAAAGTTATACTGTTTTGTTCAAAGAAGATTTTTGTCAGTGTTGTTTTCATTTGGATGGGGTTGCCACATTTGTAGGGTCACGTCCTTTATATTATTTTATTATTTTTTTTTTATTATTTTGGCTTTCGTTTGGCTTTTCAAATTTTTTTTTTACTGGCCAAACAACAAAGATATGAATGTATTAGTTATGTGACAATTTTTCCTTTCAAATAGGGTTGCCACATGGAAGTTCCCATTTTAGAAGTGGCAACCCTATTTTTTTATTTTCAGTATCAATTTATCTTTCATTTGACACTAATTTTAACCTCTAACCTTATAAGCTAAGTAACTCGACGGTCGCCGCTTGGACTATAAAGATAACACGGAGAAAACAGACCACATAGAATTAAGCGGATCGCACCTTAATTTAAGCGGATTTCTGCATAGTTTTAAGCAAAGATGACTTTCACCTTAAATGAAGGTGACATGTCTCATTAATTTCTTGAATGCGCAAATAAGAAAAAAACTGGCAGCCACCGGGGATCGAACCTACAACTGTTGGGTTACTAGGCCAGTGCCTTACGACTGTGATATGTTGGAAATGAGTATGATAAACTGCAACTAAAGCTGAAGTGAGACTATAATTTTAAAATTTTTATTTTTGGTCGATTTTCTTAAGATGAACATTCACATAAAAATAAGTAGAATCACCTTATTTTAGGCGGATATCACCTTATTTTAAGGTGGTGAAATTTAATGTGCGTATCATCTTATTTTAAGGTGACACTTTTTTCTCCGTGTAGTATCTGTTGTACTAGGCTGAAAACAAAAATTGCCGAAAAATTTATTGACGAAACTTATAACTTCATTTAAATTATTTTCCAGCTTATATTCGGCTTGATACATTAAACAAAGATTAAAGGATTCCATTTCATATTTATTTCAGTCAGTTTGAAATCGTAAGTGATTTTTACAATTTTAAAATAAAAATTAAATTTAATCTATTTATGTTAGTTAATACAACAATGAAATAAAATTCTGAATTTTCGCATAAGAATAACTAAACCGAAATCATTCAAAATATGCTTATGTTGATATTGTACATATTCCTTAATACAACGCAACATTTTTGCGTTTGTTTAAATTTACTACTTATAGTAATATTTTTAATATTTTATATTGTGAAATATTTAAACTGATATTAAAAATACAACAATTATTCTTACATCATCAAGTATTTCTCATTTTTTCATTAAAATTAGAGTTAAAAGAGCATATTGCATTGCCCCAGCACGAAAGTAAAGCTTTTATTATAATATGATAAATCTTATTTGAAAATATTTGATTTAACATTAACATTTGTACATTGTACAAAATATTTTTCAAATTCATAGTCTGCCAACTTACATTGCATTGCACTGCAATAACTTTTGATTTATTTAATGTTAATATACATGTTTCAGTCTTGTAACAGAAAATTAATTGAACACCATTTACAAAATAAGATGGTGAGCTTACGCCGTAGAGTACATACTCATTTAATTATAATTTGTACGTATTGTTGAAATGAGGTATTTTAATGTTTGACTTAAAAATATGATCTTTAAATTTTAACAACTAAAATTGAGACCAAAGAGGTAGCTCTTAAAACAAATCACTGGCAGGTTAAATTTTATTTTTAAATGGATACACACTTGTGTTGTTTTTTCTTTTACTTTTATAATAAATTTATATTTATACATAGTGTAGGTACTTATACCGCAACTATTTTTATTTCTTAATAATTCAGGTCCTTTCGTGTAGCTTTCTTGAGTTTTTTTTTATTTAAGTCCAATAAAGAATAATATGAGCTTTTATGTAATTAAAAAGTATAGAGTTAATTTTTTATAATTTAACTTTTCAATGTCAGTCTTTTATTTTTTTATAAAGATAAAATGAATATTTTAACCTTAAATTAGGAACTTAAAAAAGATTGATGGCAAAAAATGTTGTACTGTGTATAATACGTATAATGTCCTTTAATAAGGATTAATTAAAAAAAAACTAAAATGGCAAAATTACTAACACATCTAAATCTTCCACGTTTCAGAATATTAATATGTATTCCAATATTTTTTTTTTCTAATTTTAGGCACTCGGTGATTTGACAACAAATTTTATTACATTTAGCATAATAACACTTAAAACTACACTACTAAATTTTTGTTTGCACTGAAAAAATTGCTTGAAAAATAATTATTATACATATGTGTATGCCTCCTATTTTTTAAGTTTAGCTGAATTTTTCTGTCTTTTTTTATTATTATTAATCGGCCGATTGAGTAAGTCCGATAAACTTTTGTTTTTTTTTTCTCTTCCAAAAAAAAACTTTGATTGAGCAAATTTTATTGACTTTTTAAGCCTCTTTTAAAGCTAAGTCTATTCAATTATTTGTTTAACAAGATTTTATCAATATTTTTTGCAGTGACGTTGGACGTTATATTCATTTTATTTTTGAAAAAATCTTTTTTTTTTTTGTTTCGTTGACACATGAGACATGACAGCTGAATGTTTGAGGAAAGTCTAATATTAGACCTGATGTCACTTTGACATCAATGTGAGGTTAAAAGAAAGGTTCTTAGTAAATCTATTGCACTGAGAACATAGCCTTACGTAATAGAAACACTGTAGAAAATGTTTCTATTCACATTCATCTCTAAGAACTTCTCGGGGCGAATTTTCATTCATCAACTCATCATTAACCAATAGCTTAGTGGTCATAGGCGGCACTATAACCCCATGGTGCTTATGTAAGCTTGGTGAAATTGAGTCTTTGCGTGGTACTGATAAATCCTCAACTTGATCATTTTCTTCCTCATGTCTTTGGCGAGATGTCTCTGCTTCGTGTTCGATATCAGCTTCTCTCTCTCCCTGAAATCTTTCTTTCTTTATCTCGTGTTCTATAATACGTTTCTCATGTTCACGTTCACAATCACGTTCTCTCTCTCGTTCAATCAACATGTTTCTTTCATTATATTGAGGACCAGCTGGGCTTTGAGACCTCCCATATTTTAATGTGAAACTGGGACTTGGTGATCGAGCCGTTCCATTAGTTCCAGGGCTGGTTGACATCCCATTGACTGCTGCATGTGCTGCTGCAGCCAACGCCATTGCATGCAAAGCTTCCCGCCCCGCGATATCTCCTCCACGACTTTCAAATGCTTGCTGTAGGAAAACAGGATCTAGCAGAGCAGCAGCTGGATGGGGTATTGTGGGGGGTAGTTGACGGTCTTGGTCTTTCTCTCGATCTACATTATCATGTATTGATGGTAGCAAAGGCTCTGACTGCCCGTAGCTGTGATGGTATGTGTAGGCAGCACCGCTGCCACCACTCCCGTTTGGACTTCGTTTTATGGTCCTATTCATGGGTCGACCAGTAGTTATGCCAAGTTTCTTGACTTTATCATAGAGTGTTCGCGAGGGCACACCAAATTTACGTGAGGCCTGCAAAGCACTCATACCACTACGAACACACTCAATTGCTTGTAAAATATCGCTACGAGTGTATTGTTTGTAACGTTTCCATTCGGGTTTCTGTTGTTGTTGAGACCCGAAAGAGCCTTGACGATTTTCTCCCGAATAAGTTTGGGGGCTATCAAGGCCATCATCATCGTAAGATCTATCGGTGTAAGGAGAATGTGGTTCATCGTATTTCAATTTCTAAAAAAAAGGAAAAAATTATTGAAATTTGTTTTATTTTGGCGATACTTAAAAATAATTTAGTAATTATAAATAGCTATTACAATAAAAGTACTAAAGTGCTAATTCTGTGAATGAATTACCTTTAATAAAATATACAAAGTTTAAAAGTACTTAGTTCAATAAAAAAAAATGCAAGAAGGTAGGAAATAGTCAGAGATACCCAGAAGCAGATGGGAAACTTCTGACGTCATACTAATTTGCCTACAAGCTTGGATTGATACTTTTGGCTAAGTATGAGTGAAAAGATTAAAATATTTCGCTAAGTATGCATAAAAACACTGTGGTTACGTGTGTATTTCACATTTATTCAAGGATACAAAAGAAATTACAACACGAAATAAACGAATGGGTTTTTGGAGGTAAAGAGTACGAAAGTTTCTGATCTCCTTCTGGGTATCTGTGGTACAAGTCCAAAAGCCTCGCCACACAGAACCCGTTTTGACGTCGCTTTTCACCGCCAGCGACGACGCGCTGTAATAAACAGAAACTTATATTCTCTTTTAAATAGACCACACTTTCACCGCCGATTCGTAAATATTTTTTTTATTTTTTGTTTAAAAACCATTAATAATATAATTATAATACAAATATTAACTATAATCTGAATTTCATTTTTCTCTCAGTGTTACAAGTACGTAGTCGGGTTTAAATGAACTACTAGTTTACCATAGATTCTATCTTCGTAAGTTTAAAGTAAACATGTCAAATGACCAAGCAGATCTGGCCTAGGCTAGATCCAAAACGATTGCATACCAGCTCCGTAATAGTTGTCCTAACAGGGCACTGCCTCATACCGCACCCTCAGTGCAAAAGAGCATGAACTCAAAAAAAGGCTTCTGCAAAATACTAACTCTAAACTTTCTTTTATCTATAACTTTTCATGCAACAGTAATTTCCATAATATCGATCATAAGGACCATTATGTATGTTTTGTATTTGTAATACATTTTTTTTAATTTGTTTAAATAATATAAATAGTTTATGTCGAATTCCTTTAACCACCTGCAGTGGCTACGCTACTAAAAACGATACTTTTTGGCTGTTTAGGAAATTAAAAAAAGTAGCGATCTCTTTTTGTGAATGTATTTGTGTCCAAGTGACCGATGAAAATCAAAACAATGCACACAACTTCATAGTAAGAACCATAGAGGCATAGAGGAAGGAATACCTAGAGAGCCGGCTCGTACCCCCTTGCCTAAAACACCCGCAAATTTAATTTCAGATAATTGGTATACATCTTTCTTATTTTTTTCTTGTTTTCCTATCTCTGAATACTTGTGAAAGGTATAATGGGTTTAATACCTTTCTTTCACCAGTAGATGTCCTCACAAACAGGTTTGTGCTTTGAAATAGTACTCTCATGAAGTAGAATTTTCTGTTTTGCGACACCACCGCTGGGATCGCTAGTTTATTTTATGTTTGAACCTTATGCAGAAAATTGAAGTGCAGATCTACCAAAAGATGTCGCTAAAGTATTTTCATGGATTGATAGTACTATAGAACTATATATACAATGGTAGAATTTTCTGTTTTGCGTGGCCACCTACCGGTGGGATCGCTAGTTTATTTTATATTTGAACCTTATGCAGGAAATTGAAATGCAGATCTACCAAAAGATGTCACTAAAGTATTTTCTTCGATCGATAGTACTATAGAAATATATATAAAGATGTCACTAAAGTATTTTCTTCGATTGATAGTACTATAGAAATATATATACTTTAGCGACATCTTTTGGTAGATCTGCATTTCAATTTCCTGCATAAGGTTCAAATATAAAATAAACTAGCGATCCCACCGGTGGCCACGCAAAACAGAAAATTCTACTTCATGAGAGTACTATAGGAATATTAGGGCGTTCGTTATTTCACTTTTTTTCGAGAATCAAGTTCCTAAGTGGAAAAACTGTTTCTAAATACAAAAAAAAAGAACCATAAATTTTTTCAGAATTTTATTTTGACACTAGGAACTTGATTCAAAAATAACGAACGCCCTAAGGAATATATATACAATGTATATACAATGTTAAATAGCTCACTCCATTCACCCACCTTTCAATAAATATGTACAAAATAAAAATAAAGGTTCGTGTTTTGAATTTATTATTATTATTTTGTGAATTAATTCGTCTTATTGGCACTTAAATTGTTTTGAGCAAAACTCCACAGTTGAAAAACTACCACGTATAAGCACTATGCACTCATTGCAGCTTGTAGGATCGAAGAGAAAAACCCCAGAATCGCGTCTCTAGGTATTCCTTTCTCTATGGTAAGAACAAAACAACGTTAAATTTTTTGTTTCCTTAACACGATTTATATTTCACAAATAAACAAGAATTGGCTCTGGTTCTTTATTTCTTTACAAAATTTTAGTTTGGTTTGACGTTTTGCATTAGGAGAAAGTAGCGATTGCAAGTCGACTGCAAATCGAATTTTTGGTTGTTTGGAATTCGACATTAGTGTTTAAAAAAAAATAGTGGATAAAACCGTCATAATCTTTCAAAATGACGATAATTTAAAAATCAACATTTCATCATTAACTCAAAAATGTAAATTTACCTATCGCTGTTTTGCACTGAGGGTGCGATATGTAGACACGCCATAAAACTTGGTGTAATGTCAAACGACTTCTGTAGAGGTTGCTTTGATGAGGAAGAAGAAGAAACAATCCAATATCTTCTCCGCTCATGTCCTGCTCTTTGCAGTAAACGTAAATTACAGTTGGAAAAATTATTTTTAGAAGATACTAGTGAACTAATCAATACTTACATCTTCAACTTACAGCGCTTTATTTAAAGCTCAAACTTGTTTAATTAGTGAGCGAGTTCATGGTCTAAGTGTGTCAGTCGTTTTCCTGACAACCGATTCTACCTAACCTAACCTAATTTTAAGTATTTCAGCGCTTTTGTATGGGTATTTATTTTTTTATTATAAGATTTATTTTTGATTAAAAACACTTTCGATTTTATAATATATATACATATATATGTATGGTATATATGGATGGTAGATAAGTAATAGACTGATTCAAAAAAAATTTTTGTTTGTTCATAGTTATATCGAAAATATTGTTGGAAATGACGAAAACAAAATCCACTAAAAGGTACAGCCCTTAATATTAATATTAAGTACTTCCGCATTGCAAATTTTCTTTATCTACTTCCTATTTATGATTTTCATGGGAAGGATTGTGTTTTTGAGTTTGGAATCTTATAACTTTTTAATGGTTCATCAAAGCCTTCACGCAAGAAAACGGAGCTCAGATTGGACACTTCGACCTCAAAATGCCATAAACGAGGGTATACGAGGTCGAACACACACATCAACAACTTTTTGTGTATGAACACAAAGTCGAACGAGAAGGGATAGGAAAAACCGGCCGGTTTAAACCGGTTTCGGTTTTTTTGCTTCAGTCAACCGGTTTTTTCGTTTTTTTTGTTCTCCCGGTTTAAACCGTTTTTTGCGAAGAGAACGAAAACCCGAATAAAAACCGACTGAAAAAAAAACGTCCAACGAAAAAAAACCCGGCGAGACAAAAACTGAAAACCCTCAAAACTTTCATTCCCTCTCTCAACTAACCATATCGCACCCTCAGTGCAAAAGAGCGATAAGTCAAAAAATGATATTTTTGAGATAATGATGAGGAAATGTTGCATTTTAAATTATCTTTCTTTTGAAGGGCTTGTTGTTTACATGAACGAAAAATTCGAAAGATTATGACTGTTTTTATCCAATTCCTACTATATTAAAAGTCAAACTCTTTCCAGTGCAAAACAGAGTTAACACAAAATGCTCACCTTTTTTCTTCAGTTATTTCAATGCAAGAAAGAAATAATCCAAAATAGTCCCATAAATCACACAGATTTTCTCATTTTGAAAAAAAAAATCTATGCAAAACAGAGACATTCCCAAATAATCCCCTTCAAACAATTCTTGGTTCCAATGCAAAACAAATACAAAACAAAAATATTTAATTTTTCTTAGTGCTAAAGAGCGATAAACCAAAATAGTTCTCCTTTTCTATCTGAATGTTTCCATGCAAAAAAAAAAAAAAAAATAGATATTTATGATTATTATTAAAGATAACTCTGAAATTAATTGTATGTATCTAAAAACAGAATAAAATTCCATATGTTTGTATTTATAGCATTCGCACTTTTATTTAAACTAAACACAAATTAGTTTCACCTTTTAACAAATATATTTCACCCTTTAGCAAATATATTTCACCTTTTAGCAAATATAATTAAACTAAAAGCAAATCAATTTAACCCAAAAGCAAATATAATTAAACTAAAGCAAACTTTTTAAACTTTTAGCAAATCTATTTAACCAAAACACAAATTTATTTCACCTTTAAAATTAAAAATGTCAGTGATAATGTTTTTTTTAATAACGTTAGTCCGTTTGCTGACATTGGAATAAGTAGAATAATGTCAGTAACATTGCTAGGGCAATCTACTTTTATCAATTTTACTTCAATTACTGCAACCAAGTTATGGTCCATGTTAATCTTACTTAGAACTTGTCGTGCGTATATTTTGATTAAAGGAAGTGTCTATTTTTCTTTAATAAGCTATACTTTAAGAGTTGGAGTATGTTACTTTTAATTTTTTCCGACATAACTTTTTCGGAAATAAAAAACATTAAAAAACACAGGTTTTACGGCGATGTAACTCAGAAAGTATAGCTCACATGAGGAAATGAGATATATAAATATATTTGGGAGAAAAATAGATAATTGTATTTTCAAACCAAAAAAATCAGCAAATTTTCTGTTTTCGAGATATTGAGAGTAACGCGATTTTTTAAATAGCGGATGTCCAACCCAACAAAAAATTACGTAAACTGAGATTTATACTGAAAATAAACCGCTCTTAAAAACTGCATCAAATCCTAGGTGAAGTTTCTTTTTTTGTTAGATTTTCCCTATTAACTGAAATGCGCATTTTGTTTATAGGGTCTTGTTGTGGGTTTTGGGGTGTTTCGTAGATTGTAGTGCTACGGACAGCTTCAAAATCCTCATCCCTTCTTCATAGTTCGATACCAAAAGCTTTTTCTAGAAAAGGTTAAATCAGTTTGCGATTAGTTTAAATAGATTTGCTAAAAGTTTAAATAGTTTGCTTTAGTTTAATTATATTTGCTTTTGGGTTTAATTGATTTGCTTTTAGTTTAATTATATTTGCTAAAAGGTGAAATATATTTGCTAAAAGGTGAAGTATATTTGTGAAAAGGTTAAATCATTTGTGTTAAGTTTAAATAAAAGTGCGAATGCTATATTTAGAAACAAAAAAGTGAAACATTATAAAAATTAAGTGTAAATATGTAATGAGAAATATATAGAAATATAACTCTAAACAGAAAAAAAAAGTTGGCATCTGGCAGACGGTTTCAAACCAAGGCCATAATTTATTTAGAATATATAAAATTGTTAAAACATTTACATTTTGAAAATAAAATTATTATTATTATTATTATTATTATTATTATTATTATTATTAATTTATATTATTTAAACAAATTTAAAAATTAAATTTATTAAAAATACAAAATAAACATAATGGTTCTTGTAATACAGCTTTGACATTATGGAAATTGCTGTCGCATGGAAAGTTATAGAGGAAAGTTTAGAGTCAGCATTTTGCAGAAGCGTTTTCTCGAAATGAACTTTTTTGAGTTCTCGCTCTTTTGCACTGAGGGTGCGATATTATGAATTTTCATTCATATTCAGCTTAAAAAATTCCTCAAAGCTCCTACTAAGAGTGAGTTCTCTTATAACGAAATCATACTTAAGCTCTGCTTAGGGATTTTCTTCGAAAAGTTTTATTTTTGGTTGACAAATTAAGCTTATTATTTTTTTTTTTTTTGGTTATCAAATCAAGCAAAAAAAACGAAAACCGGTTTTTCCAAAAACCGGTTTCTTGGCCCGGTTTAACCGAAAGGAAAAAAAACCGGAAAACCCGAAAACCGGTTTTTGTACTTACAACCACAGTACACATAAAAACGTAATATATTCCGAACTGACATCCCTTCAAGCAAGAAAACTGAGTTCAACAAAGAAACTCCGACCTCAGACCGCGAAAATCGGGCTTGCACTCACACACTTGCAACTTTTTGTGTATGAACACAAAAGTCGAACGAGAATCGTGGTGAAAAAGTATGAAAAGGAAAATTGACGAAGGAAATACAAAGGGAACAGACAACATCATTTTATTTTTTTTCTTGCAGTGTTTGTGGCGTGTCGTGTCTCGCCTTGTTTAATATTAAATTATATATATTAAATGTGTGGATCAGAATCCAAACCCATTATATCCACTTTTCAAAAAAAATGACTTAGGTATGAGGTTTTGTTTCTATTATTCAAATACATACGTTGCGCCCAAGTTTGAGTCTCTAATTACATTTTTTGGCATAGAAAACAGACCACAAAGTTAGAGGTTAATTTCAAAACCCATTTTATCCACTTGAGTTTTTGTTTCAAAACCCATTATATCCAAACAATTTTATTCGCATCAAAATCCATTATATCCATTCAAAATATTATTTCTAAAATAAATTTGAAATTCAAAAACCATTTTATCCTTGGGATGAGATTAGATGGGAATATCCGAAAATTTATACGGATTTTTGAAAAAAAAATTTTCTACATTTAGGATTGAATTTATTTGTTCAAGAAAGTAGGAGTAGTTAAAAAAAAGGAAATAAAGTTTTCTCGTTTTTAATTGAGTTTTTTTAATGCCATATTTGCATATTTTGGTCTGAAATTCAGAGGTGATTCTCAAAATCCATTCTATTAATATTTGTTTTGGGTATAACTCTAAAACTAAAACCCTCAGATCACGATTTCATGACTTAAACTGTAGGGAATCCTAATTGAATCAATCCTGCATTTAAAAAAGTACTAAAAAATGTTTCGTTTACGAGATACAAGTTTTTCTCGATTTACTCGAAATAAAAAAAAAATAAATGGATAAAATGGGTTTTGATTCTGATCCACACAAATATATAATATGGGATCATTTTAAGCCAAAAAAAGAATTCATCGATAAAATATGGGTGAGTGTGCTCGCGCAGTGATTTTTTAAATAATATACTAATCATTTTGTGTTTTTCTTAGGAAATCTTCTTCGGCAGCCTGACGCCACGCCACCAGCACCCACATACATTCAACATCCACAATTTTTCGAATTACATCGAGTTCTCCTGCCGCTGGCCTTCACCAGAAAATAATTATTAAAATTGTGTTTGTGAAAATAAAATAAAGAAAAGAACAAAAAAAAATAAAACAGTTTCAGTGAAAAAAAAAAAAATATGGTTCTTTTTTTGGTCGCAAATGCGAAACGTCATCCCTTTTTTGTTCCTCTTTCTGGTAGGTTTTCGCCGCTCCGACTCGGGTCCGACTTCGGCTCCGTTTTCTCGGAATGGAGAGTTTCACCACACCAATACATATGCAATCGACTTCGCGGTGATTATAATTTCCATACTAATTTGAGCCGCCTTCGGACCAGTTTCTGATCCGAAGTCGGACTCAGCTCCGCCTCAGGCGGAGCGGATTCGGACCGAGTCCGGACCTGTTTGCTTGAAGGGATTGGTCGCCAAATTGTCAAAACATGACAATATGGCGACCAATGTCAGCTACCGTAATTCTTATTTCTTTTATTTACCGACGAAAAACGCACAAAAACCGAAAAACCACGCACACCACTAATTTTTTAAACAATTTTTCACCATTTTCAGCGAAGAAACACGAAGAAAATTTGTTATTTTTTAATTTATAATTTTTTCAAATGACATTTTATAAATTAAAACAAAAACAAATTTCCTGTTTACTGCGATTGAAATATAAAAATTAAAGGTCGACCTGACAGATTGGTGCCCATTTCTGACAAACAAATTTTGACAACGTTCTGAATATATTACCTTATTATGTGTACTGTGCTTACAACCACCATCCCTAATTCTATGATCAATTTTCTGAAAAAAAAAGTAGCCGAAATCTCAATTTTCAGATCAGCAACTTCAACCTCAAATAAATCCAATTTCCCATGAATGATTTTGAAACAGTCGTCCCTTATTTTTTCCTGCTCTATAGAGATCAAGTATTGGTTATGTGTAAACAAAACTCGAGGTTTCAATCAAAACTAATATACGATGATGGAGACAAAATAAAAATTGAATTAAACTTTTTAAAAATTACTTCAAAACTACTTGGTTTGTCATAAAAATTTTGTTTGAATTAATATCTAATGCTGTAATTTAATTTAAAATAATTATTTTCTTAATTAACTTTTACTAAACTTTATAGGCGCAAGCCCATTGTAAAAGATTCAATCGAATAAATAAATGAAAAATGAAAAAAAAAAGAAAAGTGGTATTGGAATTGTCTCGACCATAATACTTGGTCAAAAGCTATGTAAACTACATAAATATATTGCCAGTTCAGATCTATAAGTTAAGTAGGGTAAGTCGGGCTAATATGCCAGTTTGGGTAATTTGCCACATTTCAATATTTTACAGCTCAAACCTCATATTGGCAATTCTGACTAGAGTTGGGCACTTAAGTTCATTTGAGTGATCGATCACTTTAGTTCAAATCACGCTACTGAACTAGTTCTGAACTAGTTCATTTAAGTTCAATTTATTTTTATCACTCCGGTTTTGTTAGAATTAAAAAACAAAATTAGTTTGTGAAAACTGTATCCAAATTTATGTAAAATTGACGCATTCTTCATAATAAAACAAATACAACCTAAAAATAACAGATATGTACATATTTTATTTTCTATAAAAATTCTTAATTTCGTTCATATACTTGTCGAGCTTTCTGGTTCCTGACGAAAGTCTAGAAGAAGTACGTTTTGCTTTCATTAAATCGAAACCATAGTAATGCAAGAACCAAGATTCTACTTGTTTTTTTGTTCTTGCTCAGAAATAAGAGTAAGTGGTGCAATGCTTGAAGAAGAAACGCTAATACTGGCACAAACGACCTTTTGTTTTACATCTAAATCTTGAGGTAGAACAGAAGAACTGATTTCGCTCAACAAAGAATTGGATGCAATTTCATATGCACTTTGGTTTCTGCACTCCTTCTGACAGACGTTTAAGTATGTCGGGTTAAAAGGGCGCTGTCGTCGTATAAGACAAGGAGACCAAATTTGAAAATTCCTTATACAGATGGGACTTTCTTTCCCCCAAAAAATATATAAAAAATGATAATGTAAGGTGACCATAAGCTGTTTTGTAATGTCATAATACGACTGCTCTAGGTTGCTGTTTAGTTTTTTGAAACAAATCTTTTTCGCTATTCGCGAACTAAATTGAACTAAGTAAGTGAACTAAGTTCACTAGTTCACCAAGATGAACTAGTTCATTGAACTAGTTCGTTCGCGAACTACACAAGCCTAATTCTGACTATGCAGTTCGCTCAGTAATGCTTAGTTCACCTGACACACGGATGCTCAAGTCATTTGTTTATTTATTTTTGAAAATATGCGGGAAAATATAAATCCAATTGTCTTTTTATTAAACTTAGTTTTCTTAAAAACGTTATTTTTCTGGATTTTTCAAATAAATATATGAAAATTACTTCAAAAAAGGTAAGATTCGATATGTAAACCTAACGTGTGTTCCTGTCTAGACTCTAGACATAATATTTAGCGTTAATTTTTGTTCAGGATGTTTTCATATTTTTTGACGTTTTGGGGTAAAATGGTACATATATTTCACACCAACACAAAAAGCAGAATTAACAGAACAAAAAGGAAACCGAAAGTGGAAATAACACTTCCGAGGAACCACTGCCAGCATTTATGATTCCTCAAGTGGCGAAGAGGATACAGACAACTTTTGTCCCAATTGTGACCTGTGCTTCTCCGACAAATTCGGAGCTAGATGTGACTGTATTTAATGCTCTAAATGACAGAGATCGATGCACAAGGACCCGATGTTTCACGCGATTAAACTTAAAAAAGGACATGCTGCCTAAATGTCTGCCGGCATACCCACCCGTCAAAAGTGGCATATTCCCCTCACATGTGGGTAAAATGCCACTTTTTAAGGTTTGTTTAAAAAAAATTTTAAAATGAGTTAAACGAATTAAAGTTATGTTTATTGGTTTTTCTATTAAATAAAATGATAATCTAATAAATAAAAAAAAAAAAATCTTGAACTAAACTTGCTATTACTATTAAATATGATTGTTTTACTGTTCAGTGTGGCATATTCCCCCGACTTACCCTATTTAAAACAGCCTTGATATTAGTGTGAATTAAATTTTTAAATAAGCCAATAAAATATTATTCCAAATTTAAGTGTTAAAGAAAAATTACCTTATCATTATATTCCATTCCATTGCAATAATTTACTCCGGTTGCAGTAGCTTGTGATACTTTTTCAGACTTTTCACATTTAACTGGTTGACAAACTAATGGCATAGGCTGTGATGAATCTGCAGAATGTGATTGAGCCAGTACATTTCGCAAGATTGGTGTGTCTCGGTTCATTAACATACTTGATATTGATGATAACTTTTTGCGTTTCAAAGGATTCATATCAGAGGCAGCATCATAAACAGAACTCAACATAGAAACGGTATTTGGTTGTGAATTTGGCACTGGTGATATTGGCCAAGAAGAATGACGATCCATGGTGAAGGGAGCAGGCTGCGGGCTTTTAGAATATATATTCGGATACACCGATTTATAGGAATATGTTGGTGATGAACTACTTGTTGGTGCAGCAGATGGACTAATATTTGTAGACGTTGTAATGATTGGCGACGAGTTAAGAGCTTCATTCGATTCTTTTCCATTTGCTGAATGATGATCGTGTGAGTGATTGGGAAAAGAAGAAGAAGGAGCGGCAATTGAACCAGACGCCGCAGTTGTAGACGCATAAGGACTGTTACCACTTTCTTCAAATTTATTGAACTTTTCCTTTAAATCAGCCATGTCAAAGAGACCCTTTACTTCCAGTTGTTCCGCTATTTTCATAATCTTTGGAATTTGACTTTGTGTTACATTTACTTCTCCGGTATACATATACTCCAAAAGTGCTCGCATTTCAAATGCTTGAACTCCAGGAAACAAAATGCTGCAATGATCCATAGGAACATCTTGCAAGATTGATTGAAAATATGGAGAATTTGCTGCCAAAACAACACGATGCGCCTTAAAGTGCACTTGATTATCAACAACAATCGTGCAATCTACATAACTTTCTATTTTAATGAGCGCGTCCAGAATTTCAACTAAATTTGATTTGTGATTGTTCCATCGAAGGCAATAGGTTTGACCTTCAGCTGTCGTTGGACCACCCATCCTGATGAAGCTTTGTTGAAAGGTCGAAAGGATTTTATTTTTTAACGCCAGTTCAGTTATTAAATCTGTATTTTTCATGGAGTTGTCTGTATAAAATAAGAAAAAAATGTATTTGTATTTAATTTTAAATAAATTCAAACCCTTATTTTTAATAAGTTAATTTAAAAATTAACTACATTCGTCCTTCTACTATAAATTTTTGTAATCATCAAATTTTCCGATGCAATAATATGTACAGAATTTTAAGTAACTCATGACTAAGATCACTAAAGGTCTTTGCATTGCATTTTGCATCATGTTGAGGTAATTGCTATGGATGAAAATAATTTTGTTATCATTAAGGAAATCATGGTCCGAGTTTGGATAAGCAACTACCATACAAACACACAAAGAAAATAACGCCAGGGATAACATTACTTCTCATATATTTAAATTTTTTTCTGATATATTTATAGTCCAGTAATTTTAGGTTTTATCTGCGGAAAAATTCCTACTGGGCTGAATTTTGGTATACAGCTTAATGGCGGCTTTGTTATGAAGATGTGAAAAATCGACATTGATATCGTGTCCGCGTTAAGAGTTAGAGAGGTCAAAAGGTCACGAAAAGTTTTTCGCAAATATCTCGCGACCTATTAATCGGAGGTCATCAGAGGTTATATAAAAATTGATGGTCGTGAAATTATCTACAACATATGCCCAGCACATTCTGTACACTGAGCCAAAAAACAACGTAAAATCAATCGAAACCACTTTGAATCAATGGAAAATCACTACATTTTTAGCCTAAAGTGGAAAATGATTGAATCAAAGTAGCACACTTTAAATCTAAGTTGTTCAAACATTAAAAAAAATAAAAAAAGTAAAACTGGCATCCGCTCGGGATCGAACCTTCTATACCTGGGTTGACAAGCTTGTGCTTTACCACTGTGCCATCTCACTTATAAAAATTGATGTGACAAACTGTAACTTAAGCATAGGACGATTTTTAGAAAATTAATGAATATATTTTTCACCATTGATTCAAAGTAGAACGGATTAAAAATTACTATGCGTTTTTTCTTTGGGTGTAAGATGAACCGTTTCGCGAGTAGAGCGCAGAGAAGGTGACTAGATTGCACTCACATACGAAAAAATACATATTTTTGGTTTATTTTGCTCGATTTTTGAGGTTTTTTTCGAAGTAGCTTAAATTTTTTTAGTTTTATTAACTTATCTTATTACGTAAATACGGATTAACTAAAAAAAATAAAAATGTACACATTGGGATAAAAAATATTATGCAAAAGGGGGAACCACGTTTTTTGGAAATGTTGTATGTTTCCCTTTTTTGTACAATAAGTGCCTTCATTATTAGGGGTTATATCTAGTTGTAAGTGCAAATAAAACCTTCTTTTTTGTGGATTTTTTGTGAAGAGGCATTTAATTATACACGTTCAAACAGCTATCGGATAGGCTATCTGGGATACCCGTATCTGGAATATCTCTTTGAACGAAAAGCTATCCAGATAGTTTGCCAAAGCACCTACAAAAAAATATGAAAATATTGAAAGAGGAAATTGTTTCTTTTGAGCAAATTCCCGTTTTTTTTATTGTTGCATAGTACTTGAACAATCGATTTAACTTTAATTCTTGCAAATTTATTTTATTTTCAAGCTGAATAATCGCGCGAATAGAAATCAAAATAGAAAATAGCCAAATATTTATCAGCTTATCACTCGAATACCTGAGGTATACCAAAAATTCTCGGATACCTTCAGATTATTTTTTGACAGAAAATGGTTCGTTTCTTTGCTAATTTTTAACACTGTTTACAACAACAAAAAGCTATCCGATAGCTTTATGTTAACTGTTTGAACGTGCCCAATTACTTTGAATTGCTTACATGTAGACAATCGTGTAGTCGACAGCATTATGTCATATCGTATCTACTTGGCACACTACAAATTAAATTTTCAATTTCCGCCATAAGAAAAAAAAACACATTATTTATCCTGAATACATATAAATACCTACATTTCATATAGTTTATTCTGTCGTTAAAAAAAAGCCGACCGCGGTATTTGTTGTTGTTATTTTTCTTTTCACAACACGTAAAAGCATAGGTAGGTACACAAAAAAAAATAAACTCAACAAACGCGATTTCTATTTACCTCAAGGTGCATTCACCGGCAAAATACATAAGTAGGTACCTACACGAGTATATAAGATAGATAGATATATTTAAATTACAAGATGTAATGGAAAATTATGTCTCTTCATTGTGAACGGCGATACAAATGCTTAACTTACGGTTTCCTTTCCTTCTTCAACTTTCAACCCCCTTTTTTAAGTGCGTTGGTGTTGAATTTAAATAAAACCGCCAAACTTCCCGCCGTTTTTTTTTGTATTTTTTTTTTAAATTTTGTCCGTTTCTTCTTTATTTGCTCTGTTCCCTTTTCTATTTTTTTTTTGTGAAATAAGGTATATAATGGTTTCGATGAAAGAAAAATAATGAAAAGGCAGAGTTCAACGGTGTTTTTTTTTTTGTTTTTATATGCGGATGCAGTTTTGTTTTCAATTTTATGAAATAGAAACTGCGTAAGTTAGTTTCATATTGTATTTTTTTAAATAAAAATAAGGGTAGTTGTGCCTAGGTATAATGTAGTTGGAGTTGGAGCAACGAGAATTCAACAATAATTTTTTAATTTCGCTGTATAATGTATACACTATACACAATACACAGGTTACCTAATTTTTAAATTAAGGGTATGTATATAGATTTCTGTGTAAATATGTATGTAAGTAGGCACAGAAGTGGAAACATACCTACATTAAAACGGTAAAATTATTGCATATTTATATATTTATTCTTCCTCGTTAACGTAAATTGACATACACTCAGAAAAGAACGACGTTCAATGTATTACTTAAACTAGACAGTGTTGCCAGAATTTTTAAGAGGCATGGAGCCAATTTTAAGAAATTTTGGAGCCAAAAATAGCCGCTTTCAAAAAAGTCCAAAACACGCAAACAATTTTTTGTAGTATGAGATTTTTGATTTTTTATTTTAATTTTCAGATAACTTTTGCTTATCAGACTTTTAATTTTGCTCATAATTCTGGTTTTTACCCCCCCTTTAAATTAAATTTTTAATATGTAACAAGGAAAAGTGTACGCAAATTGGTTGTCGCTGTAGATCTTTGGTAGATTTTTGCTGTCAAAAGCTTTGATTTCAAAGGAGCCTTAAATCGCCATGTTCAAAGTTAAAAGAGCAAAATTCCGATAAATCGGAAATTAAAATATTAAGGAGCGAGTGAAATGTTCTAGGAGCCTGTTTGGCTATGTTGCCGGCTCTGGCAACATTGAAACTAGATTAAAAAATATAGGTATTTTTATATTAAAGTTTAAACTAATTAATAAACTTATATAGGTAAATGTGTTAGCCTTGATGTTAGGTTCTTATACCTATGTAGTAATTCTGAGAACCAAGTTCAATTTCCAGGATTTGCTTTTTTTTTAAATTGTTTTTTCAAGAGTCGCTCATTTTCAAAAATAAATGCTTTTGATTTGTTTTTTAATTAATGTTGTTTGCCTTTGATTTGAAAACTTTTGTTTTCATTTTTGTTTGTTTTAACGTATTTTTTGTATTCTTCAATATTTTTGGAGTGAGTCATAAAAACAGTATAATCCAATTCCCTCAAGGTATGAACCATTTCATATACATTCATTTCAATTAACAGAACAGTATTTAGCTACTATCTACTTTAAGCTTTTTCTTTTACACGCAAAACATATCATACAAATTAGAGGCTTCTTTCAGATCCACGATTTAAGACTTGCTTAAATTTGCAATGAACCTAGGACTAAAAAAAAATATTCCTATACTCGTACATCACAATGTTGGTACATTATAGGATGTGTGCACACGTATACCTACTAACGACTATGTACATATTTATGTTTATACGCCCAAATATAATTTAATGCTAACCAGATGTCAAGTAGATCCAAATAGACGATAACTACGACACTATTGTATAACATGCATAAATATGCATTTATGTTATGGTCCTCTCCTACTTCAAAACATATGTTAAAAATAATAATATGGAACAAATAGTATCTACAAAAATGACAAAACGAAATCGTAAACGAAATATTTCGTTCAACTTTTCGTTCTGCAGTACGCAGCGTTGCCATTTTGCTGCATTGCAGTAGAACTGCTGCATTTCTTGCAAAAAATAAATATACTGCCACTTAATCAAATCTACTGCACTTCAAATCAAATTCCAAGCGTTTTAAGGAAATAATAAACCAAATCCTTTGTAATATACTATTGAAATGTACAAAATCTGCTCTTAACTCAAAACCAGCTCAAATAAGCTGCAAAACACCAAGATTAACACTGTTTAAAGTGTTTTTGGCCCAACAGGTATAGTCTGGGTTTTTGAAAAAAAAAAAAAAAAACTAAAAGGAAGTACAAATGCTTAATTTAAATTTTGTACATGAGTTTGGTTGTAATAAGAAAGGTATTTTGACTGTTAGTTCAACATACAAATTTTTTTTGGAAGTGACAAAACTACAGTACGCTGTTCGACACAGCGGAATTGAAAAGTCTCCACTTCTTTTTCGCACACAAACAATTGCCTGGGACATAATTGTGTGCGGAAAACGACATTTGAGTATTTTCGTTTGTTTTTCTTGTTCATTTTGTCATTGCATGCCTTTCTGAGATACGTGTTTTTTTATTATATTCATTTTTGTAATTTGTGAATATTTTTCAGTCGAGGTTTCGCAAGCATTTCGTTGTCCTCGTCGACACCGACGAAAAATTTCGTTTCTCATCAGCAGCGTACTAGGCTTTAGGCAAAACATCAAGGCATAAGTTTTTTTTTTATATTTTTAATGTGTAATAGTGTGAATTTAGCCTACCCGCATTAATTGGAAAACTCGCGTTGTTTAACCTCCCGGAAGCCATATAATGCCGCAAATTGAAATTGCCAAACTTATGAATTTGTTATCAGAATGCATAAAGCTAGAAAACTGGGTACCCACATTTTCGTTATTTGTACCCCACTCCCAAAATTTGTTGTGGGCTGATTGTATGATTTTTTACACAAATGAAAGGACGACTTACCCTCATTGTTACACCAGTTAAGTAAGATGTGTGTATATTTTCCTAAAAGTAGTGTCTAAAGTGCAATCCAGTTTTTAATTCTCTAAGGCAAGTCTAACATGTGTAAAAAAAAAATTAAGTGCGGTGCAAATTTTTAATTTAGATATTTGAATATTCATAATTTTAAGAAATTTGGTATTTAAGTAGGGTAAACAAAGGTTATTTAAAAAAAGGCAAAAAACTAGGAGTATTCATACAACGGTTAAAACTCTTGATAAATCTTGGGCCTGAGTTTTCATGTGTACACAAAAAAATGTGTAAATTGCCAAGCGGGCAAGGAAGAGAAAAATTCACACAGAAAAACTAACTCTTGCGAAATTGAGCCCCTAGTAAAATGGTAAATGTGGTAAACGAACTATCAAACCCATACAACATTTTGACATATTTACCACTTTATTTTCTGATGTTTTTTATTGAATTTTTGATTTGTGTTTTTATTATTTTTACTTTGCCACAATACCCGATGGTACTTTTTCGTTAACATGTTCACTGTTGACTTTGGAGACTTAATTTTTTTTCGTTTTCGCACGCTTCTGCAGCGTACTAGGCTTTACCACGTTTACCAGGTTTACACAGAGCTTGCACCTATTATGAATGAATACACCTAATACTTTCTTAACAAAAGATGATAGACATAAAATCGATATTATAAATATATGTATGTACTTACTTGTGCATACTCGTAAGTTACGCATACAAAAAAAAAATGTAAAAAATCTACAACTCGAGACATGGACGTTTAAAAGCCAAATTCAGAGTTTGAGAAATAATTCACCAAAAATCGACATGAAATTACTTGATACGTAGCTATCTGCCAAATTTTTGATTTATCAAATTTATATTATTTTTTTTTTTGCTACTTTGTTTTTTTGAAATAGGTATGAGATATTTTTATATTTCAACTACACTGTTTATCAAAAAAATTTATAATTACTTTTCTTCGGACCTAGAACATTTTGTACGGCTGATTGATATAGTGTTTATTTCCTCATTTTCAAGACTTCTGATTTTAAGCAGATTTTTGAACTTTGTAGAACTTGTTTGTCTTAGTAATTTATTAAAATTGTAAATTTATTTCTAACTAAACAATGTATCTTTTATAGAAACTGTCAGAAATCGATAAATCTGGAATTTTTGCAATTACTGAAGCTCTAAAAAACGTTTTTCGTTCCTAAATCCAGATTTTAGGGGTAAATTAAAAAAAAAAAATAAGTCAACAGTTCAACTATGTTCAATAAGACCTACAAAATGTCCTAGGACTTGCATTTTATTTCAATCTAGAAATGAGATATTTACTGATTAAAAAAAGAAGATTTATTGCAGTTTTCCGATATTTATCTTCAGACGCACAGGTATACACATACACCATATACAAACTGTTCAAATAGGAGACTATTAGGTATTAAGGTCTGTAGTAGGTATCCGCATGAAAGTAAAAACACTCTGTGGGTTTTAATTTCAAACCCTCAATAAATTACTGCCTTAAATTCCTATCTTCTCCACAAATCTGGGGTTTATAGAAGAAAGTATTCAAAAGATCATTCCGGTGGGAAAAAAATAGCAAAATTGCTGCGAGTATAACATCTTGACATGTGAAAGACATGTGCGCTGAATGTTGTACAAAAATTGTATCTCCCTGCAAAATATCCTATTTCGATCTCAAGTGTGTGCAGGTTAATAAGGATGTACAAACAAAAAAGAAAATGAAAAATGATATAAGATCCTTGCAAACAAAAACAACAACAAACGAGACAGAGATAAAGTTATGGTATGTGAGTGTTTTTTTATATTAATTGAGAGAAAGGATGCCCAGTGTTATTTTAAAATTTATGTTTTAAGGGACAGGACAGGTATTTTTCAATTTTCCTTTGATTTCATGTGGAATTTTGTTGAGTCCTTTATTTTCGGATGGATGACAGGTTGCGAGAATAAAATTGCACAACAGGTTATAACAAAGAGAAAATGATCTCATAAAACGATTAGGAAGGTACCTAACATAAGCGATGAAAAAAAGGGAATTTGCAGTTAAAAAGATACAAAATCAAGAGCAGAGATTATGGGATGGTGTTGTTAAAAAATGGATTAAAAGTTAACTTATTTTTATCGTTTATATTGTTTGTTGTTTATCTATTCTTATAAGCTGGATGTTATAAAGTCTTAGGTGTCCGTGTTTTTTTCGTTAATCAAACAAAAGGAATCAATTAAGTATTGATCTTCATAAGTAGTTTTTGAAAGTATTACACAGAGAAAAATAGACCACATAAAATAGAACAAAAGCAATAAGATTTCTCTATGGTTTTCATCCAAGTAGGAAACCTTATTAAAACAATCGGGTTTCCTTATTGTTTTAAAATCTGCACTTGTAGGGTTTTGAAAAAAAAAAAAGGCCAGGCCGGGAATCGAACTGGAGACTTCAAATCATTAGTCGCCCACCTTACCACCTGCACCAACCCGCCATGAAAATTTTGATCACAATTTTTGTTCTAGTTGCAAAAATAAATCTAGTACTACAATTAACACATGATTATTTATTTTTATTATTCCTTCCTCTATGTCAAGCATGTCAAACTTGCGGCCCGTGGGCCGCATGCGGCCCATAACGCATAACTCTGCGGCCCAGTCCACATTTTTAATATTTTCAGTTTAAGTTTATAATTTAGATTTTGTGCTCCCAGCTTTCGACATACATGCACCTCTCTTTTTTTCAAATCAACAAATAAATAAGTACAAAAACAAAATTATAAATTTTATAAAATCTCGTGGCGTAAATCAGGGGAAGTTCTATGATTTCTTAAAGTGAATTAAAAAGCGAATATTCTGATTTAACCTACCAAACGGCTCTGAGTCTTTGAAATTTTTTTTAGGTTTTGATGATAAAAACCTTAACACCAGCATGCAATATCTCTAATTTGATTAGCTTGCATCAGTGGAAGGTCGTATCGAAAATAAACCAAAATTTTTAACAAAATACTGAATAAAAAAAATTAACTTTAATACTGAATATGAAAAAGGCTTGCAGATTTATGTCTTTGAAAGACAAGTTCTCTTGATTTTCTTCGTTCTTTTTCCTGTTAAATGTACCTGTAGATGCGAGAAGCTAGTTATCTATGAAGAAATCGTTGTTCAACATAATAGTAATGAATGTTTAAATAGTATGTTTAAGTTAACTTGGTAAAATGACTGCTGCGTGAACTGTCGACACGAATTATTAAGCTAAAAGCGAGCATATAATTTGTTTCAAAAGCCACTTCAAAATTGATAAATTGAGCTTATAAAACGATAGTATCGGAGTTATAGACTTTTGTTGTAACCTTTCCAAATTTTCAATTCCTCCTTCGGGGTAGAATGATTTGACATTAGCATAAGGAGGTTTTTTAAATAAACACAAATGGTTATTTTTCAGTAAATAGTAATTTAATTACTTTTCTAAATTGTGAGGAACTCAATCTTTCTATATTCTCTTAGTCATTTTTAATTAATATTGAATGTGGAAAGCTTTAAAACTAAACAACAAAAAGAGCTTAAAACAATAAATACGCTTCATAAAAATATTTCTTTTAAGCTATATAGACGTGACAAACTTGTAGTTATTTGGCTTGAGTGAGCATAGAGGACTATTTTGCAGCTCTTTATTAACATTCCACCGATTTGGGAACACAATTTTCTTAATTTTCCAATTTCATAGAGCTAATTGTTTAACCAATTCATATGTCAATTCAAAACGTAAGTTGGAGCATTTTATTTTTTAACATTCAACGAGCTCGGGACCTGTTGTAGTGCGAATATTTTGTTTTATGTAGATAAGTTAGTTTTCCTTCCTGTATTTTTTAAAATCTGGTACGATCAATACCAAATTTTGCGGCACTGCATATACACTCTGTTTTGTTTAGAATATCCTTATTTACATTTTCAACATTTATTTCACATAAGGTTAGGTTAGAATGTTTTCTTTTATAAATGTTGTGCATGTTTAATAAACATTGTTTATTATTCTAAAATAAGAGAAGATTGTTGTTTTACTTTATAATATTCTTATTGACTTAATAAGGAGCATTTGACACCCTGTCAATTCCTCCTTTAAAACAAGTTTCAACACATCCTTTTTATATACCTATTTTTGGAAAAAAAATCTAAAAAACACTAAGCAGGATTATTTTTCTACCCATATGTTTAAATTAAATGCAGGTGCACCACATTTCATTTTTCCAAAGCTTCAAGTACACTTGAATTACTTCCCCTAAAAAATTAAATTAACCAGCTAAAAAACAAAAAAACACATCCGCTTCGAAGTGCTTCAAAGACACACTGATCAGTTTTTTACCACTCACAACCATCGTAACTATCTTCATTTGCTCATCAATTAAAATGCATCCAAATAATTTGTTTTCAAGGAAAGTACTAATGAGCCCTAAAGTCCAAGGTAACTGCCTGGCTATTGCAACTAAGGTATACCTAGGTTTTAATTTATTATCAACTGGTTTTGCTCATAAAGCTTTCAAAACCACAATTTGCTGTTTAAACTGGAAAATGTTAATTGCGAAATTTTGAAAATTGGTTGTTTGTTTTGTTTAAAACAGGTTTCTGAAATAGGTTGGTATTATATCAAAGTGAAGGTTTAGGTTGATATACAATAAAAGTTTATTAAAATCGGAAAAAAAAAATAAAACAGAAAATAGTTTAACTAAAACACTGGGTACCTACTCACCTTTCACAAAAACATAAAATACTTTCATCAGCGGATCTCGAAATGAAAATATTAAATTCTTTTCATTGATGAATTGTATCCATAGGTTTTAAAAATTTTGATTAGTTAAATTTAGTAATGATTAAATTTTGAAATTTTTGCACACACACAGCGAGATCCAAAAATATTAAAAAAGTATCCAAAATGCGTTAACTTAGTTATGCTGTGTGGTGCTTGCACTTAGTTTATTTTATTTTTGTAATTTTTTATGTAATTTTTAATGAGTTCAAATTTGCTTTTAAATTGAAAAAAATAACTTCACTGTTAATATCCGGAGTTCATTCACTTTTTGAGTCCGCTTTGTTTCAAAATAATACTAGCCACGGTTCGAATAAAAACAAAATAAAATAACAATTTTGAAATTTGTAAAAACCAAAAAAAATATAGGGGGAGCTAAAATTTTTTGTTTTTTTTTTTTTGTTTTAATATAATAATATATAAGCAATTATGCGACAGCACGTAGTTGTAGCTCCAACTTCTGAAACTTGAATAAACTCTGCGATTGCAACAACCGAAATAGAATACTCGCAATCTTCCCAAAAACAAAATACATTCAATACGAAGTGGCAGAGCGCAGTGTGAATAAATTTGTTGTTGTATCAATGTCACGCAGGGGAAAATGTGAAAATTCGTTGGGCAAAAAAATCATTGTCAAATAGCAACAAAAACATCACAATACATAGGCAACATACGTAAAACGCATTATTTTCCACCACTTTAAAAAAGGAATGTGTGGAAAAAATTGTTGAAATATTTTTTGACAGGGCTAGACAAATAATATGTAAAAGCGAGATAGGAAATTATACCTAAGCTATTGTAATCGTGAATGCACTTTTGAAAAAAAAATTGCGTATGAGTTTGTATATGTGAGTTTTGTTAGTGTGTTTGTGTTCGCAGTTATTACAAGTGACCCTGGTTTGTATGCTTATTATACGTATCAGTTTTATAGGTTCAGTGCAACAATTAATGAAAAAGTTGGAAAATGTAAGAGGGAGAAAAAAGAAATAGGAGAAAATGCACTAAGAAAATGAAGTTTTTTGTTGTTCATATTACGAATATAGAATGAATAAAAAACTATCGTTTAACTTGTTTCGTTGCGCATCTAACCTTCGCGAGGTTTGCATTGGAAAGAAATAGTTGGTAAAAGAAAGAGATAGAGTCGAATGTCATTTAAATAGGTAAAATAAATATACACACGAAAACGGAGGATCGAAGTTCGAGTAGTTATTGGAAGTCAATTTCAGATTGGCTCAATTTGATAGAAAATGCAGGGGTAACGAAAATAAAGGCTTTCGCCTTCAATTTTCCTGGGAGCCTTTCAAATTTTAATAGATTATAAAGGGGAAATAATTTTGACTTGCCTTAGGGAAGTAGATATTATGCAGGTACATTATATACTTCACAAGGTTCTTGTAGTTATTTGAGTTTTTATTGAAAGAAATGGGAAGTCGGAGGTACTTACAAATAAATATTTAAAGTTGAAATGTTAATTAACACCACCTACCTAGGTTGGTAAGTATTAATGAAAAGCTTATCATTGCAGAAAATCTGATGGAATATAAATAACAAGTAGGTACCTGCCATTAGAAAAATAAGTTATACAGTTTGTGACTTTCTTTTTTAATTTGATCAATATGTTAGTTTTGTGTGCCGAATTAATTTTTCCAGGCTTCCTATACAATATATTTAATAAATATGCATGTGTACATACATAGGTAGGTATACGCGTGTGTATGAACATGAAACTTTGAATTTTGGTCAAAATAGGAAAAATCACCGGGTTCTTTACAAGTCACTACTACAACTACTACTACTATAAATGGACAGCTATTCGTGTGAATATTTCATACAAAAGTTGAAACAAAAAAATAATTCGAGACACTATCGAAAAAGTGGAAAATAGAGGCCACAGGTATAAGAATTGTCTGTATGTAAAACCTGCGCTTATTTCAGTTCTGGTTTTGAGAAAAGCTAAACAAACATTTGTTGTTTTTGTTTTCAATGCAAAAAATTTTCTAATGACCGCTTGTTTTCACTTTTTCGCTAGTATCGCGGTGCGAATTGTCGAACAATCAAATTCGCACGACTAGCAGCTCATGTACATATAGCATGTCAATGATTTAGACGTACACTCAGGGGAAAAAATAGTTATTTTGTAACTATTTGCAAAGTCATTTTATAGAATTTAATGAAATTTGGTGAATAACTATTTTTTGACAGAAAATAGTTACAAAATAGTTAAAAATGACTATTATAATAGTCACATGCAAAAACAAAATAGTTAAAAATAACTATTAAAATAGTTAAAATTGACTATTCCGTAGTTACTAGTCCTAGTTAGGGCTGTAAAAGTAACGACAAAATGAGTACCCGCATGTATACGTTACTTTTGATACTAGTACCCGCATCAATAATATCGTTACTCGTTACTTTCGTATGCTTCGTATATTTCGTATGCTTCGTGTGTTTCGTATGTTTCGTATGTTTCGTTACTTTCGCATGCTTCGTACGTTTCGTATATTTCATGTATTTGATACGTTTCGTATGTTTAGTATTTTAAGTATGTTTCGTACGTTGGTATAAGAGT
This sequence comes from Episyrphus balteatus, assembly GCF_945859705.1. Classification (NCBI taxonomy): domain Eukaryota; kingdom Metazoa; phylum Arthropoda; class Insecta; order Diptera; family Syrphidae; genus Episyrphus; species Episyrphus balteatus. Next base: position 96,669,116 of record NC_079134.1, on the reverse strand, counting down.
GAAAAATTTTTTTTTTTGAAAAAAAAACCAAAAACAATTTGTCAGCTAAGCTTCTTTTTAAAGCCATAAACATTAATTTAAGTTGCGGCGTTCTCATGTTATAAGAGTTTGAAGGTAGCTATACTGATTTTTTTTTCGATTTTTTTTTAATCAAACGTGAAAACTATTTTTTTCTATTTTTTCGACAAAATTTGGGTAATTTTTTGTTTATATCCGTTCAGTTATCTTATCACAATTCTTTAGAGACCTTTATTTCAAAAGTACATCGCGCAGATCTCGGAATATTAACACTTCAATACAACCATGTCGAACATGGTTGTATTGGCAGTGATTTTTAAACCTCTTTTTCTCGGCTTTTTTTTAGTTGAAAATTTTGCACTGAAAATTAACAAATTTCAAAAACCAAAACACTTTTGTAAGCTACATTTCAAGATCATTAACAAAAAGGTCATAAGCACATTGGGTTCGGCATGGGTATATTTCGGCCACATAGAGAAAATACTAAAAGGTCTCTTTTGATATTTCTGTATAAATTATTATCGATAACTTAACAATACCTTGGCACTACTGTTATTATCGAGACAAAAGTAAACTCCAGATAATTATCTGTAACGAAACATGCGAGTAACGAAACATGCGAGTAACGATACTGTTTAGTAAGTAACGTTTCGTTACTCGTTACTGAAGCAAATACCCGCATTTTAGTAACGAATACATACGATTTGCTACAGCTCTAGTCCTAGTAGTAACTAATTCCGTAGTAAAATAGTCATATTTATTAACTACTATATTTATAGTTATAAATTACTATTATAATAGTCACATGCCAAAGCAAAATAGTTAAAAGTTGCTATTTTGTATAGTTACAGAAAACAAGATGTCGTATAGTTACAGATGACAAGAAGTTGAAGCGTGCCAGTGCGAGTACAAGTTTCAAGTCGTGTGAGTACAAAAATGGAGACTTTTGTTTAAAAAGAATAAAACCTGTTGTTCGTTTAATTCTTTTTAAGCAAGAGTCTCTATATTTTCTAAGAAAACCAGTGTTAAATGATAAACATTTTTTTTATCAGGGTGTTGCTCCAGATAAAAGTAAGTAATTTTTGTTATAATTATTATTAATTATTTACTGTTCAAATTTTACAACTAATTTTTCAGAGAAACACAAATCAATTATGAACAGGGAGTGCATCCAAGCTGCCAAATTCTGCAAGCCCTTCCCAACTAACATTTCAGCTTCGGTTAAGGTATTACAAAAGCTACATTTCAGCTTCTTTTAAACTTTAGTAAGGTTGTTGGGCATGGAAAAAGGAGAACGTTATACAAGTTTGATCTTCTATAAGAAGTTTAAACCAAGCTTTACCGAAGCTCTACCGAAGCTTTGAGATTTGACAGATAGTTTTGGAAGAGCATGTATAGCTCTTTAATACATGTCTTATCGAAATTAAAAAAAAAAAACAACTACAAAAACAAAAACTGGTTTTTATTTGATTTTAAATCATGAATTTTATCTCTTGACCTGAAATTCTATATATTATTCCATTAGTTTTTAGTATATCTATTGATAATAATTTTAAAAGTATATAATTTTTTTACCACACCCAGGAATCGAACTTCGAACCTACTTGGTGGCAGTCCGCTACTCAACCCACTCGGTCATCCTAGTATATTCATTAATGAACTTATTCAGTTCAAATAGCAGAAATGTCAAAACAAAAAATGTCCGAGCTAAATTATTCAATGTCAAAACCAAAAAGTGTCCCAGCTAAATTATTCAATATCAAAACCAAATACTAAACTTGGTAATTTCTGTAAAGCTTCTATAAATTCATTTAGCAGGCTTTTCCGAAAACAAGCTTTTTTCGTTTAAGTTTCTTTAACAGTATTTAAACAACTTATTAGAAGTTGTTAAACAAGTTTGAACTTCTATAAGCAATTAAATTCCGAAGCAAGCTCAATACAAGCTGTATAAAAAGTAGTACCTGCAAGATCTCAATTTATAGAAGCTGTTGTGCTAGTTGGGTTATTATCATTACTTTTGGGACAATGTATAAAAAACGATTCTAAATAAAAAAATATTTCATATCTATTTTTTTTTTCATTTTTAGTGCTTTTTTAATATAATTTCCCCTCCGGTAATCGGAGGGAGATATGTTACCCCCTCCCCCCATAAAAAAATGCATTGTATAGTCCCACAGCCCCTCCCCCCATCTGACTATTTAAATAGTCACAAATAACTATTTTAATAGTTAAAATTGACTATTAAATAGTTAATTTGGAAAATACTATTAAAATAGTCACATATAACTATTTTTAACTATGTATTTAAAATAGTTATCCCGATTTTAACTATGAAAATAGTTAAAAATGACTATTTTTTCTCTGTGTGTATAATTGTCTGCTGTTGAAAACTGGTATTCCAGATATTTAAAAACAGTTTTTCGGGAAAATAGAGTTTGAGCCAAAGCCACTATCTTGGATTTAAGAAAAAAAAACAATATTTAGTGAATTATTCTGTCATTTTCGATTTTTGACAAAAATTGTTTAGGCAAAATTTTGTTTTCTACAACTTAATATTAAACTGATGTTTTACAAAAGAATACAGTTTTTAAACTTTTCAGATCGACCCATTACTGTCAGAGATATGACCAATTGTTTATAACATTAGGTGTGTTTTTTATTACAACCGGTCTTAACTAGACAAAAAAACGCAGTCTGGGCTAAGCAATTTACATGTTAAATACAACAACACCTTATCCCCTTGGGCTTAGTTGCTAAGCCCGGAGATTTCTCTGTGCTCAACTTTTTGAAGAGTTTTAAATCTGTGCTACCAAACTAATTTTTTCATAAATTGTTTAGAATTTGTTTAAAAACGTGAAAACTCACGTTTGGAAGGACAAAATGTATTAAAATAGTTTTGCTAGCATACATTTTTGTATCTCTTTGTAAAACATACATGAAAAATACAAGAAAATGACGAAAGCGAAAAATATGACAACTCTAAATTTTTGTTGTGTCTGCTATTTTCGGAACATTCAATATACAGTGCTGCCAAGATTTCAGGTTAAGCCCCGAGGCGTTTTTTTTTGTCCAGTTAAGACCGGTGGTAATGAAAAACACACCTATTATCTCTGTTCATGTTTTCTTATAAACAATTGAACATAATAATGTATCTCTGACAATAATGGACCGATTTGGAAAATTGAAAAACTGTATTCTTTTGTAAGACATTAGTTATAATAGCCGTGTTTTATTGGTACTCAGTATTTTACTAAGTAAATATTTTATGCTGCAAACAACAAAAAACGATAACTTTTATTTATTTTTTATAATCCTATATTGTTGAAGGGTCAAAAATGTATAAGTCTATAAAAACATTTTCTCTATAAACCAACAAATACAAAACATTTGTTTATCCTTAGCAATCATTTGTTGTTGTTTCCCGTGTAAAATTTTACTGAGCTAAGTACTGAGTTACCAATAAAACACGGCTAATATTTACTTACTTTCCCTAACATAACACTTATCGATTAAAAATAGTACCTTTTGTTTATAAAATTTGAAATATTTGCAAAAAGTAACATCGCAGGTAGATTTCCCACCACTTAAAACGTATAAAAACACTCCCATATTGCGTTGATCTTAAAATCTTTACTCAAAGAGGGTATAACGTTTAAGTTCCGTAAATAGTATTTTCAAATTAACTTGAAAAGTATGGCTCATAGGGAAATAAAATTTTCTACAAGTTTTGAGTCAACAATTTTTGTTAAAAATAGAAAATTACCGAGTAATTCACTAAAACTTGTATTATCTTAAATCCAACATGGCGGTCAAGCTCGGTTTTCCCTAAAAACATTTCAGCTCTTTTTGTACATCCCGACTGGGCTATAGGTATTAAGGGTATTCAAGTAACGATAGAATTTTCCACTTTGTAGAAAAATATAAATTTTCGCAAATGGGTTACCTGAACACCCCACAAGAAATATTTGCGTAAACGTGGAAAACAGCTGTTTGTTAAACGTCAAATTGAACTCATAAAATTTGTTCAATTAAAAAAATAAAGTCAAGCTAATTTTGCAAATACTATGCAACAATAAAAAAATGTAATTTGCTCAAATAAAATAATATTCACTTTTCAATATTAACATATATTATTTGTGGTTATCTGAATCATAAGACATTTTTCGCGTTCAAAAAGATATTCCGATAGGTGACTGAACTCACCCAAAGTTTATCACATTTTTTTTCTACGGTTTCTTCTTCAAATTTGTGAGATAAAATTCTATAATTGCAAATTATTTTTCCAATACAAATTTTGACAGCTCATTTCTATCGATAGAATTCTACAGTTTCTATGGGTTTTCCGCGTTTACGTGAATACCCCTATTGTTTACTTTCACATAAAACAAACCCAAACTGAAAAAAAAAAATATATTAAAGAACTTCAATGACCATGCCTCTTTTTGTTGTATCTAAGTCTGATTAGAATTACAATTGAATTTCCGGCATTCATTAAAAAAAAACACTAAATTCATGCACAATTTTAAAAATGGCCGTAAGTGATTGAACTATCGCACAAAGCGAACGCTCATCCAAGTGAGTGCAACGAGAAAGTTTTTGTACACTAACCCAAAGTGAGGTATTGTTATTTGACAAATAACAGAACACTGTGATAGGATGCCACTATATCAATTATCGGACCGGGGAGGTAAAAGTTGTTTTGCTTATAATGTTCGCAGTTTACCCACTAAATGAAAAATGATAGCAGTGAAACAAAGGCCTAATAAGGTACTTACATTCTTACATATATTAAGCGCTATTGATATGTGCTGTGTTGTGTAGAAGAAGAAGAAGAAGAATAATTCAAAAACCCTAATGTGTTTTTGTCATTTATACATGCCTATTAGTGAATTCCCTCCCGGTGAGTTGACTGGACTCGCGGTATATTCGCATTCGCGATATTTTATTATTAGTGAATTCGATGAATGAACTGTATATTCGACTCCTTTGTCTACGTTCTGTAACATAGTCGAGAGCTTCTCGCATCGAAAAATTGTGAAACAAAAATTCCAATCACTTGTGTACCTACATATAATTTGTTTGATCTCCAAATGCTCGGTGGTCTGAAGGAAGAGTACCTACTCGGACCGCGACCAAGAGGGTACCAAGTTCAAGTCATGGTTGTTGGGGCCATTGTAAATTTTTATTTTTTTTATTTTTTTTTATAACTATAGTGCAATAAAAATAAATAAATATGGACACTTTTTTTTTTGTTTTCTTTGTTTTGTTTTGTTTGGTTTTGTTTTTATTTAAAAAAAAACCTGCCCATTCGTCGCAAAAATACCACGAATGTGAAGTGAAACAAATTGTACCTATGGAGTGTGAATGATCTTGCGAATTCAGTAATAGCAAATAAGTTGAACAGGAACTGTACAGGTCATACAGGAACTGTTAGGGATGGCGGTTGTTAGTACAAAAACCGGTTTTCGGTTTTTCGACCGGTTTTAAACCGGGCCAATAAACCGGTTTTTGGAAAACCCGGTTTTCGGTTTTTTTTTTCTTGATTTGACATAAAAAACAAAATTAAACCTAATTTGTCAACCAAAAAATAAACTTTTCGAACAGAATCCCTGAGCAAAGCATTTTTTAGTTTGATTTTGTTAAACGGCCCAATTTATTGTCTCTCCATTAAACTTAAATCGCCATTAAAAAAGGGAATTTTAAAATTAAAAACCAAATTCGTTTAATTCAGTCTCTATTAAGGATTTTTTGAAGTTTGGCATCATTAACTAGTTGAGCATTAAATTTAAAAGCCGTTTTAGTTAAAACACCAAATTCGACATTTAAAGAGGGATTTTTAGAGCAAATGGAGGTTTTAAACAGGATTTCTATTTATTCACTCTCCATTAGCGTCAAATATCATTTCATTTATTATTTAATTTAACAAAGTTTCAGTGTCAGTTAACAATTACAAATGAATAAAACATGCATGAATATGGAAAAATGGGATGGTGAAAATGTGTTCAATCAATTTCATAAGACCAACGTTTGGTAATTGGTAACTTTGGCTTACAGAACAAGTCGTTTTTGTCGCCAGACAAATGTAAATGTATTCACTAAAAAATTCAAATGTAGCTCTGATAATTTCTCTCGTGAAAAACTTAGAATCTGGAAACAGGATCAGAATGTTTAAGGGCTGCCCAAAAGATTATTGTCGTATAAACTAAGATAGCTTCTAATAAATTAAGTGACTTGTAAGGACAGGACCGGATTTAAGGCAGGGCAACAGCCCCGGGCCCCAACAAAATCAAAAAGCTTTAAGTACCAAGCAGTAGATAAATATTCCCAAAGGAACGCAGCTATTGTCGTCATAAAAAATAAAATGTATGACTGGGTTGCTCAAAGTTTTAATTTTTTTCATAAAAATTTGTATAATATAAAACTATGAGAAAAAATGTAAAATTCGTTCTTCAAAGGCAAGAAACAACATCTTTAGTGAATTTTAACACCTAAAAAGAATGATGCAAAAAAATTATTTTTTGTGTACAGTTTGAAATAAATTCAATTTTATTGGGTTGTACTCAGTCTCAGTTGGGCTCATCGCTCATCAGACAGATGATGTGGTACACTTTTATAATACGCAAAATTTTAGTTAACAGTAAAAACAAATTTTCTTTACAATATTGTAATTTTCAATCAATACCGAATGCCAAGATTTCAAAAAAAAGCAAATAGGTACGTACATAGAACGTAGTATAAATTTCAGATTACGAAAATTATATGTATTTCCAAATAGTATGAGAGTTTTTTCTGAAAGTATTAGCAATTCAAAGAACTTTCTTAATATTTCAGAAATTCCCGTTTTTAACTAGAAGCCTCCAAACTTTGTCACAAAAGAATACGAAACATGTAAGATATCCAGTCAAAATGAGGTTTGTTATTAATCTCTCCTAAGAATATGGTAATATCCAAAGTTTTCAAGTGCATCAATTTAATTTCATTTAAACTAAAAAGAAACACATATAGGAATGAAGAGAATTGTATATTTTTATTACTACGTTATTTCTAAGACGCTGATAGACTTTTTTTTGCAACAAGTTTCTTACTGAGTCGATTTAAATTTGAAGAGTTAAATATTACGAAATACCTTGTCTCCTTCAATATTAAATGGATATAAATATTTTGATTTTGAGACTCTGTGTGAAATAAATTAGCAATTGAATTTTCCCAAAGTACCCCACGAATTTGCGGCTTTCTATGAATAAGCTCATACAAAGTAAAGGAAAAAGATCCCCGCACGCAGAAAAATGATCGGTTAAAAACAACGTTAAAAGAGAAGATTGTTAATATAGCACTTGCAAACTAAGCCCGGTTAAAATTACACAAGTCGACTCGGTTATTCAAAATTGTTTAATCTTACCCACTTTTCGGTTAAATTTTACTAAAATCTCAAATTTTAACCGAGTTTCTTCATCAATATAAACAAGTTGATCGCTTAAAATAACCTTGTAAAATCGTTATTTTAAACAATTTATCTTAACCGAGCCGACTACGTTGATTTTAGCAACAAGAACTAAGTAGTTTTTAACCAAGACTACCTACGTTATTTTAAACACATTTGTTTTAACCCACTTCTCGGTAGGTCCATTACACCGGCGCACAAAAAACAGTTTTATGTACCATCTTTTTATATGTTTTTGGATCCGCTGAATTCGAATTTCAAGTCCGTTTTGCCCGAACACGCTCCAGTTTTGAGAAAAATGCAAAAAAACTCTAAAAGAGTTGTACTGGTCGATATTTCACTTGAATGCCAACCGTTGAGCTACGAACATAAGATATAACATAGATGGAGATGAGCCACACTTTAAGAATACCAAGCGTGAATCGGTTCAAATGATTGACCAGAATTTGAAAGGTATTGAGAGTGAGTATGAAGATGTTTTCATGGTTGATAACAATGAAGTCTATAACACCATTTGGTGTAACATTGGGGGTGTCGATGTTGAGGTCATTGTGGATTCGGGAACAAAACGGAACATAATAGATCGTTTGTCATGGATTGAGTTGAAGGCTAAAAATATTCAGATGTCGGAAGGCACCAACGAAGTTGATTTCCAGTTCCGTGGTTACGGTGGTCATAAATTGAACATTTTGGGGAAATTCGCTGCGTTCATCAAAGTCCCCAATCGGGAGTCTTACGCGGAGTTTTACGTAGCAGATGAGTTTGGCAAGATACTAATTGGCCATGATACTGCCAAAGCCTTAGGTATTTTGAAAATTGGCTATAATGCAAACCCAAATACATCTGACGTAAACGTTATCAACTTGAACAAAAATATTATCTCGAATGACTCAAAAGTAAAACAGTTTGGCAAAATTAAGGGCGTACTGGTCGATATTTCACTTGAATGCCAACCGTTGAGCTACGAACATAAGATATAACAAGAGTCATACAAAATCAAACAAAATGCAGTCACAGCTCATAACTGGACGGTGACTGGTCCAAACGGATTTGAAATTCGGATTCAGCGGGCCCAAAAACATATAGAAGGATAGGTCTGGTTCCTGGTACATGACTCTTTTGTTTTTGTTCTGCGTGTGACTTAAACGCTTAATATAAACTATTTTGAATATCGTCATTTTATATTTATTCTGTTCCCAAAGTTATGATTGGAAAAGCATCCCAGCACAATTCCACATTTAAAGATATTCCATGTTTAACCCTTAACCACCTACCCTCTATATGGGCACTGACTGTGCTTATATATTGAGCCTTGTTACAGTAGGAGCCTAAAATTTCGAATTCTTCGTATTCATTCTCATAAACTAACATATCAAAGAATTAAATAAAAATAAAAAATATAATATAAAAAAAATCTTCAACAAAATTACAAGGCACCAAAATTCACAATTTTTCCGTTGCGGTCTGTGAGACCGCAGGTAGGTGGTTAAGGGTTAAATAAAATTATTAATAAAATGGAATTGTAGGTAAAAAAAAACAGGGCTGGTACAAAACCAACTTTTAGTCAAAAAAAAATTTCGAAAATTGTTTGAGTCGTTTTTTAAAAAAATTATTTTTTATAAATAAAAATTTTCTAACATTAAAAAAAAAAAAGATTGGTATGCCATTTTTAAGATAATAGGTATTAATCAACTCATAAAAACGAAATTTCGATAAAATTCATCAACCCGTTTCCAAAAAATTGATTTTTCAAAAAAATATTTTGAAATATTTTTTATAAATCCAAAAATGTGTTGGGATGGGGTCAAAATTCTGGCTTCAAAGTTCTGTTATTCTAAATTCTGCTTTTTGTATGAAAATTTTGTTTTCAAAATTCTGCTTTTTTTCTATTCTGTCTTTCAAAATTCTGCTTTTTAAAATTCTGCTTTTCAAAATTCTGCCAGCATATTTTTAGAACAGAAAAATTCTGCTAATTCTGTTTTTTTTTTTTCATAGCATATGCGTTTACATCTCATTAATCCATTATAAACCGTTGAAAACGATTAGAAACTAAGGCCGTGTGTGAATTGCGTTAAATAGTTAACACCGTGTAAAATTTTTGACACTATTGAGGTGATCAAAAAAATTTAAACAAAAAATGTATTGTTTAAAATTTTGTTTGTCTTTTTTCTGCCATGATACCTATTACCTATTCCTTTTTAATAAAATAGAAAAAAAAAACAAAACAAAACCATCTGCAAACAAAATTTAACTCGAATTTAACCAGGTCCCAAAGCCCAATAAATTTTTAACAACTGAAAATTTCTTATTCACCTGAATAGTGTCAAAATTTTACACGGTGTTGACTATTTACGCAATTCACACACGGCCTAAAAAGAAATATACAACATATTCCTAGTCAATTTTTCGAACATTCACTTTTATTTGATAAATTAATAAATTTCTAATTATTTTTCTTAAACAATTTTTCGAACATTCACTTTTATTTGATAAATTAATAAATTTCTAATTATTTTTCAAAATTATTTAGCATTAAAAAATATTTCCTTAGTATTTTTTAATTTATTGATTTATCAAACAAACAGTGAACATAAAAAAAAAATGACAAAGTCAGTAAAGTAATCAAATAAGCAGCAAGGAGACAATTTTACCAAATTCTGCAAAAATGTCTTAAAAGTAGGTATATCTTACGTTACTTTAAGTCATGCACTACACTGAGGGAAAAAATAAATTGAAGTTGAAACGTCGCGGAGGCAAAGAATTTTACATATAACAGAATTTTAGTCGAAACTAAATTTGTTACCAATTTATTTCTAATGTTAGGATGGGTTTTCGAGTTGAATTAAAAAAAAAAAATGAAAGCCGACCAGAAATGCACAAATGGCATGGAATAATATTGAGCATTAAAAACTCTTGATAACCAATTTGTTTCATTATAAAGGGTTTAGTATAGTTAATAGACAACCACAAACTATTTTTGTACCGATTTAAAATAATGTATGTATTGAAGGTATCTATAATCTTATGAATTTATAAGCAACTTTTTATCTTATAATTTGTATTGATAATTTTATTACCTTTCTCAAGGTATGCAAATTTTTCTTAACCACACAGCTGTTCATATACTGTTTCGTTTTAGCATCACGACCTTCAGCTCATGTATGCATCGCAATACTCTTTATATTTGTAATAATACGAATTTTTCGGCATTACTCAAAAATGTCCTTCATTTTACAATCTATGTCAATTAAAACAGCTGAAGGTCGGAATTGCATCCGCATTTCTCAATAAAAAAAAGTCAACCCTTTATTTATCAACCCTTTATGCATTTCAGTGTATGATACAAAATATATTTATTGAGGTACAGACCTTGCAGTTCCATTAAATAGGGTTTTAAAAGGAATTAAATCAAAAGATAAAAAAATACAAAATCAAAAGGCTTTAGGAGAAGCGGTGGCGGACATATCTAATATTTTATTGTAGGTGCATAGAGTTCACATTATTATTTTCAAAAGCGACCACCACTACTTGACAATTGAGGTATTATGGATAAGCAATTAGCATTAATTGTTCGAAACGCTCAAAGCAAATTGTTTTTGTGCCGAAAGAATATCTGTTTCAACCAGATGTCATAAAAACTTACAATGAGTAGGTAAACAAATGCATACGTGCAATTATTGTACTCAAACATTTTGAAATCTTTATACCTACCTACACACATTTTGTAAAAGATATTTTCGATGGTTTACCCATTTTTAAGAGAATCAAAAAAAATCAAAACAACAGTGACCTCGGCTTTGGTTTTCATTGGTGCGGCGCTCCTGTGTTTCTGTGTGAATTGATTTTTAAAAGAGTGGTTGCATGCTTATTACTGTCATGTTTTGACATAGAAACTATTGAAAAGTAAAACTTGTTAATATATGTACTTTGTACTACCTCAGTTATAGTCAATAAAAGAACGATTTTTATTATTGTTGTCCCTTTTTGGAAATTTTCAATGAAATCTTGTTATGGAGAATGGTTAAGATATTTTTTGTGTTAAAAGAGTTAAGCAGGTCCTTCAGAATAAAGAAACCCACTCTTTCTTATAACAATTATGTTATGGTTACCTATGGTAATAAACTTGTATTTATACCGGAACATGTATCTATCTTGTATATCATTGAAAATCACTAGTGCAGTTGTCATTTCAGCTTTTCCATCTACAAAAGATAATGAAGTTAGTGTAAATTTCATACCGAAAGCAAGCAATCCCACCCTTAATGAGCCTTCTTTCTCTTTAATAAGACATTAGAAAGAAAAAATAGAAACCTACATTCGCTTAAAGCCTAATGTTTAGGTATGTTCTCTCTCAGATCCACGCCAGCATGCGACATGAAGTGTATATGTCAAGACTATACTTGATGAAGTTTCAGAACTCATAACTATTCAGAAATCAATCCACTTCACAGAATGTAGCTATATAGTCTAAGAGCCAGCGACCTAAAGTTTGCAGGTAATTGCTTAGTATTCACCCCTATGAAATATGTTTAAGGACATCCCCAGGCATGTTACTGCAAAAAAAAAAGTCTCGTGAGACGTGGCAAAAACGGTCTGCCAAGCACTTGAATGTGAAAAAAATTTTAAATTAAGAACTCGACCTTAAATCAAAAAAAAAAATATTTAAAGAGAACGGCAACACTTACAAAACTAAACGATACTTTTTTTTAAAGGTAAAAAGTTATACTACTTTTTGGTTTTTATATAAATGTTTTTTGATGAATAGTTTTTGAAACAAAAAATTTCAAACACAAAATTTTGAAAAAAAATTCAAAAAAAGTTCAAACAGTTTTTTTTTTCATAAAATTTACCCAATCAAGTATTATTTTTTTTTGTTTTAATTTCTCTTATATATTTTGAGCCAAACACCGAAAACTAAAAGTCAAAATCTCTTTTACTTTTCGAGAAAACTGAAAATTACCAAACCTTCTATTTTTTCACCAACGCCAAAATTACGGCTATTAATTATGTCTTTCAGAAAGGAAGTAAGATGTTCACGGGTTTTATTGCAGGAATCGTTCAATGGGTTATAAAAAAGATAAAACCGCGGAGTGCTATTAAATGAGAGGGTGGGAACTGGAGATAGGGGTGCAAAAGCCCCCTTTTTGGTTTTTTCAATATATCTCGTAAACAAAGCATAATTTTGAGATATTGTTCTTAATAAATTTTGTAGAGAATAAAATTTCCTATAATAATAATGTTTTTTAAAAATTTATAAAAAAAATTTCCTTAACAAAACAGTCAAAACAAACAAAAAAAAATCAAACAAAATCAATTTTTTTAGTTTTTTTACTTTTTTGGTTGTGTCTCTTATTTGGGCTGAGATAGACATTAACATTGCTCTAATAAAACATAGAAGATTAAATTTTCTTTGAAATGCTGGTCTCATCAAATTTTTTCATTGAAAATTAACCAAAATATGGCCATTTGAACCTATCTTTTTTTCGCAGATTCAGTTTTTCTCAAGTAAAAAAGAAAAATTTGAGGGGAAAGTACTATAACTTAGCAACCAAGAATTGATAGCGGTTTTTTGTAGAAGGGTTAAATACAATCATTTTTTACTATGGGAGGGGGTGTCTATCTTCCCCCGTTTAGGCGGAAGGGGTTATTAAAAAAAAGAAAAATACTTAAAATCAAAAAAATTTATTAAAAAACAACGGTAACACTTACAGTTATGAACGATACTTTTTTCAAAAGCTAAAATTATACACTAAATTTAAATTTTTAAGTTAAGTTATTTAAACCGACTATTTCGAAATAAACGATTTCAAAGTCAAAATTTTAGAAAAAAAAAGTTTAAAAAACACGTTGATTACTATTTTAAGAATGACTTTGGATTTCAATACGAAGTTTATCCATAAAGTAAACAGCCTCAATTGATTTCTTATCAAAAACTGAAAATCATTATGTTCCTATGCCTTCTTGTTTTCCTTAAAAAATTAAAAAATGCAAAAACTACTTTCTTTACCAGGCTCATTCATTTATTTTGAAAACAATTGATTTAAATAACTTAACTTAAAAATTTAAATTTAGTGTATAATTTTAGCTTTTGAAAAAAGTATCGTTCATAACTGTAAGTGTTACCGTTGTTTTTTAATAAATTTTTTTGATTTTAAGTATTTTTCTTTTTTTTAATAACCCCTTCCGCCTAAACGGGGGAAGATAGACACCCCCTCCCATAGTAAAAAATGATTGTATTTAACCCTTCTACAAAAAACCGCTATCAATTCTTGGTTGCTAAGTTATAGTACTTTCCCCTCAAATTTTTCTTTTTTACTTGAGAAAAACTGAATCTGCGAAAAAAAGATAGGTTCAAATGGCCATATTTTGGTTAATTTTCAATGAAAAAATTTGATGAGACCAGCATTTCAAAGAAAATTTAATCTTCTATGTTTTATTAGAGCAATGTTAATGTCTATCTCAGCCCAAATAAGAGACACAACCAAAAAAGTAAAAAAACTAAAAAAATTGATTTTGTTTGATTTTTTTTTTGTTTGTTTTGACTGTTTTGTTAAGGAAATTTTTTTTATAAATTTTTAAAAAACATTATTATTATAGGAAATTTTATTCTCTACAAAATTTATTAAGAACAATATCTCAAAATTATGCTTTGTTTACGAGATATATTGAAAAAACCAAAAAGGGGGCTTTTGCACCCCTATCTCCAGTTCCCACCCTCTCATTTAATAGCACTCCGCGGTTTTATCTTTTTTATAACCCATTGAAGGATTCCTGCAATAAAACCCGTGAACATCTTACTTCCTTTCTGAAAGACATAATTAATAGCCGTAATTTTGGCGTTGGTGAAAAAATAGAAGGTTTGGTAATTTTCAGTTTTCTCGAAAAGTAAAAGAGATTTTGACTTTTAGTTTTCGGTGTTTGACTCAAAATATATAAGAGAAATTAAAACAAAAAAAAATAATACTTGATTGGGTAAATTTTATGAAAAAAAAAACTGTTTGAACTTTTTTTGAATTTTTTTTCAAAATTTTGTGTTTGAAATTTTTTGTTTCAAAAACTATTCATCAAAAAACATTTATATAAAAACCAAAAAGTAGTATAACTTTTTACCTTTAAAAAAAGGTATCGTTTAGTTTTGTAAGTGTTGCCGTTCTCTTTAAATATTTTTTTTTTTGATTTAAGGTCGAGTTCTTAATTTAAAATTTTTTTCACATTCAAGTGCTTGGCAGACCGTTTTTGCCACGTCTCACGAGACTTTTTTTTTTGCAGTAACATGCCTGGGGATGTCCTTAAACATATTTCATAGGGGTGAATACTAAGCAATTACCTGCAAACTTTAGGTCGCTGGCTCTCGGTCTAATACTAGAAAAGTTCCTTCATCGAAGGCACGTGGGCCAAAATACTATATTGAGTTATAAAATTAATATTATTTACATTTACAAGTTTGAAACCCAAATTTGGATTGAATTGTTTGCAAATCACCGTAACATTGTGTTTTATCTTGGTAACGCAGTGGTATTTAAAGTTTTAAAGCTGATTTTTGGTAACAAACTATTAAGAATATTTAATTGAAATTAATTTTTCTGAAATTTAACTTCATAGGAGATCTACGTTGTTCCTATAGTTTCAAATAGGAATATCAGAGAGCTTAATTATATGATTTTACAAATAAAACTGAAATTTGCAGTAAAGTAACGTAGTTGTTTGGTTTTGATCACTTTCTGTTTGAACTGTCATAACTGTCTTTGAATTTATGAAATTGTTAATAGCATGTAAGTGGAAGTTGAATAGAATACAAATAATAATAATAATAAAACAAAAATAATAATATAGAAAGATCATTCCAAACATATCGGTGCAAATGTTATTTTATAATAAATATTGATTAAAACTTCTATTTTTTTTTTTTTTTCAAAATTCACTGTTCAAAGGGACAACTTTTTATTCTTTTTTATGGAAATGTCTATATAATTTTGTTTCTCTTACATTAAGCTTAATAGTCCAGTAATTTTAGGTTTTATCTGCGGGCTGAATTTTATCTATTGGGCTGAATTTTGTATACACCTTCGTTACGGCTTTGTAATGAAGATGTGAAAAATCGACATTAATACCGTGCCGGCGGCGCACAGTGTGTAATTTTGCCAATCTAGCGGAACTTTAATCAAAAATAAATGTCTCTCAAATGCGACAAAATTGGTATCATATGAAAGGTAAAACCTCTGGCAATAGAGTGTTGAAAAAAAAAACAAGAAAACAACTGTATTTACCGTTCAACAGAATCACAAACATCAGCTTGGTTCAAGAGAAAAAAAAATTGAAGCTCATTGCTTTTCTTGTGTCAAGTTGATAACAGAGTGGTCAAGTGGAAAATAAGTTGTGTAAATTAAATTTATTTTATTTATTTTTGGTAATATATTAGAACTTCTCAGGGTAAGTAATTTTTTTGTGCACTTACAAATAAAAAAAAAAAAGTCGTTTGTTTGAAGTCCTTAAAAGTGATGTTTTTTAATTGTGTTCTGTAACTTTGTGAAGCGTTTTAAAAATGTATCCTCGTGTATATTTCGTGTTATTGGGTTTAAAATCTCCGTTGGTATATTCTGTGTTAGAATTCGTTTACTTTCCATGCTTTAGACTGCTGACCCCATACAAATTTTTTTTTTTTGTTCAGGTACATAGGCCAAAAACCAATTTTTTGATCTTTTGAAAAATCGCACATCACATTTTTACAAATTGAAAATGACTTTTTTAGATTCTTGTTGGCAAAATAAGACAAAAAGATTAAATAAAATTTTTCGATATTTTGCTTCGTTTTCGAAATAGAGACAGTTTAAGAACCAACTCCCAAAATCGTTTGCTCGATGTCGGCTCTTCCCCACCCATTGTGGTACATTTTGTACTCGTATACCACATATTGGACATATAGTAAGATATATAATTTTGAAAATCAATAAAACCCTTGTAGAAATACAATACTAAACAAAATTAAGCTGGTTTGCATCAAAAAAATTAAGTTTACTTGGAATTAGAATTAAGTACTGCTAGATTGGCAAAATTGCACACTGTGCGGCGTTAGACGTTATAGAGGTCAAAAGGTCACGAAAATCAATTTTTCGCATATATCTCGCGACCTGTTGCTCGGAGGTCAATAGGGGTCTGTTGAAAAATTGTTCGTCATAAAATTATCTACAGATATTGTCTTACGCATTTTTCTGTAAAATCAACCGTTTTCGGAATAGAGAAATTTTGAGGTTTAATTTTGTTTCACAAAAAAGCCATTCATATGATAATGAAAAAAAAAGTTAAGTGGTCTATTATGGTTATTTTTTAAGTATCTGCGTTTCCAAATATGAGTTTTTGAAAAACACCCAATTTTTTGGGGGTATTTTTGGGTGCGTTTTTATTTTTAGCAATTTTTCGTAGCATTCAAAAAATCTCAAACTTATAAAACATATAGCTTATGATCGTGCGCATGCATGTGCAAAAAATTGGTATTCTTAAATTTTTTTTGACCGAATAACGGGAAAATAAGTTTTTTTTTTGTTCCAAGTTTTTTGACCATTTTGAACCGTTTTTTATTTTTATTTTTTTTTTCAACAGATAAATGAATGAAATTTATAAGTTCGATAGATATTCGCCAGAACTATATTTGTGCAAAAATATTTGTGCAAAATTTCAATTAATTTCGTATTCACAATTTTAAGATAACGGTAAAATAAAGTTCTATTTTTCAATACGTTTTTTCTTTTGATCTACCTAGCAGATACAAATTTAATTTAACTTTATTGAGTATCCTGAAATTGCGCGCGCTTTTAAACATTTTCCAAACCTTTTTTTAATTTTTTGCAGAATTTTGTAAAACAGAATTGTGAAAAGCAGAATTTTGAAAAACAGAATTTTGAAAAGCAGAATTTTGTAAAACAGAACTTTGAAAGCAGAATTTTGAAAAAAGAATTTTGACCCCTGTAGAATTTTGACTTTTGAATTTATTCTAGAAACACTATTAAACTTTTTAATGATGTAATTTTTGTGTAAGCTTTTGATATAAAAAATTGGGGTTGGGGTCAAAATTCTGCCGGAGTCAAAATTCTTTTATCAAAATTCTGCTTTAAAAAATTCTGCTTTTCAAAATTCTGTTTTTCAAAATTCTGTTTTTCAAAATTCTGCTTTTCATAATTCTGCTTTTCAAAATTCTGCAAAAAAATTAAAAAAGGGTTTGGAAAATGTTAAAAAGCGCGCGCTTTTTAACATTTTCCAAACCCTTTTTTAATTTATTGCAGAATTCTGTAAAATCATCTCTTTGAAAATTTGTCATTTTTTGCGTATTAATTTTTTGTTTTATAAATGAATAAATTTGAAAATATAAAGAAAAGGTTTTTAATATAAAACATTTCCGAAAATAATTTAAAATTTATTAATTTATCAAATTAAGATGAATATTCAAAAATTTTAAAAAGAAAAGGAATATTTTGTATCAAACAACATCGGTTCCAATTAGTTTACATATTACAGCATATGGAATTCAAAAAATATTTGCGACACTTAAATAAAAAAAAATTAGGAAAGTACCAATGTTGAATTACTTTAATGAGGTGTATTTTTTTTAGCCATTGCATATGCTATAAAAAAAACAGAATTGGCAGAATTTTTTTGTTCAAATATAATGCTGTCAGAATTTTGAAAAGCAGAATTTTAAAAAGCAGAATTTTGAAAAACAGAATAGAAAAAAAGCAGAATTTTGAAAATCAGAATTTTCGCTAAAAAGCAGAATTCTGAAGCCAGAATTTTGACCCGATCCCAAAAAATTGATATAATGAGAAGAGAAAAAGAAAAACGTATTTTTTTTTAGCTTTTTCTTGTAAATTGTGATAGAATGCAAAAAATTATTCCGTTTTTCTACAAAAGAAACAAATACCTATACATACATAAATATGTTAGGTCTTAATCTTTAGCTAAAGTACTTTACTATAAGACTATACATTTTTTTACCACACAGAAAATAATAACTTTCGTAAAAATATGAAAATTGTTTCATACACTACATTTTCGAAAATATGTAATTTTTCGTAACATGAAAACCTTCATCTTACTATTATACAAAAAAAGACTTTTGTTTGTTTGTCCGGTTTTGCATTTGTATTCGCAAAACAGACAAAACAACAAAAATCTGTCTTTACAAATATGTTTAATACTTACAGTCATAAGCTATTCTGAAAAGAGAAATTATGGTTAATTATCCTAACAATTTAATTTTTTACACTTAACTCCATTATTTTCTTGGAAATTTTGTGTTTGTGAAATTATCAAAAACAAAGTGACAGCTAAAACTGTCAGTCAAAGCTGTCACTCAGACTCTTTCATTATTCATTACATTTCGTTCCATTTCTTTGATTTTCATTAAGGTTGATACCCATTGCAGTTTTATTGCTGTACGTACGCACTGATACCGCATATTTTCTGGTGGTTTCCCGCAATTGAAAACTTACAGAAAATGTGCAGACAGCAGAAAATTTGTATACCCTTCAAGCAAGAAAACTAAGTTCAGAAAAAACATTCCGACCACAAAACGAGAAAAACGGGGTTGCACTCACACACTTGCAACTTTTTGTGTATGAGCACAAAGTCGAAGGAGAAATCGTGGTGAAAAAACCAATACATATAAAATCGGCTCCGCGGTGATTATCAAAAACCTGGCCATAATTATTTTTCGTGGTTTTTGTTATTATTTCTGTTTAAAATGAGTATTCCTACAAGAATATACAATATAAACCTAGTTTTTGTTATTTTTATTTTTTTACCAAAAACAAAAAAAAAATTGATTAATGTACTCCGCCTGTCGACATTATTTTTCTCAAATTTTGTTCTCATCCCTTATACGCAATTCTCAGTTTCTTTTCTCTCATCCTAAACCTTAATTAAGATCACCCAAAATAAAATACACTAATAACATCAGTAAATTTAATTTAAAAATAAAAAAAAACGTTGCATAAAGTAAGGAGTATTTTCTATCAGAAAGTGAAAAACTAATTGACCTTCGATTCTCTAAAGAGCACCTAAGAGCACCCAATTTTTGTTGCATTGTATTAAAGAATATATAAACTAACTCATAAGTTTCAATTCATCGCAGAATAACGGGGTATACTAAAACAAAATCATTAAAGTTCAAATAATAACTTACCAAAAATATCAAGTTTTTAGATACTAGTTAGTTAGCCCGAATTAAAATAAAAACAACCATCTTCCATTTTCAAAACTTTATTAATAAACTTAATAAATAACACCGGCACACAAAAAAAAAAAAGTGTCATGTACCAGGAACCAGACCTATCTTTCCATATGTTTTTGGACCCGCTGAATCCGAATTTCAAGTCCGTTTGGCCCTGTCACCCTCCAGTTTTGAGTAATATGCAAAAAACTCAAAAAAAGGTAGTTTTTGGGGTCTTTTTTACACTTTTCTCAAAACTGGAGGGTGACCGGGCAAAACGGACTTGAAATTCGGATTCAGCGGTCCCAAAAACATATAGAAAGATAGGTCTGGTTTCTGATTCATACAACTTTTTTTTTTGTGTGCCAGCACTGTCGCGACATGTCGCTGTCATACCCGGCACACACAAAAAAAAATTTCATGTACCAGGAAGCAGACCTATCTTTCTATATGTTTTTGGGACCGCTGAATCCGATTTTCAAGTCCGTTTTGCCCGGTCACCCTTCAGTTTTGAGAAAAATGCAAAAAACTCCAAAAAAGTCATAAAAATTCAAACAAAATGCACTCATAGCTCAAAACTGGAGGGTGATGGGGCCAAACGGACTTCAAATTCGGATTCAGCGTGCCCAAAAACATATAGAAAGATAGGTCTGGTTCCTGGTACATGACACTTTTTTTTTTTTGTGTGCCGGTGTAATTAAAGAAGAATTCTCCATTTAAATTTTTTTAGATTTCTATCACAACACTTCGATATCGCATATAGAATAACACTTGCCAAAATACTTCGCATTCAAATAAAAATGAGGTAGATGTAACAGTTAACTTTGAACTCATTTTTTAACAAGACACGATCGAAAAACAAAAAAATGAGTGCAGTATATTGACACATGCTTATTTTGCACCCACTTTGCCAAACTTTTTGGTGTCAATTTTGATTTTCAGAAAATCGACTTATGACCAGGTTCTTACTGCAAATACTCCTATGTGCGCCGTCGGACCCGTTTCGTAGTCGAAGTCGGACTCAGCACCACCTGAGGTGGAGTGGATTCGGACTCGTTTGCTTGAAGGGTACCTACTCTTTTTCACAAACTAATTGCGCTAGCAGGAAAAAAAGATTATTACTGACATCCTACACAGATAGACAAAGGGCCGGTTGTAAAAAGGTGGTTCAGTCTTGGTTCAGGAATTGAACTCGCCGATTTAAGAGAAAACCTTTTTCAAAGACATGTTCATGAACCGGACTTCGTTTATTTCCAGTGGAGGAGGCCTGTTAAGGATTCTTCACCAATTTGACATATGGGAATGAACTATATTTTGAGACAAAAATGTATATTTCTTGGTAAATGTCACCCAATTGCTCTAAATTCTAAATCCACCTTTTTCTAGAGCCGAAAAAAAAATCGTCAAATTTCGGAGTTTTTGGTGTTTTTTAGGATGTGTGTGAAACTTTTCACACACATTTTCATTTTGCGAGATTTGCTTGGTGAATAATGGGTTAATGTACGCGGTAGAGGTATGGGTAATGGTACGGATACTTGAATGAAAAAAATTCATCATCTAATTATTGATGTTTCAGTTTCTAAATTTTTAAATACAATTATCCGTAACCCTACCGCATACCCTTCCGGTATGGGCAAACCTTCAAGGCTTTACCACGCTGGAAGGGTATGTGGTAGCGGTACGGGTAACTGTATGAAAAAAATCCTAACTGGAACATCAATATTCAGGTGTGAATTTTGTTAAAATATAATATGTAATATGAAAAAAATCCAAACTGGAACATCAATATTCAGGTGTGAATTTTTTTTAAATATAATATGTATGAAAAAAATCGAAACTGTAACATCAATACACAGGTTTGGAATTTTGTTCATTGTAGCGGTACGGGCACCAGTATCGCTACCGAATACCTTCTGATGTGGTTCATACAAAAAAGGCTTGCGCTTGGCCACACCGAAGGATACATGCGATAGCGGTAAGGGTAATTGTATGAAAAAAATTCCAAACTGGAACAACAAAATATAGGGCATTGTCTCTGATTTATATTCATTTATTTTTTTAGCCTAGGTCTTCAAATACGTCAGAAAATTCAAAATGTACTTTTGATTTTTTTTTATATGCAAATTGCGATACCTATTAGATTTACTCTTTCCCTCTATAAAGCCTGGTACGCTGCTCGCGCTAAATTTTAGCTCCCATACAAATTATCGAAAATTTTTAGCCGAGATAAAATGGATCCCATACAAGTTATCGATAACTTGTATGGGAATTTTATCTCAGCTAAAATTTAGCGCGAGCAGCGTACCAGGCTTGACTCAGAAGTAAGAAAAATGTAGTTAGGGCCTTAACGAGATTATGGGCAGTATGGTGTGTATTAATTGGAAATAACGAAATAAAAAAAATGAAAACGGAAAAGCAATCAATGAAAATATGAATCAAAACTATTGTTTTCAGAATTTATTTGAACTTCATATTTATATTTTCCTAAAAAATAAATGATTTTTTTTTTCAAAGACAATCCAATTAAATGAAAAAAGTACATGTTCGCTGTTGTCAACTGAATTCAGATGATTTTCTGCTTTCAACGTAAAAATAACTGAACTTTAGTTCAGGTGGTGTAATATTAATGGCCGGCTTCATAGCACTACAACAAGGATTTGCTTGTACGTTGAAACCAAAAGATCGTCTGAATGTCAGATGACATCAGGAAACAATGTACTTTTTCCATTTAATTAGATTTCGCCATTTTTGTGTGGATATCATAGCCTAAGGGCGTTGAAATTCGCGAGAATTTTAACGCTCTAAAGGCGACTTAATGGGTGCGTTCACGTACTCGTCTTAAGGATAAGATACTAAGGTATCTTGGATAGCCTATTAATGCGCACGTGAACGTACCCAATTCCAAAACGAAATAATGAAAAAACGAAGTAATCCATAACAAAATAAACTAAAAACGAATTCATAAGAAAACGAAGTATAAGTTTGTCGAAATAAGGAAAAAAGAAATAAATAAAAAACTAAACAACAAAAATACGAAACAATAAAAAGCGAATCGAGACGAAACAACCAAAAACCGAAATATGAAAATCGAAACAAACCATACCCAGTGAGAAATGTTCAAAAGCAATAAAAAAGCTAGTGGTGCAAAAAAATTAGTTGAGCAAGCGCTCAAGAAGCGGATGCTTAGCAAGAGGAGTTAAAAAAATTGGTGAACGATGAGAAAAGAGGAAAGTAAGTAGGATTCGAAAAAAAAATTTTGTCTCTTGAAATATTCTTATTTTTTTTATTTCTATTTTTTTTTTTTTTTTTTCAGATTCCAAAAATCATCCTAATCTATTCTATTGTAAATTATGCATGGTACTTGATTGGGACCCAAAAAATAAGAGACAATAATAACGGAAACAAATCTACGACAAGCGTGTAAACCCCTCAAGCGGTGATCTGGAACACGTCAAAAGCCGATCATGGAGCATCCAACCATTTCTGAGATGACATCAAATCCCTGAATAATTTAATTAAAATAAAAGTTTTTATGGAATAGCTCCATTGTTGTTAATTTTAACAAAAAATGACAAAGTTAAGACTTATCAACAATAAAATTATCTAAAAAATTATATACAAACCAATTTCGTGAGTTGATTAAATGAAATTTTATAGTTGGTCAAAGTGCGGTTGCAAGGTAGAAGCAAAATGAAATTTTTTCATATATCTCTCGTCGCGAAAATATAAAGACTTTAACAGCTCATACATATCTTGAGAGATGGACGATACCACCAAATATAATTTCTACGAGCTCCACAAAAAAACCTGCGAGCAAATCCCAAGCTACGATATTAAAATTGTCCTGGGAGATTTTAATGCAAAGCTAAGAAGAGAAGATATCTTTGGAAGCACAGTCGGAAAGCATAGCCAGCACGACAACACATCCGATAACGGATTCCGGCAAGCACATGCAGCTAAACAGAAAGCATACAAAGCGGCGCTGCACAGAAGGACAAGAGCTGCCAATTAGCTCTACAAGCGAAAAAGAACAGAGGAACATCGGCTTCTCAGGAGAAAAAAGAGGCAAAACGAGAAAGAAGCGATCGTGGAAATAGAGGGATGCTATAACAGGAATGAAGGTAAAAGGAACATCTCAGGGGTATAAACCTAGAACTGAAGCCTGTAAAGACCAACAGGGAAACATCGTAGCAGAGACGCAAGCGATGTTGAGAATATGGAAAGACCACTTCTGCAATCTCTACAATGGCGATGACGAAGCCAACCCCGCCCAAAGACAGATTGCACCATTCAATATCGACGATGAAGGCCAACATTTCCGCCCCCCGACCTGCAAGAAGTGAAGGCAGTCATATCCAAGCTTAAGTCAAACAAAGCCGCTGGAGCTGACGGCCTTGCCGAACAATTTAAAGCAGCAGGAGATGACCTGGTTAGGAGTATGCACCAGCTCATCTGCCGAATATGGTCGGAGGAAAGCATGCCCACAGAATGGAATATCAGCATCGTGTGCCCGATCCTTAAGAAAGGAGACCCTCTAATCTGCGCCAACTAACGAGGAATCATATATGATCCTCACTGCTGTACTATGTGAACGTCTGAAGCCGTTCGTCAACAATCTGATAGGTCCTTATCAGTGTGGCTTTAGACCAGGAAAGTCCACCATCGATAAAATATTCACATTACGGCAGATCTTGGAAAAAAACCCAGGAACAACAAATCGATACCCACCACCTGTTCATCGATTTTAAAGCCGCGTATGACAGTATCTACAGAGATGAATTGTTTAGAGCTATGTCTAGTTTTGGCATCCCTGCAAAGCTCGTCCGAGAATGCACGCTGCCCCGTCAGAGTCGGTAAAGACCTAACCGAAGCATTTCATGTCGAAAAAGGTTTTAGACAAGGCGACGCACTGTCATGCGACTTCTTTAACATCGTCCTTGAAAGAATTATACAGAACTCAAACACCAGAGGCACTATCTTTCAAAAGTCCGTCCACTTGCTTGCATATGCCGACGATATTGACATAATCGGAAGAACTCAGCGTGATGTCAATGGCGCTTTTGTAAGCATCGAAACAGAAGCGGCAAAAATGGGTTTAAGGAACAATGAGGGCGAAACCAAGTATATGCTGTCGTCATAAAAGGACACACAACACCGACGCATTGGACAAAACGTCACCATCGACAGCCATAACTTCGAGGTAGTAAAGGACTTCGTCTACCTAGGCTCCGCTATAAACACGGACAACAACATCAGCGCTGAAATCAAACGGAGAATTACTCTTGTCAACCGCTGCTACTTTGGTTTGAGAAGGCAATAGACCAGCAAAACCCTCTCTCGAGCAACTAATGTGTCCCTATACAAAACCCTTATCATCCCAGTCCTGCTATATGGTGCAGAAGCATGGACTTTAACGAAGGCGGATGAAAACATCTTGAATTGCTTCGAGAGAAAAGTTCTTTGTGCGATTTTGGTCCCGTGTGTATTGATGGTGATTGGAGAAGAAGATACAACAACGAGCTTTACGGGTTGTACAAGGACGCTAACCTAGCCAAGAGAGTGAAGGTGGAGCGCATGGACAACAATGCTCCGGCCCGGAAAGTTTTCGACTCCAACCCAGAGGGACGGCGCAGTAGAGGAAGACCTCGTCTGAGGTGGCGCAACCAAGTGGAAGGGGGCCTCAATCAACTTGGCGTGTAAAACTGGAAGCAGCGAGCTAAAGATAGAGCTGGCTGGCGAAGCTTGTTGGTTGAGGCCAAAATCCACAGCGGATTGTAAAGTAAGTAAGTACATATCTTGAGTTCTACTAATCGCATCGCTGAAATTGAGATGTTCAAATTTAGGAAAAATTACAGAGTATCAGTCCTTATATTTAGAATTTAAAATAGTGTCAATTAAGTCCTTTCATATTAATTGGAAAACTCACTTTATTTAACCCCCCGAAAACCTATAAAGCTCAACATTAAAGATTCCAAACTTTGAACTCGATATTTAGACGCATACTATTATTAAAGTGTTTACTTATATTTCGGTTATTTCTCTACTATTAATAGCAGAAAACTTGCTTTTTTCTCTCTTTTGACTAGACTAGTACCTAGTGAATTTCGGCTTCTACAATATGGTGGTTACAATAACGATTGTGGCCTCATTTTCTAGATAATTATAAGTACTATAGTTCATTCTTCAAGAATTACAAAAACAAATCAAAAGTTCGTCAGATATATGAAAAAATGTCATTTTGCCTCAACCTTGCGACTTGTGAGCCAAACCGACACTTTGATTAACTATAAATTTTTTTTATTCAACCCACGGAATTGCTTTGTATGACATTATTTAGATAATTTTATTGTTAAGAAGCCTTACCTTTGTTGTTTTTTGTTAAAATGATAGACAATGGAGCTATTCAATAAAAACGATACCAAATGTCTTTTCCAAGATGGCTGCTGCTCCCGACGCACGTCCGCTATCATCCCAACAAATTGACTTTTTTGATAAGGACAACCCTTAGAGGATATAATATATGGAGTGCTTGTGCTGTTAGTTCCTTGAAGCTTTTATAGAGGGCTCTAGTTTCCATAAGTTTTTCGATGAGTGCATGCCTCCATTTTATTTTCATTTGATGGCTGTCATCAACAAGCGTGTTTATTTACAGCTGCGGAACCGGACTCGCACTGAAAAACGAAGGCATCGACCCCTATCCATGCATATGGCGTTACAATGTATTAGGTTTTAGGTATAGGAACAAGCACTCCATATATTATATCCTCTAAGGACAACCACCCCAACACATTCCCTAAAAAATATGTTGTCCCGCGAAAAATGCGATTTGATGCCGATATTTTGGCTTTTGCCTGGGCTGTTGGTACCGAGGTGATCATTGCTTTAAAATCCTAGTGACCTGTTTTCATATCCTGAAGTACCTACCTTAGTTTTTTTTTCTTACATTGGGTCATATTCATAAAAAATAGTAAATGCTTTTACTTGAAAAATTCTAAAGTATGAACGTTTTTTATCCACATTTTGTGCATATCAAACCTAGTTTATACTTATTGTTATTAATTTCATATTGCTAGTAGTTTATGTAGTTTGTCATGTCGTTTCGCAATAGGTATTGTGAATCGTGAACTAAAAGAGAAAACCTATCATACGTTTTAATTTAAATGTCTCCAAATTTCAAGATATTTTACACGAAGAGCTCAGCCAAATTATAATACAGGCAAAAATAATAAAAATGCTTATCTGTGTATACATGTACCTACATAAACCATTATGCATACATAGATATTTAATAATAAATAAATAAATAATAAACTTTTCAAGAAATCTGAAAATGATATCGCGCGTATAATCTATAATGTTT
Organism: Episyrphus balteatus; assembly: GCF_945859705.1. Classification (NCBI taxonomy): domain Eukaryota; kingdom Metazoa; phylum Arthropoda; class Insecta; order Diptera; family Syrphidae; genus Episyrphus; species Episyrphus balteatus. The sequence continues at coordinate 96,642,095 of NC_079134.1, read as the reverse complement.
GAAAGCGACGCACGGCCATGGTTGATATGATTGTATTGTGCTGCGGTAAGCGGCGCGCACGGCGCGGTCATTGCACTTTTAGCAGAACGCATATTTCAAGTTTCACCATATTTTCTATGATAGAATAAATTATGGGTTGTGGGTATTAACAATGCCCTATGAATGACTACCAGCTAAATATAGCACTTATTTGGGAAACAAGCATTCTGTCTTCTGTGAATGTAGCAAAATTAATAAAAAAAAAAATAAAAGGGGTAGGTACCTAGATAAGTAGGAAGTATTTTAAAAATAGAATGAAGGTTTTAGGCAGATATATCTACTCTATTTTGAACACCAATTTTATGTTCGTATTTTGCCTTTTAGGTAATGAAAACCAAAACAAACTTTAATTCCAGTTTGAAATGAAAAAAAACTGCGTCGATCAGTAGATATCATTTGATTCTTTTTAGTTATGTCATTGGTAGGGTTACCATTCTATCCCCCACTTACTAATCTGCCCCCAATAACTCAAGCATCCATGATTTATTTTTATTTTAGAGCAGAATTTATTCTTCGCAAAACAAATTCAAATTTTCACATCGTGATCAGGGTTAAAAAAAATCATTTTTTTTTAGTGCATTTGTTTTCATATCAGATTAAAAAAGAAATAATTATTTCAAACAAAAAAATTGGATAAAAAAATTGTATTTCAACTGAAAAATATTTGCATGGAAAATATAATTACTTTGCATTTAAAAACAAATTTTATTGCAAACAAAAAATGTTTTGGATTGAAAAAAAAAATCAAAAAAATCAAAAATCAAATGGTAACCCCAGTGATTAAGGAAAATCTGGAAAAAAAATTTGGAACCAAGGATAAAAAAGTCTATAAAAAAATTTGGGTCGTAGTAGGGTGTTTTTTCGCGGACAAGAGGGAGGGGGTGAAGCTCAAAAGTATAGTGGAAAAAATTGTTTATGATATATCATGATATGACTCTTAGAAAATTTATTGCCGATTAAAAACAAGGGTACCTACTTGTTTTTTTACCTCAACAGGTAAAATATGTATAACCGAAACGTATGTGAAAAACATGCTACACTGATAAAATCCGGAATGAAGGTTTAAGATAAAGCAGGGACAAAGGATTAATAAAGTTCTTAAAATCATTTTTGGTGAAAGGGTGTTTTTTTTATGGGTTAAGTTGTGTGTGAGGAAGGTATCATAACAGCTGACTTAAATTTTATTAATTTTTAAAACATGCAAATTTCGTAAAATTACGAAAATCCTTTCATACACTACATTTTCGTTGGCCCAACGAAACTTTCGTTGGCTCAACGAAAATATGTAATTTTTCGTAATATGAAAACCTTCATCAATTAATGAAAACGTTTCATACACTTTTTCTCCCTTTTTAGTGCCAAAAAATCCAATTCAATGAAAAGATTCATCAATTAACGAAAAATTTCATACTCATTTTAAAGAATAAAAATAAGAATTTTTTTCTTACTTTATCAAAGTTTTAATTAAGTAACGAAAAAATTCATTAACTTATGAAATTCAACATTAACTAACGAAAATCTTCATAAGCTTATGAAAATTCTTCATATACTAATGAAATATTACATTGGCTTATGAAAAAATACATCAGTTAACGAAAAAAATCGTGGCCTTACAAAAAAAAACGTAGACTTGGGTGCATTTCTGTTTTAATGATTAAAAATTTAATCTTGCTTTATATAGTTCACATTAGGTTTTTGTTTAAAAATCTATGTAAGTTGAGCTGAATATAAAAAATATTTGCGTATTGACAAGGTGTCTCACGATAAGTCGGACTCATCAGTTGACTTAAGTGAGCTCAACCTTGTTGAAACGCCAATTTTTGGTTTGGACTGTAAATTAATAATTTAACAAGTCCAATAAATAAATACTTTAATCTACTAAAAAAAAATTGTATGAAGTAGGTACATCGAAAAGTTTCGTTAGCTAACGAATATTTTTTCGTAATTTAATTAAAATATTCATAAAATTTACGAAAAAATTCGTTAGCTAACGAAAGTTCTTTCATAAATTAATCAAAAAATAAATTGACTAACGAAAAATATCACCGTGGTTAATTAAATTTTACGTTAATCGATGAAAAATTTCGTAAAGTGATGTAAAAATTCATTAACTCTCGATCAAAAATTTTTATGAAAAATTTCATTAAAATACTACAGTTTTCGTTGATTGATGAAGTTCTTCATTAACGTATGAAAGCCATTTCGTTGAGCCAATTAAATTTTTCATCGGCTGAAAATTAATTAAATTTTCGTTGGCTCAACGAATTTTTTCGTTGTATTTACGTAAGGATTTGGTTCAGTGTGGTGAAAAAGTTTTGGTTGGTATAAGAATTAAGAATCTATAAAGTGTACAAAATTATCTTGAGTGAAAAGGTGTTTTTTTTTAAGAAATGATGAAATTCGGAATTAGTAGGTACCACAAGAACTGAGAAAAAATTGTTACACCACTGAAAATTGGTAAAAATGGGTGATATACATAAAAAGGTAGTTCTTACTTAAAGTAAAAGGTGAAAGTAAATACTATAAATTCTAGTAAAAGGTAAAATTCATAGTATTTACTTAGTTTCGTATTCATAGAAAAAAGTACCTGCTAGCTGCTAGCAGGCAAATACTTTTAGTAGATACTAAATAATTCATCCAAGTAAATACTATTTTTTTTTAGATAATTGGCATTCGTTTCGTATTTAAGCCTAGTAGGTATGCTGCTGAAGCGAAACGAAAACTTTCTTACGAAACAAGCACAACGAAATTGTGAACTAATTTTTTTTTAGCTTGGACAACGAAATTCTTACCTATGCCCGAACATTTGGAAAAATTAAAATCATTCGTCACAAGCATTTAATTTTCGAGGGTATTTTACCTGCTAAAAAAGAGTTTTTTGACTCTGGCCTTACAAATAAATTTTTCTGAAAGTTTTACCGTGTAATCCAATACAATTTTTTACTGTTTCTACAATTTTGTGAGTCAAAAGTAAACTTAATAGCAGCATAAAAAATTGAACTCGAGATAACAATCAGACATGACGGCTCTAACGTAGAAAATTTGGACCCTAATTAACGGTATTTCCTTTGAACTGAACCGTTTCTTGAAAACGACACCACCGATTTCAATTAAAACTTTTGAACAAAAACTTTTTAGTGGCCTTAATATTAGAATAAAGAAAAATTTTCAATAAAATCATTTTTGGATTAAAAAAAAAAATCGAAATTTTGTAAGAAAAATCTACTTTGAAAACGACTCAACGAATTTTATTCAAACTTTGTCTTTATTTATCAATTAATACTTTTCTTTTAATGGTATAAGTACCATTTTTTTGAAAAAATTTGTGAACAATTTTTATATGAAAAAAAAACTTCTTTTAAAAATAAGCGGCTCTAGATTTCCAAAGTTTTTTTTTTTAAATACACCCAATGCTTCATATATAACAGAAACCAAGAACCCAAACAGTCCATACAAATATTTTAGGTGAAAGGGTGTTTTTTTTTTTTTTAAATAGGGAAAATCCGCGATAAGTCCATTCAAATCAATGGTATAAAAGGTAACCTTAGATACGAAATTCATTAAATATGTTCTCTTTCCCATGAAATCTTTAAATTTTTTCATGTGAAAAATATGCAAAAGTGTGTAATACTAGAGTAATATTAATGGTACCCTATTGAAACTCAGCAATTATCTTACTAGAAACAAGAGTCTAAAGTGTCTATAAAAATATCATGGTTAAAAGGTTGTTTTTTTGAGTGAAAACAAAAATGATAGGTCACCCTAATGAAATATGGTAAAAACATTGACTTTGGGATAAAAAGCAAGAACAAAGAGTTTTTATAAAAAAATTTAGGTGAAAGGGTGGTTTTTTCGAAGAGACAGTAAAATCTGTAATTGGTCCCAAAAAGCCAAAGATTCTTTTTATTTTTGGTTTTGATGACAAATTAAACGTTTTTACTTAAGTTCTTAGACGTTTTACATGAAACTTTTTCTCCAAGTTTTAAAAATTAATAAAATTTAAGTTAGCTGTAATGATACCTTTCTCACACATAACTCAGCCCATCAAAAAAACACCCTTTCACCAAAAATATTTTTAAGAACTTTTTGAATTCCTGCTTTATTTAAAACCTTTATCCCGAATTTCATCAGTGTAGCATGTTTTTCGAAGGCCCTTAAAGCTCGAATCCATGGGCTGCGAGCACCCCAAAGAGAGTAAGAAAAATTCTCAGGTAAGTTTTCTGATGATATCAATAAAAAGTTGATCAATTCAGGGTTAATCCAATACTGTGTCATTTTATTGTATCCTTATTTAAGTCTGAATGTTTAAAAAATAATTGACAAATGGTAAATGTTTCATAAATTAATTTATCGAAAAGTCCAGCTACGTGAAAACAGAAAATAAAGAGGTTTTCTAGAAAAAAGAAGTTTTGGTTTTTTGTTAATTACTTAAAATGACAAGATATTTTGGAATGCGGTTGTCTTTTTTTGTTTAAAAACAAATAAGAGTATCGAATTTTTAAAACTTAATCAGTACTTAATTACATACAATTTTGAGAAAAATTAGTTTGAAATTTTTTTTCCATTTGTTTTTTCAAAGTTTTGATTTTGAAAATTGATTTTTCAAAAACTGTACCTTTACTTAAAATTTTTGTAAAAGACTAGGTTTTTGGCTTTACAAAAAGGTTTAGCACGTTGTTGTAGGTGTAACCGTTAATTTTTAATATTTTTTTTCCAAATTAAGTCAATTTTTTTTAAATTGCCCCTCCCCGCTAAACGAAGGGGGATTGACCCCCCCTCCTATACGATTTTTTTCTTGTCTCGACCCAACCTACACGCTCCAGCTTTTTGGCACATTACTCCTGAATCACCCTGTATAAATACAGTTACCTATTTTGTAAAATATAATATATGATGAAAAATATGAAGAATTTACTACTTTTTAAATGAACCCATCCAAACTCCCACATTGATCATCAATTGCTAATAAGAAACAATGACTCATCTTCTCTCCTACGTGAAATCAACCTAAACACAAATCCCCGAAGTCTCCGCTCTCCTCCCTTATTTTAACTTTCCCGTCATCGAACCAATTATGGCCACTTTGAACCTATGTCCAGAATACTAAGGAACTCGAACGAAGCGATGCCCTCCTTTGACTTCCATGTAAGTAAATCGTCACTTAGAAGAAATCTCCGGAATACCCTGCTGCACTAATCATTCCCATCTTATGCCCCGATATAAACACCTCCATCCAAACCCCCTTATTTTTTAAGCTTGGTTTTTAATATAGTTTTTGGTTTTTTTTTTTGTTGTTTCCCATAAATCATAAAACAACATTAAGGTAGGCCTTAGGGCCCGGTCTTAATACAACAAAAATAATACAAAACAAGAATAAAAAAAAAAGTTAAATTAGTCTTATGTTAATATTTCTCTGAATTCTTTATGTTTCACCGTACCGAAAACCAATTTAATAGTCAGTTTAAAGGCTAACGATCGGATAAAATTGTATAGTTGAGTTTCCCAACTATAAAATTTAACCGAGCTTCAGCGTTTAAACTAACTATTAAATTGGTTTTTGGACTGGTGAAATATGTAGAATTCATAAAAATATTAACGTGAGCTTTAAATTTGATTTATTAGTAGGGCCCATGATCTTCTACTCAAAGAGATAGGTATGTGTAGTTGTTGTACTACAGAAATCTAGTAAACTACCACCTCCAATGGAACATTATAAGGTCTAGGAAGTTGATCATATTTTTACTTTCCACTACGGAAGTGAATTTTATTTTTTCGGTTATGCTGTTGATGTAGTTTTAAAGTAAATTTCTAATTGTCTGAGTGTTCCGTCGAAGTTGTTGGATGCGTCGTAGATGTATCGTGAATACGTTGTTATTTTTGTAGTTGTGTGCTAAAGCTACATAAGATGTAGGTATCTTACATTCTGGAAGTCGTTAAATAAAAGTCTGCAATTAGACCACTTAAAGGTGAATCCATTGTAAGGCATTCTTTTTGTGTGTAAAAAGGCCAGTCATTATGTCGGAAAAAACGGCTTAGAAATGCGAAATGACCGAGAAAGTTAAATTTTGGATATGTTGTAGGGGATGCTTAAAAAAGCTTAACTTGAAGATTTCGACCAAGATTTCCTACGAGCTTTTTCCGCAATAACTTTTTTGACAATAACTCGGCTTTCCTTTGAGACACCAAAATTTTACAAGGTGTTTTTTTGTAGCTTTTACCATGTTAAAATCAAATTTGTAGACCCTGTTCAGACCTACAATTTCGTATTTTAATTTTTTTTTTGGACAAAAATTACGACCTCCAGCCGCCTGCAAAGTCGTTTAGTCCGCACCCTCCGCCAAGCAAGCCGTTCGTTCGGTTGTGAAAAAAAACAATCATTCATGTTTTTTTTAATGCCAAAAAAAAAAAATACGAAATTGTAGGTTTGAACAGGGTCTATAAATTTGATTTTAGTATTTTTTTGGATATTCATCACCAAAAAAATAGATAATGTCAAAAAACAAATCGCATATCGTAAATTTTTGACTTTTTTGATCGATATCTCGAAAACGGTTCATGATACGCAAAAAATGTGTATGCATGAATTGTAGAACATGGTAAAAGCTACAAAAAAGCTTTGTATAAAATTTTCGTAGAATTCATAAAAATATTAACGTGAGCTTTAAATGAAGGATAGCCGAGTTATTGTCAAAAAAGTTATTGCGGAAAAAGCTGATAGGAAATCTTGGTCGAAAACTTCAAGTTAGGCTTTTTCAAGCATCCCCTACAACATATCCAAAATTTAGCTTTCTCGGTCATTTTTCATTTCCAAATGTATATAATGACTGGACTAAAAGTTTATCGTTGAATGTGATATAGTTTTGTTGCATCTAACATTGCTCGTTATATTGATATTAATTTGTCTATTTGCTTTTCATTTAGTTTTGCGGTTGATATGAGGTTATCTTCTATTTATTTTTTCCGAATCGAATCAAATGAGATCACTTTGTGCTGTCTGGTGAGTGGTGATGTTGATTTTTTTAGCTTTTCCATGAGCTTTGTACAATTATTGACGCTGTTATTGTTGTGTGGAGAATTGTGAAGGATTGTGGCACTTTGGTGTTTGGCTGTTTTAATTTATAGTACTTTTGCTGGGAAAAAATTCCGAAATGTATTTTGACTTCAGGACTCGAAAGAGTATCAAGACACGAGTCGAAAACCATATTTCGCATAATCGCACCTAGAGTCATTTGGCCGCCATTTTGTATTTTATAAAAAAATTTATTTTTCACATAACTCGCGTACACAGAGAAAACAGACCACATAGAATTAAGTGGATCGCACCTTAATTTAAGCGGATTTCTGCATGGTGTTTTTTCTTGCGATATAGGTACTATAGGGCAAGTTTAGGATTCGTAAAAAAATCGAACTCGATATAACAATTTTACATGACATTACGATGATGGAGAATGCCAAAAAAGTGGGTCCGGCAATTCTGTCTGTCTGTCTGTCTGTCTGTCTCTATCTGGAGCTGCAGCCTAAACGAGTGAAGTGATTTTCTTCAAACTTGGTGGTTAGCAGTTTTTGGTGATTCCCTAAAGGGGAAATTGAAATTTTTTTTTTATGACCAAAACTAAAGGTACCTGCCATATAACGGAAATAGAAAAGTTAATTTTTTTCAAAAACGGCTCTAACGATTTTGATTAAAATTTTTGTGTGTAGTACTACACATAATAGCCAACTTTTTAAATAAAAAAAATATTTTTTGTACCTTTATTAACGGTACCTGTCATAGAACGGTTTTTTTCGTTTCTGAATATCTCGTACAACATTAACCCGATTTAAATGAAAATTTTTATACAAAAGTGTGTAAGTAAAGATAATATTAAAATTTTAGAAAATTTTCAAAAAACGGATTTTTGGTTTTTTAAAAAATATTTCAAAATTTTTTTTTGAAAAATCAATTTTTTGAAAACGAATCAATGAAAAATTTTGAAATTTAGTTTTTATGTGTAAATTAATTATTTCTTCAAAATGGCATACCAACTTTTTTTTTGAAAAACGTTAAAAAATTTTTATATATAAAAAATTATTTTTTTAAAAAACGGCTCCTACAATTTTCGAAAATTTTTTTCTAAAAATACCTTTTTATACAAGAAATAAAATGGCATATTTGTTATTTTTTTTAAGATAGTTTAAAACGGAGTTTAATTAATTATAAAAACAGATTTAATTTTTTTATACTACTTATGAAATTTCTTCAAAATATCAAATTTTAAATTTCTTGAATGAAAAGCTTTAACATTATAGTTACTTTAAGCATAAGAGCAAGTACGTGCGACCCCAGTCGTGCAATTTATTTTAAGATGACTTTCACCTTAAATTAAGGTTACATCACCTAAAATTTGTAAGAAAAAGATCGACTGTTACAAACCTGCTCACCTTTCTTCATAAATGTTCAAATGCATTAGAGCAGGGTAGGGAAGTAGACTGCGTATACACAGATTTTTCAAAGGCATTTGATCAGCTTAGTCATAATGTCATCATTTTTAAACTTGAGGCTTTTGGGTTTCCGCCATTTTTCATAGCCTGGGTAGAATCATACCTTATTGATAGGTCCTATCAGGTAAAATTTAGGAACTGTCTTTCACTGCTCACTCAGGTGTTCCTCAAGGAAGCCACCTGGGCCCTTTTCTATTCATTCTCGCTATAAATGATGTAACATCATGCATGCGTTCGAGTGAAATTCTAATATTTGCTGACGACATGAAGATATTCAAAATAATTAAATCTTACGATGATCACGTTCTTTTACAGAACGATATTAATAGTTTTAGTGTTTGGTGTGAACAAAATGGTCTAACCCAGTTAAATGCCAGACAATTACTTTTTCTAGGAAACGATTTCCGAGTGTTTTTGATTATTGCATTTTGCAACAGCAACTTTGTCGGGTTGACCGTTTCAGGGACTTAGGTGTTCACTTTAGCTCAAATTTAGAATTCACTGAACACATCAATTACATTATGAATAAAGCGAACTCTATGCTCGGTTTTATAAAACGTTGGGCAAAGGAATTTAATGACCCCTATGTTACACTTTCCTTATATAATTGTTACGTTCGACCCCATCTTGAATATGCTTCGCAAGTTTGGACTCCATTTTATGAAATTCATAAAAGCCGTATTGAATCGATTCAACATAATTTCATAAGATTCGCTCTAAAGGGACTTCCTTGGTCTGATCCTTATAACCTGCCTCCATATGAACAAAGGATCCAACTTCTTCAGATTCAAACTCTATATCAAAGACGAGTTAATAATGACCTTATATTTCTCCATCAACTTCTTAATGGACACATTGATGCTCCAACCTTGTTAGCCTGTATCGGGATTAATTATCGCGAACGGTTCCACCACCTTCGAAGATTTGAACTTTTACACGTTGACTTTCATAGTCTATGGCATACATGAACCTCTTAATCGTATGTGTAAACTTTTTAACTTAAACACATCTTATATCGACTTTAATATAAGTAAGGTGGGATTGAAAACATGTTTTCGGACAAGTGCACCACTATCGTAATTGTTTTTTAATGTCTGTATTAATTTTATAATGTAATATATGTTAATTGTTAGTTTTGTATCGTAGTATATATTTTTGTGCATGTGTTATTTACTAACCACTAACACATGCACTTATGATGAGCCTCTGATTGTATATCGTAGATTGCTCTGAGCTCACTACATCGGAAATATCTGAAGTGAAAAAAAAAAAAAAATTAAGGTGAAAAGTCACATTAATTTCTTGAAGGCGCAAATTAAAAAAATAACAATTTTACATGACATTACGATGATGGAGAATGCCAAAAAAGTGGGTCCGGCAATTCTGTCTGTCTGTCTGTCTGTCTCTATCTGGAGCTGCAGCCTAAACGAGTGAAGTGATTTTCTTCAAACTTGGTGGTTAGCAGTTTTTGGTGATTCCCTAAAGGGGAAATTGAAATTTTTTTTTTATGACCAAAACTAAAGGTACCTGCCATATAACGGAAATAGAAAAGTTAATTTTTTTCAAAAACGGCTCTAACGATTTTGATTAAAATTTTTGTGTGTAGTACTACACATAATAGCCAACTTTTTAAATAAAAAAAATATTTTTTGTACCTTTATTAACGGTACCTGTCATAGAACGGTTTTTTTCGTTTCTGAATATCTCGTACAACATTAACCCGATTTAAATGAAAATTTTTATACAAAAGTGTGTAAGTAAAGATAATATTAAAATTTTAGAAAATTTTCAAAAAAACGGATTTTTGGTTTTTTAAAAAATATTTCAAAATTTTTTTTTGAAAAATCAATTTTTTGAAAACGAATCAATGAAAAATTTTGAAATTTAGTTTTTATGTGTAAATTAATTATTTCTTCAAAATGGCATACCAACTTATTTTTTGAAAAACGTTAAAAAATTTTTATATATAAAAAATTATTTTTTTAAAAAACGGCTCCTACAATTTTCGAAAATTTTTTTCTAAAAATACCTTTTTATACAAGAAATAAAATGGCATATTTGTTATTTTTTTTAAGATAGTTTAAAACGGAGTTTAATTAATTATAAAAACAGATTTAATTTTTTTATACTACTTATGAAATTTCTTCAAAATATCAAATTTTAAATTTCTTGAATGAAAAGCTTTAACATTATAGTTACTTTAAGCATAAGAGCAAGTACGTGCGACCCCAGTCGTGCAATTTATTTTAAGATGACTTTCACCTTAAATTAAGGTTACATCACCTAAAATTTGTAAGAAAAAGATCGACTGTTACAAACCTGCTCACCTTTCTTCATAAATGTTCAAATGCATTAGAGCAGGGTAGGGAAGTAGACTGCGTATACACAGATTTTTCAAAGGCATTTGATCAGCTTAGTCATAATGTCATCATTTTTAAACTTAAGGCTTTTGGGTTTCCGCCATTTTTCATAGCCTGGGTAGAATCATACCTTATTGATAGGTCCTATCAGGTAAAATTTAGGAACTGTCTTTCACTGCTCACTCAGGTGTTCCTCAAGGAAGCCACCTGGGCCCTTTTCTATTCATTCTCGCTATAAATGATGTAACATCATGCATGCGTTCGAGTGAAATTCTAATATTTGCTGACGACATGAAGATATTCAAAATAATTAAATCTTACGATGATCACGTTCTTTTACAGAACGATATTAATAGTTTTAGTGTTTGGTGTGAACAAAATGGTCTAACCCAGTTAAATGCCAGACAATTACTTTTTCTAGGAAACGATTTCCGAGTGTTTTTGATTATTGCATTTTGCAACAGCAACTTTGTCGGGTTGACCGTTTCAGGGACTTAGGTGTTCACTTTAGCTCAAATTTAGAATTCACTGAACACATCAATTACATTATGAATAAAGCGAACTCTATGCTCGGTTTTATAAAACGTTGGGCAAAGGAATTTAATGACCCCTATGTTACACTTTCCTTATATAATTGTTACGTTCGACCCCATCTTGAATATGCTTCGCAAGTTTGGACTCCATTTTATGAAATTCATAAAAGCCGTATTGAATCGATTCAACATAATTTCATAAGATTCGCTCTAAAGGGACTTCCTTGGTCTGATCCTTATAACCTGCCTCCATATGAACAAAGGATCCAACTTCTTCAGATTCAAACTCTATATCAAAGACGAGTTAATAATGACCTTATATTTCTCCATCAACTTCTTAATGGACACATTGATGCTCCAACCTTGTTAGCCTGTATCGGGATTAATTATCGCGAACGGTTCCACCACCTTCGAAGATTTGAACTTTTACACGTTGACTTTCATAGTCTATGGCATACATGAACCTCTTAATCGTATGTGTAAACTTTTTAACTTAAACACATCTTATATCGACTTTAATATAAGTAAGGTGGGATTGAAAACATGTTTTCGGACAAGTGCACCACTATCGTAATTGTTTTTTAATGTCTGTATTAATTTTATAATGTAATATATGTTAATTGTTAGTTTTGTATCGTAGTATATATTTTTGTGCATGTGTTATTTACTAACCACTAACACATGCACTTATGATGAGCCTCTGATTGTATATCGTAGATTGCTCTGAGCTCACTACATCGGAAATATCTGAAGTGAAAAAAAAAAAAAAATTAAGGTGAAAAGTCACATTAATTTCTTGAAGGCGCAAATTAAAAAAAAAATACTGGCAGCCACCGGGTATCGAACCTACAATTGTTGGTAAAGCAAAAGTGTGACTATAATTTTAAAATTTTTATTTTTGGTCTGTTTTTTTTTAAGATGAACATTCACATTAAAATAAGATGAAGTTTACATTAAATTAAACTGAGTTTAAGTGGAATCACCTTATTTTAAACGGATATCACCTTATTTTAAGGTGTTGAAATTTAATGTGCGCATCATCTTATTTTAAGGCGACATTTTTTTCTCCGTGTATTTTCGAACCTACAGAAAAATAATGTATGACGTGGTGCGGCGGTGGTGCAGTGAATTTTTTCATACAAAATGAAATGGTGCGGACGTGGTTCGGCGGTGGTGCGGCGGTCAAGAATTTTTTAAATTTTTTTCTTTAAAAAATAAATTTTTATTTTTACTCGGGTTTACAAAAAACAAATATCAATTTTTGACGCTTAAATTACTGTAAGTAGGTATAAAAATTGTATGCGATTTGACAGTTATTTTTTTATTTTTTAATGTGGACTTTAAATATAATTGAGAATCAATAAATTGAAGCTAAAAGCTTTTTATCCCGAAAAATTATATAAAATGAAAAATTTGCTCAAATTTTTCATTAACTTCTTTAGTCTTGACATCAAAACCAAAAAAGTTGTTTAATTAAATAAAAAACATAACTTACATACCACCTTATTTTTAGAAAAGGAAAAAGCATACGATATTTGCTCATGATTATGGGATCCCATATAAAAGCATGCAAAAATATGTACCTATGTTCAAACCAACTTGAGAGGTCGTTTTATAAAAATAGGAAAAAATGTCTTAAATAAGGCGTCGGTTATAGCGATCAGGAAAAAAGAAACAGTATGAAATGGAATATTTTTTCCTAATGCTCGTTTATAGCGATCAGGAAAACTAACGTCAGTTGACACATACAAAATCTGCCTACTCTCTTCTTTTCCTGATTGAAATACACACAAAAAAATTTTCGTATGCAGTGGAACAGGAAAAATATGAAACACTTCAGGGGAACGATTTGTTTCATTTTGTTTCAAATGTCAATCAGCTGGCACGAAAAATGAATTTGCATCAGGTAAACAAATAAATACAAAAAAAAAAAAAATTGTTCCATTTAAATTTTTTTTTTTCGAAAAAAATTTCTTTAAGTCATTTATAATAGATTGGTATAGCATTTGTGTTTCAAATCGAATTAAAACATCATTATAACCAGCCCCTGATTTAAGAAGACATATTTTTTTGTAAAGCAAAAACAATGTTTATAATGTCTACTATCCCCGGTTGCCTTTACACGTGCCCACAAATTTTTGATATTTTGATAAAAAAAACATAGGTACTATATTCTTAAAAACACTTTAAATTTTTTTGTAATAGGTATTAGGAAAAAAAGTCTCAACTAGAAGACATATTTTTCTTAGTAAGCAAAAGTAATGTTTTAATTAGGCATTTAATTCGTGTAAATATCTTTCTCAGTTTTTTTTTTAAGATATAGGTAGGTAAAATTTGAATCTACAATCCCGGTCTCCCCTACTCGTAACTTTTAAACGGGTCCCGAGCTTTAAGAAAAATAATATAATAATAATAATATTTTCTGTGGTAATAAGTTAAAAGAGCTTATGTCGACATAAGTGAAAATCGATTTTATTTGCTTAACATTTTCACCTTTTGTTCAGCTTTGTTTTAGTCTGGGTCTCATTTTTCTATGCAAAATATAAATCGTTTAATAAAAAAAAAAAACATATTAGCTTAATGCTGGACTTACATACAGCTGCAATTCCAGATCTGTATTGAAAGGAGACACAGTATTTAAGAACCACAGATGTTGGATAGAGAGAGTAGATGAAAATACAGAGATCTTCACAAATGCAGATTATAGGAAGATTATGGCGAAGACGAACATGTTCGTCTTCATCAATGCCTCTCCTTCATACGTACGGATTTCAGGTATTATAGCAATCCCCCTTTACTTATCTGCATGAATTGTAGACGTATGTAAATCCAGCATAAGTCTTTTTGGACAAAAAGTGCATTTGCATAATAGCTTATGTATATGTTGAAATAAAATCGTCCAAATCTTAAAAAGAATACATTTTTTTAAATCAGACCTAATACTTTTAAATGCTAATGTTAGAAGGAATACAAGGAACGTTTTTTGTTGGTACAGTGAATTGAGAATCAGATGGTTATTCCACGGTTGGTGTCCAGTTTAAGCTGGGGAATAAATTAAAGAATGCCGCCTAAGGTGGGGATGGAACCTACACCTAGGTTGGCAGTGATGCACTGATTGGATTGCAATAAGCAATTTGTAACTCTACACATATATTGAGAAATTGAAACTAAAGTTTTATTTAGAAAATCATTAAGTGGGTAACTTACTTGATGAGACTTCCATATTTTTTCCACTGGTATCTATGATTGCAGTTGTCATATTGTGGCGATTTGAAAACAGTTTGTACCTATTTAATTATCTAGAAGTAGCAGTAAGTATATTGTTATTTTACTTAAATTTTGTAAGTACCTTAGTGCACAGACACACAGAAAAAAAAAAACAATATAAAATCAGAAAAAAAAAGAAATAAACATGACTCATTATATTTTCGCCGCACGGTATCTACAAAAGAGCTAATCACAAATTTGCAATTTTCAGGTTTTGATCAAATAAGAATAAACTATTTATTTTCTTTTATTTCTAAAGCATACATTTCAAGCAAAAATAAATGTATGCTCAAAAGTTCATCGGTTTTCATACATTACTCATAGCCCAGTCGAATTAAACATTTCAAAAGGAAAAAATTAGATCGTGCAATTTGTTTTCATAGATTTAAGGAAAAACAAGTTTAGTGAATAAATCGGCTATTTTTGATTTTTGACAAAAACGATATGTATAAAACTTGTAGAAAATTTTAATTTCCAATAACTTTTAACTTAATAAATTTTTCTATATGACCCATATTTTTCGAGTTAATTTGAAAAAATGATTCCCTTACACTTACACAGCTTAAACGTTATACCCGCTTTGAGGATAGATTCTAAGATCAACGCAATATGTGACTGTTTTTATAGGTTTTTGGGGATGATAGGTAAATCTAGCTGCAATGTTAGTTTTTGCAAATTCTTGACAATTTATAAACAAAAGAACTGTCTCAAAATCGGTAAGTGTCATTTTAAACAAAATGAGAAAATATTATAGATAATTGATGTATAGCAAGAGAATAAATTCTTTGAATTTTTCAAATAGGGCAGTCATTTCGTCGGAAAAAACGGCTTAGAAATGCAAAATGACCGAGAAAGCTCAATTTTGGATATGTTGTTGGGATGCTTAAAAAAGCTTAACTTTCGACCAAGATTTCCATGCGCTTTTTCCGCCATTTTGAACAAAATGATAAAATTGTTTTTTTTTTTTTTTTTGACAATAACTCGGCTATCCGACGAGATTTTTTGTAGTTTTTACTATGTTCTACAATTCATGCATACATATTTTTTGCGTATCATGAACCGTTTTCGAGATATCGATTAAAAAAGTCAAAAATTTAGGACATGCCATTTGTTTTTTGACATTATCTATTTTTGGGTGATAAATATCGAAAAAATTATTAACATAAAATTTGAGGATTATATTCACCTCTAAAATTTCGTATTTTTATTTTTTTTTTTGACAAAAATTACGACCTCCAGCTGGCCGCAAAGTCGTTTAGTCTGCGCCCACCACCAAACAAGCCTCTCGTTCAGTTGTAAAAAAAAAACAATCATTAATTTTTTTTAATGTTTATATTATTATATTAGTAACAAGTAGCACATACATACATAACATATGTTTTAATTTATTTAATAAATAATGAGAAGAAAATGGTAATGTTTTTTTTTTCACCCAAATTTTATTAACCCAAATTTTGTAAATACAGTATACCGGCTTTTTGTGTTGATTGTGCGTTTTGTAATTTGCTTCAATCTCTATATTATTTAATTTATCAAAATTGCAATTAGATCTGTGCCAATAATTTTTGATAATAAAAAAATTATTAGCAGAATATGGGTGGTTGCAAAATTTAGGATAAATGGTATATGATAGGGGAAAAATAAATTGCCCACGAACAAATTGGGGGAGAGGGGGTGGGTGAATGCCTTGTTCGATTTCACTAGTCAAAAAGTTTTTTTTTATAGAAATCAAAGTTTATTTTTCTAATGATTTTTGTATGCTGAACTCGAATCTTTAGTCAGAAAAATTCTATCACATCACGCTTTTCAAATATTACCATGCCAATATATCACAAAAATAGTAAGAATAATTTGGTTTCTAATGAAAATTATTTTTTGCCAATATTACTTTCATTTACGGAAAAATCGCTCTTAAAAATCGTTTTTTTTTTGTTTTTTTTTTCAATTTTTCTCAATATTTTCTAAAACAAAAGTATAGTTTTTCCATACAATCTTAAATAAAAGGTTTTAATCTAATAAACTGCATTTCAAACTTTTAAAAAATAAAAAACTTTTTTGATTGAAAAATAGGCTATTTTTCCAAATTAAATTCGTCAAAAATCCAAAAATTAAGTTTTTGCAGAAAAAACATTTCAAATAGACAGAAAACATAACAAAGTAACTTTTAACCAAGATTTGTTAAAATCAAAAAGATAAAAATAAAAAATAAAAACATATTTTTGAGATTATATAAAAAAAATGGTTTGAGTAAAAGTTATGACACTTTTATTACGCACAACTTTTACGTTTAACTTTTTCGATAGGAGGTCTACTTTTAACAGAAATCGTAAAACAAACACGATTTTTGACACCAACCCTACTTTTTCGCCCACCCACCCCCCTTTTCCCAATAATTAGTTTGTGGGCAATTTATTTTTCCCTTTTATATACCATTTATCCTAAATTTTCCAACCACCCATATGCTGCTAATAATTTTTTTAATTTTAAAAATTATTGGCACTGATCTAATTGTAATTTTGATAAATTAAATAATATAGAGATTGAAGCAAATTACAAAATGCACACTCAACACAAAAAGCCGGTATACTGTATTTACAAAATTTGGGTTAATAAAATTGGGATTAAAAAAAAAAACATTACAATTTTCTTCTCATTACTTATTAAATAAATACATACACATGTATGTATGTACATAACTATGTGTTACTGATATATGTAAGAATATAAACATTAAAAAAACATGAATGATTGTTTTTTTTTACAACCGAACGAGCGAGCGGTTTGCTTGGCGGTGGGAGCGGAGTAAACGACTTTGCGGCCAGCTGGAGGTCGTAATTTTTGTCAAAAATAATAATACCAAATTTTATTTACTTTATTTATTGATTTTATTTAAATAGTTTTTTCGGTTTTCATCACCCAAAAATAGATAGGGTCATTGATGTCAAGAGAGAATTCATTCGACTAGCGTATTTTTCATGAAAGATAATTTTTTAAAGTGCCAAACAAGTCGTTAGTCTTTCAGAAATATTAAATATTTTTGCAGATTCAATTAAGTCAGTATAATTTGCAAATACAGTACCTTGCCATATTATTAGGCCCAAGCGAAAAAAATACAATTTTTCGGTTCAGTTTTTGCTCAGTTTTTAAAGTTTTTGTCGAAATATCTTAAATTTTTTTGTCCCATTTACTTGCACATATCATGTAGATACGGATTGACTTGAAAAAAGTTTAAAAATTCATACTTTTTGATAAAAATAACGTACAAAAGGGGATAAGCTCCAAAAAACGTACCCTGTGGAATTCACGCCCGGATAATTACCAGACCGGTCCAATACTTAATTTCTTGTACCGAGGAATAACGTGACATTCTTAACTTTATGGCAAGGACCCAATCTTCCATAAATATAGAAGCTTAGAGCCTCGAGCCTATTCCGAAATCGTAGAATCAAAACGTTCCCAAGCTCCTTTTTGTGTTGGTCCGGAGTTATGCCGTTTTCCACAATATAAAAAGAACTTCATCCTTTCCCTGAGATAGTACAACAGCCAATAATGACCAGAGGATGTTTTTTTATTGGAATAATGTACTTTGAATAGCTGTGCTCGTCTGGTCTTATAAAAAAGAAAAAAACTACCCCAAATCTAAGAACATTTTTTACTTTCCAGACGATCAGAGCTTCTTTATTAATGCAAGATTGGGTCCTTGATATAAAGTTAAGAATGTCACGTTATTCCTCGGTACAAGAAATTAAGTATTGGACCGGTCTGGTAATTATCCGGGCGTGAATTCCACAGGGTACGTTTTTTGGAGCTTATCCCCTTTTGTACGTTATTTTTATCAAAAAGTATGAATTTTTAAACTTTTTTTCAAGTCAATCCGTATCTACATGATATGGGCAAGTAAATGGGACAAAAAAATTCAAGATATTTCGACAAAAACTTTAAAAACTGAGCAAAAACTGAACCGAAAAATTGTATTTTTTTCGCTTGGGCCTAATAATATGGCAAGGTACTGTACTTTTTGTTTTGAATTTTGATGTAGATTCTATGTGAAACAAACAAATTTTAAAATACAGGACATTTATGTCGATTTGCATGTGTTAACATTTACCCCATAATATTTTTCATAATGGGAAAATGTAAACAACGTATTCTGGGGGTAAATGTAAACATATATTTTTGCTGAAATTATTGGTTTTAATAAAAATAAAGTATTTTTAGTCAATTACTATTGCTAAAGTGCAACGGAGTCACATTTTAAAGTAGCCAGCACCATCATTTTCAGTGGATGATGTTGCAAAATCGGTCTTTGACGTAAAAAAAAAAAACAAATATGACGTTCAGAGTTGCTCAGGATGCATATTGGGTGCCTATATAAAGAATCAAAGGAAGGAAACAAAAACTTTTATTGGAATTTGAAAAGGTTTTTGTCAAATACCTTCTTGAACATTTTTCAAGTCGTTATCCATATGATAAAGAGGAAATTCTAAATTTTAAACCACTGTTTACAATTACACCGAATTTTTTAAAAACACAAACATGGTGGGGTATTTGTAAACATGCCATATTTGACAGAAGTTTAAACAATTTTGTCAATATTTGTTTGTATTTATAAAAAAGAATTGCCATCATTTCATATTTGCATTTGAAGATAACTGTCAAGTTGTTCCATAAAAACATATTAAAATCTAAAGTCAAAAGAAAAAAAAGACATGAAATTGTTTACATTTACCCACATTGACCCTAATGTCAAAAAACAAATGGCATGTCCTAAATTTTTGACTTTTTTAATCGATATCTCGAAAACGGTTCATGATACGCAAAAAATTATGTATGCTTGAATTGTAGAAAACTACAAAAAAGCTTCTTGTAAAATTTTCGTATCTCGTCGGATAGTCGAGTTATTGTAAAAAAAAACAATTTTATCCTTTTTTCAAAATGGCAGAAAAAGATCATAGGAAATCTTGGTCGAAAACTTCAAGTTATGCCTGAGTTATGTATGTCCAATTGTATATAACTCTCTCTCTGTTTTTATCTTTTATTATAAACAATTGGTCATATCTCAGGCATTAATGAAGCTATTTGAAAAATTCAAAGACTTTATTCTCTTGCTAGACATCTGAAATTGAGTAATTTTTTTACGAATATTGCTCTTACTTGAGCTAGATAAAACATTAAGAGTGGGTGTCCCCGAATGACGAACTCAGACTTCATGTAAATGAGTTTGTGTGTATTAGTGACCTTTCTTCGCCATACATCTCTCACGTTCAAAGTCATCTCAACTCAGTTCTCTCTCGGTATCTTTATTTGCATTCTCTTTCCCTTTCTAGAGAACCAAAGTCATAAAATTAAAGTCTATTTAGGTAGAAAAAACAAAAATAGCCCGATCAATCTAGACATTTTATCAAAGTTAATTTAAGTACAAGATTTTTTGATGCAGTTAGGTTCCTTTGATGGAGGAGAATATAAAACCACAGTTTTACACCAAAATTTGATATGGCGTATCCCCGAAAATGACCCCTGACCCCTAGGTAGTACGCAAAAAGTGATTTCACGATTTTTTGATGCAGTTAGGTTCCTTTGATGGAGGAGAATATGAAATCACAGTTTTACACCAAAATTTTATATGGCGTGTTCCCTAAAATGACTTCTGAACCCTAGGAAGTTCGAAAAAGTGATTTCAGTCGAATTTAACAGAAATTTTATCAAAGTTAATGGAAGTACACTATTTTTTGATGCAGTTAGGTTCCTTTGAGGGAGGAGAATATGAAATCACAGTTTTACACCAAAATTTGATATGGCGTATCCCCGAAAATGACCCCTGACCCCTAGGTAGTACGGAAAAAGTGATTTCACGATTTTTTGATGCAGTTAGGTTCCTTTGATGGAGGAGAATATGAAATCACAGTTTTACACCAAAATTTGATATGGCGTATCCCCGAAAATGACCCCTGACCCCTAGGTAGTACGGAAAAGGTGATTTCACGATTTTTTGATGCAGTTAGGTTCCGTTGATGGAGGAGAATTTGAAATCACAGTTTTACACCAAAATTTGATATGGCGTGTTCCCTAAAATGACCTCTGACCCTAGGAAGTTCGAAAAAAGTGATTTCAGTCGAAGGCTTTCATTAGACCTGTTTCAAGAGGTTCTTGTAAGTATGCAATGTTTTCATCTCTCAAGTATGCAATGTTCTTCACGAATAAGTATGCAAAGCTTTTATCCTGCAGATATGCAATGTTTGAAACGCTTTAGAAAAAAACATTGCATTTTTATGTGAGGTGTTTATTAGCTCCCTTTTTTCCACTCATCTTTAATATTCCAGTATGGTCTACTGGTAAGGTGCTGGCTAGGTATGCAGAGGTACGTGGGATCGATTCCTGGTCGGCCCATGTGATGAAAATAAAAAAATGTGTTCTTTTTCAATTAAAATAATATTCTCATCATTTCAGAACAACAGAAAAAGCTGTGGAATTTCCAAAAAAAGGAAAAGAAACAAAGTAGGAAAAAATTAAAATAAATAAAATAATATGTAGAAAATACAAAACAGAAAAAATCAAAAGAAAATTAATGAAATTCAATTAATTCTTTTTTTTTATGCATTTTCTACAACATTTTCTACATCACCTACAACAACTTCTATTAGGCCTTATTATAACATCCTACGCAAGTAATCCGGTTTGTGCATTAGATAAACATTATCTAGAAAGAACTCCGTAAGGCCATTATAAGCTGTTTGTCATTACCATAGCATTGGATTAGGCCTACTGGGGAGACCACGTTAAAAAAAACGCACCGACAACTCTACCTCTACGGTGGTGTGGAAAGAAGTTAAAAAACTTCTTATTTTATAAAAATTTATGTTTAACAAATTTCAATTATCTCAAAACAAAAACTAGAAGGCATAGGAACATGATTTTCAGAGTCTTATAAGAAATCAATTGAAGCAGTTTTTTACTATTTTTTTTTTATTTTGATATTTTTTTTAGAAAACTGCCCCTCTAACCTAAACGGGGGAAGATAGATCCCCCTCCCATAAATAAATTTATTGTAATCAACCCCTCTACAGAAAACTAAATTATCAATTCTTGGCCCTAACTTTATCGTACTCTCCCCGTTTAAAGGGTAAAATTGGGGTACAAAATGGTAAAGAAGGGAGTTTAAGAAGGGGTATAGTTGGTGCAATGGGGTTGCTCCCATAGAGAGTTTTTATGAGCATGATGTGAACTTCAACATACTAAAATTTTATTAAATTCGATTGAGATCCCTTTTTCAAACTACCTAGGGGTCAGAGGTCATTTTGTGGCACACGCCATATACAATTTTGGTGTAAAACTGTGATTTCATATTCTCCTCCATCAAAGGAACCTAACTGCATCAAAAAATCGTGAAATCACTTTTTCCGTTCTACCTAGGGGTCAGGGGTCATTTTCGGGGATACGCCATATCAAATTTTGGTGTAAAACTGTGATTTCATATTCTCCTCCATCAAAGGAACCTAACTGCATCAAAAAATCGTGAAATCACTTTTTCCGTACTACCTAGGGGTCAGGGGTCATTTTCGGGGATACGCCATATCAAATTTTGGTGTAAAACTGTGGTTTTATATTCTACTCCACCAAAGGAACCTAACTGCATCAAAAAATCTTGTACTTAAATTAACTTTGATATATAGTGAAATTTCGTCTAGGATGATCGGGCTAAAATCAGCATCAAGGAAATAGCAAAAAAAAGGGTTGCAAACCTTGCAAGTGTATATTGCGGTTTTGCTTTGCGCAACCGAATTCACTTGTGTTTTCGTTTTCCGTTGGTTTTACTCTATGTGCAAGAGTCATGGTAGGTATATTTATGAAGAAAAAAATGGTATGATATTCAGTGTTGAATTTTTCTATCTATATAAAATTAGCGAAAAAACCGTTTTAAAATAAAAAGGCCGTGCGGAGTGTGCGGTTATTTCGTATGGAATGGTTTTTATTTCCTTTTCTTTTTCTTAATTTTCTTCTTTTTAAATTTAAAATTAAATATGGCCGAATGGGCGGGAAATTTGAATTTTATACCAATAATGGTTCACAGTAGTAAAATTTAAGCAAATTTAGTAGTTTTATATTCAAGGTAGGTATTCAAGTATTTTTGTTTTATATATTCAAGTATTTTTGTTTTATATAATTCAATTTCAATTTTAGTAGGTATAATTCATTTTTATTTTTGGATTTTTAAAATATTCGTATTGACGAAACAGCGGCCACGTTGAAAGGTTGTAGGCTTCAAATGTCTTCATCAGGAAGGGTGGCCAATTTGACGATTGGGCACCCAAGCACGTCGTTGGCGGTTTTGACGTCGGCAACCCTGACCTTACCGCCCTGTCCTTTGACGACCCCTATCACTAGCCCTGTTTTCCACCGCTGAGGAGGTGAGTTGTCCTCGTGGATAAGGACCCACTTGGATCGCGCTTGTAGGCCTAGCAGATATTCCTTGGACCACTTCAGACAAAACTGCTGCTTGAGCCAGCATAAGCTGCCATCTTTTCAAGCAGCAACATCAATTATACCTAATATTTTCTCATTTTGTTTAAAATAAAACTAACATTGCAACTAGATTTATCATCCCCAAAAACATATAAAAACTTTCCCATATTGCGTTGATCTTAAAATCTATACTCAAAGCGGGTATAAAGTTTAAGCTGAACCGAGGGAAAAAACAACTTAAAATCAACGAAAACCACGTTGATTCATCTATTTTTCGGAATGATCTTGCGTTGAAGACGAAAATTTTAAAATCAAAGTAGAACATCGTAAGTTTAAAGTGGTTTGCCGTTATAAAACATCTTTAAATCAAAGTTGTTTCAACTTTGAAAAAAGCATCAATTTATAAAAAAAAAAGAAAAAATTGGCAGCCACTTGGGATCGAACCTACAACTCTTGGGTTACTAGGCGAATGCTTTACCAACGGCTATCTCACTGTTGGAAAAAAGGGTGATAAAATGGAACAAAAGCTGAAGTCTATAAAAAATAATTAAAATTCTTACTTTGTTTCAATTTTAATTTAAAGATGTTTCATGTTATTTTTTTCAACATTAAATCAACGTTGAACATATAACTTTTACGTTGCGCTTTTTCCCTCAGTGTAAGGGAATAATTTTTTAAAATTAACTCGAAAAGTATGGGTCATATACTTATACATAGCCGTAACTAGGATTTCATTTCGGGGAGGGTTAGCTTAGACCGACCAAATTTTATTTTACATATTTTTGCATGCGAAATTTTTAGAAGCTTTCCTAAGCCTTATACAAAAAAACTAGTTCGTAAGAGACTAGATACAATCAAAGGTTTAAACAGCAATAAAATGAAAAGTTGACTCTTACTGATGGTTTGTTTCTATTAAGAGGATCTAGAAATAAACAAAAATTGATGTTCTTGTTTCTTAGCCTGTTTGTTTATTGGGTTAATTATTCAGCCAAAGGATTTAGGATTAAAAATTTAATCTTGCTGGATTTAGTTCACATTAGGTTTTTGTTTAAAAATCTATGTTAGTTGAGCTGAATATAAAAAATATTTGCGTATTGACAAGGCGTCTCACGATAAGTCAACTGATGAGTCCAAGTGAGCTCCACCGGGACGAAACGCCAATTTATTAAAAAATTCAAAATATGTTTTCTCTTATGGTTAAAAATTTTCAGCGGATTTTCTGAATTTCAGGTTTTTTTATTCCAAAATTAAGGGAAGAAAATGAATGAAAAATTTCATAGGTTAACGAAAAAATTCGTAATTCTACGAAAAGAATGCAAGTATAATCTACTAAAAAAATAATTAATACAACGAAAAGTTTCGTAAGCTAACGAATATTTTTTCGTAATTTAATTAAAATATTCATAAAATTAACGAAAAAAATCGTTAGCTAACGAAAGTTCCTTTCATAAATGAATCAAAAAATACATTGACTAACGAAAAATATCACCGTGGTAAAATAAATTTTACGTTAATCGATGAAAAAATTTCGTAAAGTGATGTAAAAATTCATTAATTCTCGATCAAAAATTAAATTAAATTTTTCATCGGCTGAAAATTAATTAAATTTTCTTTGGCTCAACGAATTTTTTCGTTGTATTTACGTTAGTATTTGGTTCAGTGTATATCACATGATTTTGAAAAATCGATTTTTTAACCCCTAGTTCCGAAGTTCAGAAAAAAAATTTAAAAAAATTTGTTTACTTTAACGCCATTTAAGATTTAAATATTCAATATTATAACCTTTATAAATGAAAGTTTCCAATATTTAGGCTGAAGGAAGAATTTTTTCGCATTTCGTTTCTTGTTTATATACATCTGTTTCGACGCAAGCCCTAATAGTCCGGGCGGCCACTGCAGAAACGCTCAACTCATCGAGCTAAAGAAAATTTCAAATGGGAAGTGAAAGAGGGCTATTAGTAGTTACGAAAACCACAGGTCTTCCCGTTCGCATCCTGGCACGATTGGCGTGGTAAAGTGCATCGTGCATCTCATAGAGTTAAAAGACAATATTGGTGTCAAATTAAAGGTGCTATTGTCAGCTATCAAAATTCAGAGGTCTTCCGGACGAAAGTCTGGCAGTTTTGTCATGCAGCCCGTTTTAAGGTTAGAAGCGATAAAAGTGAGTTTTTTCATAAAGTCTTGTTTTTTGGTATTTTGGTGGATGAGTTAAGGAGCTTTTTCACTATAAAATAAAAATAAGAGTTATTAGCATTTAAATATAAAACGATGTTTTGGAAAAAGCTTGATAGTTTATTAACAATAACCCAAAGTATATGCAAAACTGTGAATAATTCACGAAAAAGTCTCAAATAATACGCTGCGCCCCTTACAACTTACCGAATTAAAAGGCGACTTTAATTTCAAATTAAAGCTAATAATGTCTTTTTTTGAAAACCAGAGGTCTTCCAAGCCACATCTTGACATTTCACTCCCCAGTCTGCTTGAACGTTTTAAGTGAAAAACGCTCCTAACCTTAAAACAAGCTGCGTGACCTAACTTCCAATTTTTGGCTTGGAAGACCTCTGGTTTTCAAAAAAAGACATTATTAGCTTTAATTTGAAATTAAAGTCGCCTTTTAATTCGGTAAGTTGTAAGGGGCGCAGCGTATTATTTGAGACTTTTTCGTGAATTATTCGCAGTTTTGCATATACTTTGGGTTATTGTTAATAAACTATCAAGCTTTTTCCAAAACATCGTTTTATATTTAAATGCTAATAACTCTTATTTTTATTTTATAGTGAAAAAGCTCCTTAACTCATCCACCAAAATACCAAAAAACAAGACTTTTTGAAAAAACTCACTTTTATCGCTTCTAACCTTAAAACGGGCTGCATGACAAAACTGCCAGACTTTCGTCCGGAAGACCTCTGAATTTTGATAGCTGACAATATCACCTTTAATTTGACACCAATATTGCCTTTTAACTCTATGAGATGCACAATGCACCTTACCACGCCAATCGTGCCAGGATGCGAACGGGAAGACCTGTAGTTTTCGTAACTACTAATAGCCCTCTTTCACTTCCCATTTGAAATTTTCTTTAGCTCGATGAGTTGAGCGTTTCTGCAGTGGCCGCCCGCTCTATAACATATTATTTAGTATAGAGCTATTAAGCATGACATTCCCAAGTAAAAACAAAAATGCATATTTTTTGTGTTTATGACGTATTATTTCAAAAGTGAACTCTTCTAGCAAAAACAAATTGTTTAAAAAGAAGAGACACTCAATTTATGTTTATCCACTTTTGTGTATACGACTTATACATAGTTACCAATTATTATAAGAGGGTTGAAGACTCCATGCAAATCGGAATTTTATGAAAAAAAAAATACTTTTTTCAGATACTTTATTCTGTTCAAAGCCTTTTGAAACTTTACCGGGACAAAATTGGAAAAGTCTTAAATGGAGATTTTCGATTTAGGTATACCTAATAAACTAAAATATGAAATCAATCCATCAAGTTCTGCATACATTATGTTGTAAATTGTACAAATATGTGGTTCGTATTTGTTCAAATTCTTATCATATGATTTTCTATAAAAATTTCGGGGGGGGGGGGAAGGGGGTTAAACCCTGTAACCCCTCCCCTAAATACGGCTATGGTCATATAGAAAAATGTATTAAGTTAAAAGTTATAGGAAATACAATTTTCTCCAAGTTTTACCCATATCATTTTTGTCAAAAATCAAAAATGGCCGAGTTATTCACTAAAACTTGTTTTTCTTTAAATCCAAGATGGCGGCTTTGGCTCAAGCTGTATTTTCTTGAAAAACTGGTTTAAGCTCTCTGTCTTAAGAAAAAAAAAATTGTACGATCTAATTTTTTCTATTTCAGCTTAATTTTTTGTGCATTTTGACTGGATTATCAAACTAGGGGAGGGGGGCAAACTCATTCGAGAACTTATTAAGCTGAATTATTATATATATTTTTTTGTAGGTATGCATGCATATCAGGGTGGTCTTTATTTGGGACATGCAGTTGGATAGCCACCATTTGGTTGGAAATACTGAGAAAACTTTTCCCTAATCTTTTTAGATTTTTATTTGACTCCCTTTCTCTCCCGGATTCAACGTGAAATTTTTTTGTCAAACATACCTATAGACCAGTGCCGAAGCCTTCAAAAACATTAAAAAGTAAAAGAAAATCATAGTAGGATGATATCAATGTAACATGAAATCTTATATCTTTTTGAGTAATTAAAGTGTAAATTTTAATAAATAGGCCAACATTGTAAACAATGATAAAAAAAATTTTGAATTCAAGCTTTTTTCCATTTTTTGCATTTAACGAGAACATGTATATTCATGCTGTGAGTTTTATATAGTGTCGGTAAACATCGACCAAAATAAGGCGTCTTAGTAAGGGTACGACAGATCTAACTGATGAGCCCACTGTCGTACCTGGGCGAAACGCTTTATAAATTTGGAGTTGAGGTCACTTGAACTTTAAAATTGAATTACATGTACAATAGTATACTTATGTAATTTGTTTTTACACCATCTGAAAGTAGACATTTTAACGAACGAAATACCGACGGACTTTTTTGACACGTGAAAATAAATATTTTAAATCAAATAAATTACAGTGTATTTGGGACATAATAATATACATAAATGTTTTCACAAAATTTCGTAGAAAAAAAATTTTTGTTGAAAAAAGCTAAAAATAAAAAACCAAAAACTCGGTTATTTGAATTTTTCACAAAAGTTTTGAGGTTATGTGAAAAATTATTGGTATTTGTAGATCTTTTTATTACCTACAACTTTGCTATACAGCTTTTTTACATAGGGCTTGTAGTTTTGGCGGAAATCGAGATATACCATTTTTTGCCATTTAAAACTCAATCCACCCACTGCCCGAACTCGACTCGCCTTTAGTTTATTTTTTCTTTCATTCTCATCATTTCATATTCACCTCCTTTTCCAATGGGTTTCAATCTACTATGATTTTTTTTGGTTTCAAAAATTATCGACCCTGGTCTAATATGCTTTGATTTTTATAGATAATTTTTGTTTGGGATTTTCCTTTAGACTTGTAGATTATAACGGGAGACTAGTCAGCTGAAATAAAAATTCGCTAAATTTTCGCTATTTAGAACTATAATTGATGTCCATCCACAGTGGAATTTCGGCAAAAACTAATATAAGCACCATCTTAATGTATATACCTACAGATTTACAATTTATATCACGAATTATTATAATCTAATGAAAGTCAAGCGTCCGTCGTTTGTCCTCAGCAAATCTATTGAGTAGGTACACCTTCAATTATTTCCTCCTTTCTTTCCGAAATCATTTTTCGGTGTACACTCACAATACACAATCACGTAAGCTAAAACATTCAAACAGATATCTACAAACAATGATTTTGAGATTTAGTCCGGTCAAGATAGACATTTGAAAATTTAAATAACAAAAACTGCCGGAAAGCCAAATTTTGGTGGAGAGCTAGGGTTCACCATTACAAACAAAGTTTAAAAAATCCTCATCGATCCTATGTGTGCAACAAAAGTTATTCAGGTTTTTTAGATTTTTTTCGAAAGCGGTAAGTTGCATAAAAAAAAAACTTGAGCCAAAGTTGTAGATCATACAATTTTCCCAAAATTTGACCTTTGACCCCGAATAACGTTTTGACTCTCCTAAACGCACAGTGTGCAATTTTTCATATCTAGTGGAACTTTATTAAAATTCGAAGTCTTCCGAATAGAAATATTTTGATGCTGAATGAAAGGTTAAATTCCATACAATGATACAAAAATTAAAACTACATGCGGCGTTCTGCTGTGTCATGAACATAAGATTAAAATAAGCAAAAATATATTTAAACCCAGTTGATTTTTTCGAGTGAGACTTATCGTTGCGTATTTTGTTATTTATCAAAGTTAGCAAGACAAACATTTTTTTGTATATTATATTTTGAGATACCCACAAAAAAATGTGTTGTTAAGTCTTAAAATGGGAGAAAATTTAATTTTGTTTCAAGACCTTAGGCCGTTTATTTCAATTATTTGTTCTGACTTCGTCAAGCGGTTTAAAAATGTAGGTATCCGTCGTGTAATGGTTAAGGGTTTTTGTGAATAGCTGCGGCCCCCATACAATATTTTTTTTCTGTTCAGGTTCATAGGACACAAACGTATTTTCGACGTTTTCAAAAACCGTAAATCACATTTTGCAAAATACTTTTTTAGATTCTTCATAATTAAACTGGTTTTCATAGAAAAATTAAGTGTACTTGGAACCATGAATTGAGTTCCGCTAGATTGTCAAAATTGCACACTGCGCTTTCTTTCAACCGAGCTTGTGGTGCACGGTAAGGAAAGAGCAATATTGAGAATAAGTTTCGTTGTCAGGAAAAAGTTGTATCTATGCTTCTTGTACGATATCTAATAAATCAAGTTTTTTGAGATCTTCGTGAGATAATTTTGTTTCTTTCCAAAGATTGCACCTCAGTTAAGCCTCCCCAGCAAGTTTTTATTCCGGGGTAAAACTCGACAAAAATTTGATCTTAAAATCATATAAGCTTAACTTAAACATATTGTGCCATATTCATAAAGATTTACTAGAGTTATGACTTCTAAGTCCACAATTTAAGCTAAATAAGTTAAATAAACTCCGCTGCTATTCATAGACGTTTTCATTGCAATGTTTAACTAAACTCGGTTATGGTAGAGGAACCAAATTTTGCATGAAAGTTTTCATATCCATTATCATTAAGAATCAAAACAAACAAACAGCAATGAAAAAAACATTCATATCGATGAAAAATGGTATTTTTTGAGAAAAGGGGAAATTTTGGGATATGTACTTAAAAAACATCCTGGTATAATCTTGGAATAAGTGCTAATATAGGCTAATTTTTTTGTTACTATCTTTGTTTGGATACTCTATAACTTATGTAAAAAATCTCATGTCCGCAAGTCCTAATTTTCCAGGTTAAACTAAGTTAGGTGCAGATTTAAAAAAAAAAATAATTTATTATTATTTCTGAATTGCGTACAATTTTATTAACCTGAAAAAAAAACTTCTAACCTAAGTTGGGAGTTAAACCTGGAAAACTTTTGCTTCCGATCAACACATCTTACAAACTGAGCTTTGATTTTACTATCAATTTTTTAGGCGAGGAAGAAATGATTTTCAATTGCAAAGAATCTTTTTATTTTAAATCTAAATAGATACCGTGTTCAGTTCATGTAGAATCAAAACTAAAACATCTTTTTTATTTTTTTTAACTCTGTAGGTTCCTAGGTATAATTTAATCACGGAACCATTTCAAGTCGAAAAGAATAATATATAATATGTAGTTTGAAATTACGTTATTTTAAAAAGCAGCACTTCTACTTGATTTTACATTGGGTTTTTTTTTCTCTCTGTGTACCTACCTACGACCGCACTTTCATAATATTATGTATGTATTTAAGTATATGCAGGTACTTTACCAAAAAAAAAACATATGTACATAAGTGTAAAGAAATAACTAAGTGAGTTAGGATAACCTACATGCAGTTGCAGTTGTATAAATTAAATTGAACTCGGCGACATACACATAGGTATGTTATTATATTAACACGCAATAGTAAATAGTAGCTATAGGTTGAGGAGGTATACATTAAACACAAGGTTTTACGGAACATAAATTATTTTTCTATTTACTCATATATATATGTAGATAGGAATTTGTACATTATGTATTATTAAAAAAGTTTAAAAGGCTGTTTACTGACAGATTTCTGTAAAGACCGGCATTTTTTTTTTCACTTTTTAATCTCTTTTTATTAAAAAACACTTTTTTTTAAGAATTTATTATTAAGTGGGTAGATATTTTTTAAAACACATAATCTTTTATTTGAGATATTTCACTTTCACTTCTACACGCACTTTTTAATTCTAAATAGAAATGAAAAACAACAGTTTTTGCAAGAAACTAAAGTGATTTAGTCTCGAAAAGTGTATCTATTCGTACCTACCTATATATATAAAAAAAAGCTATGTTTATAATACGTATATAAGAACAAACAGAACGAACTTCACAAATACCTCTTCATATACCTACTTAATATAATAGATACTTTCGTCGTAGATTATGTTCAATGGCTATGATGTTGTAATATAAAATTTCCGATTACAACGTGTGCGCGACAAGCTTTTTTCTTCTAAAAAGAACAACGAAGCTAGATATTTCTACAACTACCTAACCACTACATGCTTCCCTCCTATATTTAAAAATTAGCGTATGTTGCAGAGTTTAGAACTTTAAATCTTTTATGGTGTGACCTTGAAAAAGGTCTGTTTGGCTCGTTTTAGTAAACAAAATGTGTCTCATTCGCTTAGTCGATCGGTTACATACCTACCTATACATATGTAGGTGTTTATAATTTGTTCCCTTTGGTAATAAGTTTATACATGTATGGTAGAGGTTGATATTTAAGTAATAAGTTTTCACATTCAAAGTTACATACAACACATCCAAATTGAAAAAGGGAAGCTTTTAAATAATATAGCTTTAAGAGATGTTTTTACATATATGTACCTACAACAGGTATCTAATAGTAGGTAATTACATCACGTACCAATTAACTACCTATATATAAACTAGAGGTACCTTCTTTTCCTTAGCGAAGACGTAGCTAGATACCTACCTATTATATTCTTGATTATGACACACGAAACCTAGGTAACAGGTTTAAGTACATACTAAGTATGTAGGCGCGTTTTTCTTCCAGTCTACGTATACTTACTTTTCTCATTTTGAACAATGCAGATTTACAAATAATAATATAAATACCTAAAAAGCTATTATCTAAATAATGATGGTTCAAATATTTTTAAATAGTTCTATGAACCTGTAGTAGGTACCTACCTATTCTTATACAATTAATTAACCTAACCTATTGAACGTATCTAATACCTAGACAGGAAGGTAGGTATCAACTCCATTTCCACTTCTATTTTCTATAGGAAGTTGTTTTCTGTTAAATTCTTGTTTCACTATGTACCTAACGAGTACGCATATCTACATATTTCTGAATTTTACCATACATGCAAAACACATAGGTATGTATTTTCATAAACTTGAACTTGAAAATTTTCAAGTTCAAAATGAAAGCAATATAATTCATTTCTCGTTGTGTGGCAAAAAAGCACCAACGCCTTTTAGAAAAACAAACACCACAAACTGTTCATACACATGTACCATATACCCACCTATTCAGCAATATTTTGCCATATTTTTTATTTCCATTACCTACCACAATAATTCACCCGTTGTGCGGCGAAAAGCGACATCATGAACGAAGATAGTTCGCGAAATTTCGTATGTACAGCCGAAGTCAAACGAAAACTACCGAGTCGGTTCGTTCATGATGTCTCGCAAAATAACCAATCAGATTGTTGCAAAAAAAAAGCTTTTTTGCTTGTTTTTTTTTGTTGTTGTGCGAAAAATAGCTTTTTTGTTGTTTGTTTTTGTGTAGTTCTATATTGCTACCTCTTTTCCTCATATGCAAATAGTAATCGCCTCTACGTGGAGTATTATAAATACGCGCCAATACTGAAACTGCATAAATACCTATGCGTTATTTTATTGTTGTGTTCCTCATCTTTTTTTGT
This sequence comes from Episyrphus balteatus, assembly GCF_945859705.1. NCBI lineage: Eukaryota > Metazoa > Arthropoda > Insecta > Diptera > Syrphidae > Episyrphus > Episyrphus balteatus. The sequence goes on along the minus strand of NC_079134.1, from coordinate 96,609,311 downwards.
TTCTCAAGAACAAGTCAGATTCACTTGGTTGTTTCAATTCCATTTAATTTTTTCTGAAGGAAATCTTTTGATGGTATGTAGGTAGAAAGAGAAGTAGTAAGAAGCATCCAATGGACTTTTGCTATTGGTTGGTTGGTACTGGTTCGATGATAAAATGATTTTACCATGTTGACAACTTAAAACAGTTGGAATGTGTAAAATCTGAATTAGCAAAGAGTAAAGATAGAATTTTCATTGCTCAACCAAAGAAGAAACTCATAGGAAATGAATTTAAAAAATATTTTTAGTATTTCTATCCCCGTTATCAGATGCTTCACGCTTGTATGAATTGTAAATCCACTTAGAATTAGTATAAGTATTAGTATTAGTATTAGTATTAGTATTAGTATTAGTATTAGTATTAGTATTAGTATTAGTATTAGTATTAGTATTAGTATTAGTATTAGTATTAGTATTAGTATTAGTATTAGTATTAGTATTAGTATTAGTATTAGTATTAGTATTAGTATTAGTATTAGTATTAGTATTAGTATTAGTATTAGTATTAGTATTAGTATTAGTATTAGTATTAGTATTAGTATTAGTATTAGTATTAGTATTAGTATTAGTATTAGTATTAGTATTAGTATTAGTATTAGTATTAGTATTAGTATTAGTATTAGTATTAGTATTAGTATTAGTATTAGTATTAGTATTAGTATTAGTATTAGTATTAGTATTAGTATTAGTATTAGTATTAGTATTAGTATTAGTATTAGTATTAGTATTAGTATTAGTATTAGTATTAGTATTAGTATTAGTATTAGTATTAGTATTAGTATTAGTATTAGTATTAGTATTAGTATTAGTATTAGTATTAGTATTAGTATTAGTATTAGTATTAGTATTAGTATTAGTATTAGTATTAGTATTAGTATTAGTATTAGTATTAGTATTAGTATTAGTATTAGTATTAGTATTAGTATTAGTATTAGTATTAGTATTAGTATTAGTATTAGTATTAGTATTAGTATTAGTATTAGTATTAGTATTAGTATTAGTATTAGTATTAGTATTAGTATTAGTATTAGTATTAGTATTAGTATTAGTATTAGTATTAGTATTAGTATTAGTATTAGTATTAGTATTAGTATTAGTATTAGTATTAGTATTAGTATTAGTATTAGTATTAGTATTAGTATTAGTATTAGTATTAGTATTAGTATTAGTATTAGTATTAGTATTAGTATTAGTATTAGTATTAGTATTAGTATTAGTATTAGTATTAGTATTAGTATTAGTATTAGTATTAGTATTAGTATTAGTATTAGTATTAGTATTAGTATTAGTATTAGTATTAGTATTAGTATTAGTATTAGTATTAGTATTAGTATTAGTATTAGTATTAGTATTAGTATTAGTATTAGTATTAGTATTAGTATTAGTATTAGTATTAGTATTAGTATTAGTATTAGTATTAGTATTAGTATTAGTATTAGTATTAGTATTAGTATTAGTATTAGTATTAGTATTAGTATTAGTATTAGTATTAGTATTAGTATTAGTATTAGTATTAGTATTAGTATTAGTATTAGTATTAGTATTAGTATTAGTATTAGTATTAGTATTAGTATTAGTATTAGTATTAGTATTAGTATTAGTATTAGTATTAGTATTAGTATTAGTATTAGTATTAGTATTAGTATTAGTATTAGTATTAGTATTAGTATTAGTATTAGTATTAGTATTAGTATTAGTATTAGTATTAGTATTAGTATTAGTATTAGTATTAGTATTAGTTTTGGTATTGGTATTGGTATTGGTATTGGTATTGGTATTGGTATTGGTATTGGTATTGGTATTGGTATTGGTATTGGTATTGGTATTAGTATTAGTATTAGTATGCAAAAAAGGTTTTTTTTTATAACGGTTATATTTCAAGAACGGAGGCTAATAGAATTTTTCCGATTGCGGATTTGAGTTCAGCAACTCGAAAACCTTCAGAAAAGTATATTTTGGTTCTTGTGACCAGTGACTTAAACTTTAGATTAACTTTAGTTTCTCTTTGACTTATTAAATGAAACTTAAGATATCTCGAGCAATAAAAGAGATATCGGTAAAATTTTAAAAGTTTTTGAAAGAAGAATATCTGTTCTTATAACCACCGTTACAAATTTGTTTATAACGAATTACCCCACATAAAAATAGAACCTCGAAAACAGCCAAAATTAGGTTTTTTGACTTTTTCTAACGGTAATAATTCAAAAACGAAGGCCAATCAAATTTTTCTGACTTCAGATTCGGATTCAACACCCAAAACTACTAGAAAAGTATATTTTGGTTCTTGTGGCAAAAAAAAGTTAAATTTTGTTGACCAGTGTAATTAGTCATTCGACGTTGTGCTGAGCTTTCAAAGCTCACGGTCGCATTCTTACTTACGCTCCCGCTCTTTCTTCTAAATTATTTGCAAAAAAATGTCTAGCGATTGTGTTAAATGCCAACAACCTAATCGTAGTTCCCATTTGCGCGTTCTGTGGTTTATCTTACCGTAAGCAATGTACTGACATTAATGGCATTGATTTTAATGCTTTATCAAATCCTAATATAAAATGGAAGTGTAACTCATACAATAATCCAGCTTTTGTTAATTTTACTCGTCAATTTAATGTGCTATCTAACATGGTATTGAGTTTAAAAGACGAGATTGATAAATTGAATAAAGTGCTCAAATCTAGTGATAACACTGGTCAACAAAATTTAACTTTTTTTTGCCACAAGAACCAAAATATACTTTTCTGAAGGTTTTTGAGTTGCTGAACTCAAATCCGCAATCGGAAAAATTCTATTAGCCTCCGTTCTTGAAATATAACCGTTATAAAAAAAAACCTTTTTTGCATATTATAACGGTAAGATTTTAAGAACGAAGGCTAATAGAATTTTTCTGATTGTGGATTCGAGTTCAGCAACCCAAAAACCTTCAGAAAAGTATATTTTGATTCTTGTGGCAAAAAAAGTGTAATTTGGTTGGCCAGTGTTGATTCTGATTCAAAGACCGCTACTTAAATTTTAAATATCTCGGGCAATAAAAGAGATATCGGAAAGATTTAAACATTTTTTGAATGAATAAAACTAGCTCTTATGGGCACCGTTACAAATTTATTCACAATTAATTACTCCACATAAAAACATAACCTCGAAAACAGCCAAAATTACGTTTTTTGACATTTTCTAACGGTAATATTTCAAAAACGAAGGCCAATCAAATTTTTCTGACTTCAGATTCGGATTCAGCACCCCAAAAACTACTAGAAAAGTATATTTTGGGTCTTGTGGCAAAAACCTTGTTGACCAGTGTAATTACTTGCCATCTAATGTAATTGAATCACACGATATCACTTTGCCTATTCCTAATCCAATTCAACTCTCAACAACAAACAAACAAGTGCACCAAGTGATGTGTCTACATTTAAATTATGCACAAACAATGATAATGCTACAAAAAGTGTAGGTACCAACAAAAAACAATGCACTGCGACTTAAATCTTCCAAATCTCAAATACATTATGGATCAAAGGATTCCCTATCTTTAAATTCCTTTCCTAATTATAAATGGTTCCACTTGTCTAAATTCACCATTGGCATTAACCCCGATGACATAATATATCATATTGCACAGAATACAAATATTCCTATTAACCAAATAAATTGCTACAAATACAAACTAATAAAACAGAATGTCCCAACATAGTCCGGTCAAATTAGACTAAAATAAGGGGGTGAGGTTACATTAATTCCCAGAAAGCTGAAAATTGCTAGGATTGTTGGAAACAATTTTAAATCTAAAAAGTAATCATCGATCCGAGACCTGATAAAAAATTTACTTGGGGTCAAAGGTCACAAAAACACGATTTTCCGCAAAACGGTATGCTTTATCAAACAATTTTCAAGGCAAGAATTGTAGACCAGATTATTGTATATAAAAAGTGTCTTGACACTTTTTTTCTTAAAACCCACCGTTTCTTAGGTATATCGATTCAAAAAGTTGAAGTTGAGTTTTAATCGTCGTAATCAGGCCTATTCTGGAAAAAAAATCATAACTGAAAAGTTCCTGAAATTTCATTATTTTTTTTGCTTGAATTTCTTTTTTCAATGGTTAAGAATATGGGGAAAGCAGTTTTTGTGGCCTTTGAACCAAGTAAATTTTTTTCCAGGTCTCGGATCGATGATTACTGTTTAGATTGAATTTATGATGGTGTTTGAAACAATCCTACCAATTTTCAGCTTGCTGGGAATTAATGTAACCTCGGATGTCTAAATTGACCGGGCTAACAGTGCTTAAGTTCATTAACCTTAAAGTAAGCGTACCAAATAGCATGCTCAGTGTCGTTATGGATCCTAAGCTATGGTCATGTGTACACACACTCTGTTTTTATTTTTATCCTCCTTTTATGGAACCCTGAGTTCCATATTAAATTTATGTTAAAATAACATTTTGCCTCTTAGTACAAAAATCGCAAACAAAATAGTCATGATCGCATCCTGCACTTAGAGAACAAAATAGTTATTATCGGGATTACTACAATAGTTTAAAAAAATAGTTATTTTTGACTATTTCAATAGTCAATCGAGGTACTCGTATTCTCCAAATTAACTATTAAATAGTCAATTGTAACTATTAAAATAGTTATATGTGACTATTTGAATAGTCAATAAAGACTATTTAAAACAGTTATTCCAGTTTTAACTATTAGCTTATAAGATATTATATCTTACAGTGTTAAGTAAACGATAATAAATGAAAATTAAAATAGTTATTTTTTTCTCTGTGCGCAGCACCCAAACGTCACCACCATGATCATCCGAATACCTTTGGAAGCAGAACATGCAACTTACATAATTGTCTCCTTCAGTGGGTGTGCATCCGTTGCAATCATTCCGAAAGAACAGAATCACCAGAAGATATTGCAGTATTGGATTCTGATGACGTTTCCAACTGATCAACACTTCTGTTCCCGGTGTTCACACCACTCCTACCACGTCCACCATAAATACAAAACGGAAGGGCAACGAAAGGCAACCCGCTTCCATATTAGATTCCTCTACGAGTTCCATATTACAAGACTTCATATTTTGATAAAAACGTTGTTTTACGTCATTTATTCAAGGAAATTAAAAAATTCTTACCTTGAAAATTGTAAATCCGAACATTAAAAAATATTTATGAATTTTCAACCAGACGAAAACACGACCCTTTATGAACTTTCGAGACAAACAAAAACAATAAACAATTCTCGGTTGTTGGAAACAGCTTTACGCCGAAATGATCAAGGCGAAAGTTGTGTATCTGGGCAATATGAGTATTTGCTATGTGACTTTACAAAATGTTGCTATTTGCTAAAAGATGGGACTATCTGTTTTGGTTTTAGACAGGGGTTCCTATTTAACAACAGGTTCCATATTTTCGTTATCATATAATAAAACGGCGAACACGAATTTTGTGGTACAAACTACGCGGCCCACAAAACCGAAGGGGCATAAATTATATACCGAACGATAGCAAATGTTCCCTAGATGTGCAGAATGCATAATTTTTTAAAGTTTTTATTAACCGAAATAGGTAAATTGATTAATATAAAGTTCGATATTTTAGTAAAAAAAAAAAACAAAACAAAAACAATTGGAATATCTGTTGGAAAAATTTCCAATCGACTGGAATGAAATGTCATTCATGACTGAATGAATGAAAGAAAAAATTCAGCGAAAATCGAAAAACATTAAGGTGGGTTCACATTGGTGCATTTTTTTAAGATCGCATGTTAACTATGGTTAACATTCATTATTTTAGTAATTTAAGTTTAGAAGTAAGATATTTGTTTTATTATCATGAATTTTTTGTTAAAATCGAATTCTATTAAAATCAAGTCTATTACTAGGGTCCAATCTTTTGTAAACACTTTTGATACCAATGAAATCTATCTTCGTCCTTTTCTCTCCTGAAAGAACATAAGAATTTGACAGTTCCTTTACCATTTTACCAAGTTTTCACTTTTAGACGTTTACATTTTTGCATAAAAGGCACTAATATTTTATTGCCACATGGCAAAGCGTTTTTCTAATGAGGTTCAGAGAAAACTAACAAAAACGTCTTTTTTGTTCCTTATCTACAATATAAAAAGTGAAAAAAAGGGGAATTTACAAAATAAATTTTTTTTATTTCTTTCTAGCGCTATTTGTTTTTGTTTATTAAAGCAAAAAATAAGCTTTCTGCATCATTATTTTTGATTTTAAGGTAAGAAAAACTGTCAAAAAAATGAGTTTGAAAATGTTCACTTTTTTTCTCGCTAGCGTAATTTTTATGTAAAAAAAGAGTTAACAAATTGTTTTTATACAAAAAAAATATGCTTTCCGCATTTTTTGTTTTAATTTTCTAGCCCGAAAAACCATACAAAAATGCGTTTGAAAATTTTCATTTTTGTACTTTTTCACATTTTGAGCCAATGCCCAACTAGCACAACAGCTTCTATAAATTGAGATCTCGCAGGTTCTGCTTTGTATACAGCTTGTATTGAGCTTGCTTCAGAATTTAATCGCTTATAGAAGTTCGGACTTGTTTAACAACTTCTAATAAGTTGTTTAAATACTGTTAAAGAAACTTAAACGAAGAAAGCTTGTTTTTCGGATAAGCTTGCTTAGTGAATTTATAGAGGCTTTACAGAAATTACCAAGTTTTTATTTAATTTTTGGTTTTGATATTGAATAATCTAGCTCTGACACTTTTTGGTTTTGACATTGAATAATTTAGCTCGGACATTTTTTTCTTTGACATTTCTACTATTTGAACTGATTAAGTTTTTGATTTCATTAATGAATATACTAGGATGGCCGAGTGGGTAGAGTGATGGACTACTACCAATCAGATACGAAGTTCGATTCCTGGGTGTGGTAAAAAAATTATCCACTTTTCAAATTATTATTAATAGATAAACTAAATACTAATATAATGTTATATATAATATCAGGTCAAAAGATAAAATTCATGATTTAAAACCTGATAAAAAAGAATTCTTTTTGGTTTTTGTAGTTGTTTTTTTTTTTTTAATTTCGATAAGACATGTATTAAAGAGCTATACAGGCTGTTCCGAAGCTATCTGTCAAATCTCAAAGCTTCGGTAGAGCTTCGGTAAAGCTTCGTTTAAGATCCTTATAGAGAGTCAAACTTGTATAACGTTCTCCTTTTTCCATGCCCAACAACCTTACTAAAGTTTAAAAGAAGCTGAAATGTAGCTTTTGTAATACCTTAACCGAAGCTGAAATGTTAGTTGGGTGTAGTTAAAGGTATAATTACAACGGCCACTTTTTGCAAAAAGTCAAAAAGTGAAAATTTTCAAACTAATTTTGTGAAGTTTTTTCGACCAAAAAATTAAAAATAATGATGCAGAAATCTTATTTTTTGGTTTGAAAAACAATTTTTGTAGTTTTTTCCAAAAACAAATGGAGCTTGAAAGAAAGAAATTTTTTTTACTTTTGTAAATTTCCCCACTTTTTCACTTTTTAGGTCATTGTAGTTAAGCCTTAAGGCTTTAAAAGTATAACTACAACGGCAACTTTTTGCAAAACGCCAAAAAGTGATAGATTTCAAACTCATTTTTTGACAGTTTTTACGACGACAAAATAAAAAATAATGGTGCAAAAAGCTAATTTTTTGGTTTCAAAAAAATTTTTGTAGTTTTTTTCCAAAAACAAATATTGCTAGAAAGAAATAAAAAAAAAAAATAATTTTGTAAATTTCCCACTTTTTCACTTTTTAGGTCACTTTAAGGGATGTAAAACTACAATGGTAAATGAAAATTTTCAAACTCATTTTGTGACAGACACAAAATTTAAAATAATTATGCAGAAAGCCTATCTTTTGGTTTCGAAAACAATTTTTGTTGTTTTTTCCAAAAATTTTTACAAAAACAAATAGCGCTAGAAAGAAATAAAATAAAAAAATTAAATTTTGTAAATTTCCCACTTTTTCACTTTTTAGCTCATTGTAGTTATGGCTTTAACATAAAATAGACGTTGTCGTGCGACGCAGTTGGTGTCGTAACACCTTAAGAATTGATTTGTTTGATTAAAAAATGTCGATTCTCACTTTCAAAGGGATGTTTTGCTTAAAATTTCACTGCCACACAGTACCACGGATTACCTTTTTACTAATGTATACTGTGAAGATCTACACCTGAACGCACCTTTAATAAATGTGAACATATCTTTAATCATTAATAAGTATCTGAACGCATTCATTAAAATTTTCCTGGAGAAATTTACACGCATTTGCACACACACTTGGAAGATTTGACATTTCTCAAACGTCAAGCTGAAAGATTTCTTCGTGTTGTTAATTTGAGAACACCAACTTCAAATAAATAGTAAATTCTAATTGAATATCATTTTTTTTATTGCGGAAAAATATAAAGTAAATAAAAAAAAAAAAATTTGCGATCAAAATATATTTTTTCCTGGCATAGTTATTGTGAAAAAGTCAAATTACTGTGACTTTTCTTCCCGTGATTGTCTTCAGGATATTTTTTCTCTGTAAAACGACAGCATACGGCCAAAATAATTAACCTTCTACTTCATCTTCACTCAGATCTTAATAATATCTGCAATTTCCTATTGATTTTGATTTAATTGAATTTATATTACCGAAGAAAATAAACAAAATTATTGATCAAAGGAATCCCTGGTTTTATTTTGCAGAAGTTGCTTTGATTTCAGATTGACGTACGTGTAAAAATTGTTATCAAAGAACACACACACAATCGCAAAAAGAACTCGGTCTGTTTTCATGTTCCTTTTTAACACCAAAAATTCGATTTTTTGAGGCGATTCTAAAAATTGAAAGGAATTCGACATTAAATTTCTACAAGCTAAATGAAAAAAAAAATGAAGTGTGAATGACAAATTTGAGTGAAATTGGTGGAGGTTGAATGATTGACGGATGGAATTTAAACGAATGGAACATAAAACAGGTTGAATTGAATTGAAATGCAAGGTGCTAACACAATGCCCTTAAGGCGATTACACTTTGCATTTTCTTTTTCGATTCTTTTTTTACGTAGTTGAGCGTAATTAAAACGTAGTTCAACAATATCTAAATCAGGTTTAAAATATATCAAAAATTAGGTATATTATATATTCCTGTGTAAAAAGTGTAGTTAATCGCAAGAAAACAACAAAAAATACTATAAAAAATAAAGAAACTATTTTGGTATAGGTACCTAATTGTGTTCAAAATTGTTGCAAATAAAAAAAATAAAGAAATTGGCACTCGAATTTCGAGGGTTAGGTCGGCTAGTTTAATTAAAATTTGAATCAAGTAAGGAACGAAATCGTTTTTTTTTATTCTCTAAAATGTGTATGAAATTTTTCGTTTATTGATGAATCTTTTCGTTAAAATGGATTTTTCGACTCTAAAAAGGGAGAAAAACTGTATGAAGCGTTTTTATTAAGTGATGAAGGTTTTCATATTACGAAAAATTACAAATTTTCGCTGAGCCAACGAAAATTTCGTTGGGCCAGCGAAAATGTAGTGCATGAAAGTATCTTCATATTTTTACGAAAGTTATTATTTTCAGTGTATACTCAAAATTTGTAGTTGATGATTGCCAACACTTATAATATTTTTCAGTGAAAACTCACTATAAACTATATTATTTTAAGGAAATTTGATAAAATTCAGACACCTTAAAAGAACATTGCCCGTGGTCTGGCTGATATTAAGAAGAAGAAGAAAACTTAAACAAGAATTTGTTTTTGTTTTGTGGACTTTAAAAAATAAAATCTTACCCTCATGTGGGTTTTTTTTTGTAAAGATTCAAACGAACTTTTTGCATTGACAAACATCAACAAATAAAAGCATACTTTAAAAAGATAAACAAGCGTTTTCCTGCTTTTAAAGTTAGACGACCTGTTTAACTATAAAGTATACTTTAAGGCGTTCGAAAATATCAAAGAGTAGACTCTCGTTTTAAATTTGTTTTTTTACATCGGACCTCCGTTTTAAAGTAGGTAGATTTAGAGTAGGGTTTAAATGTTTGAAAATTTGCGTTATTATCTTTTGTTCGATATTTTAAAATCCAACATTCGTCAAGTTATGGCTTAGACCTGAGATACCGCCCAATATGAGTCAAAAAGTGGTCGAAAACTATCTCAAAAGAATCCATGCTTGCAATAATTCGCGTGGTGGTCATTTGAATGATGTAGTGTTTGACACAAAACGTGAACGTTCAAACTTTATAATAAAAAATAAATATCATGAAAAAAATATTTTAAATTTGTTTTATTTACGTTTATCTACTTTTGAAACCGCAAAATGGATAACCCTGTACTTTTTACAATTTTTTGTGAATAAGCGTGTCTACATAATCGCTTGATCGAAAGATGTATATGTTTGCATAAATATATTCTAAGTCGTCTGAAGCAGTTTTTTAAAGAGCAATTTATTTAAATTGTTGAAAAGTACATATATAAAAAAATCTAAATACAAAAAATCGAGCTTAAAGACAATTAGAACAAACTGAGATACGTGTAGAAAATGAAATTATAAAATATATAGATCGAAAACGAAAAACAGAACATCTCTTTTAAAAAATGTAAAGTCATTTTTAACCCCAATCTGCGGAAAAATTCCTAGTGGGCTGAATTTTGGTATACACCTTTATTACGGCGTTGTAATGTGAAAAGTCGACATTAATATCGTGCCGGCTTAAAAAGTTATAAAGGTCAAAAGATCACGAAAAGTTTTTCGCAAATATCTCGCGACCTATTAAGGTCATCAGAGGTTATAATAAAAATTGTTCGTGGTGAAATTATCTACAACATATGCCTGTAACATTTTTCTGTAAAATGAACCGTTTAGGAAGAAAGCGCAGAGAAACGGTTCATTTTACAGAGAAATATTATAGCCATATGTTGTAGATAATTTCACGACGAACAATTTTTATGATGACCTCCGATCAATAGCTCGCGAGATATTTTCGAAAAACGTTTCGTGATCGCTGTAATAAAGGTGTATACCAAAATTCAGCCCAGCAGAAATTCTTTCGCAGATAAAACCTAAAATTACTGGACTAATATTCAGAATTTAAAAGTTTAAAATATCTCTCCTACAATAAAAAGTGAGTTAAAATATAAAATGTATTTAATTTTATACTGATTTTTTATAACTGGTGAAGGATGAATTTCATACCATGCCGAACAAATATTTTAGTAGAGAATTGAATGCTCTACAAGAAATTTTTATGATGAGTTTTTATTTAATCAACAAAGTCAGAAGTTATTCGAGGTCAAAAGTAAAAAATCGGTTGAATTAAGATTAAATTTACATTTGACCTCGAATAAATTCTGACTGAGTTGATTAAATGAAAAATTTAAATTTATAGAGCGTTCAATTTTCTACAAAAAATATTCTATAACCAGGGTTGAAAAAAATAATTTATTTTCCATTACAAATTAAAAAAAAACTATTTATTGCAAGTAAACAATTTTTGGATTAAAAAAAATATTTAGTGCAACTGAAAAAAATTTGCATTAAAAAAAAAAAATTGCATTAAAAAAGAAAACTTATTGCAAATAAAAAATGTCCTGCATTGAAAAATAAAACAATAGGTACAAAATGTGTGCATTAAATATATTTTTTTAATATTCGTCGAATTTCTTATAACTTTGATTATTTACCCTAACATTAGGTTCAATATTATGGTTGAAATAGCTACTGTGTGGTCAAGTAGCCAACATATTAATTCGACGAATATTAAAAAAAAATATAAAGCACAAATTTTGCATTGGTTTATTTTTTAATGCAGAATATTTTTTATTTGCAATAATCTTTTTTAACGAAATATATTTTTGTTTGCAATAAAAATTTTATTTTTAATACAAATATTTTTCAGTTGCAATAACATTTTTTTTACGCAAGTTTTTTTTAATTGCAATAAATATTTTTTTTCAATGGAAATATTTTTCAGTTGCAATATAAATTTTTATTTACTGCAATTTTTTTCAGTTGCAATAAATATTTGTTTTTAATGGAAATTTTTTTTCAGTTGCTTTACTTTTTATTTAATTTCAAATGCATTTTTTTTTCAATTGATATTTTTTTCAACTCTGTCTAAACGCTACAAATCCTTTTCATCACGAAAATCTTGATTGCCACAAAACAAACAGTCTATTCCATTTGCTGAAATTGGTAAAATTCAAAACAGAATATTCTTGCAAAAAAGGGAGATGAAAATAAAAATCGCGGAAGTGATAACGCAAAAGATACCATTTTCCCACGGTATGTGAACATCTTGAAGAAACTGAAAAACCTACCTAACTTATTACGATTTCAACTAGCCTATGTTTATAAGAAATAATTTGCATATCTATTGAAAGTAAAAATGTGCATGCAAATGCGAATTTATCTATACGCACCCAAACCAGAACTAGAAATTTTAATGCATTACAGCACAATAATTTGCATAATATTAAAATCGAAAGTTGTCCAGGAGATTATTGAGAAAATAATATTCAAGCTGTGCAGTGATTTTATTATGTCATCTGGTTTCTAGAGGATGTGCATTAATTTTGTTTAAGGAATGCATATTTTTTATTTCTTTTCTCTTTAGAGATACTCTCAGGTCGAAGGGGTTTTATGTTTCGGATACGTTTTTCGCAAGAGAATTTGTGTAATGTAAATTAAGTGCAATATTTAATACGATGAAGATATTCCCACGATAGGTCCTAGAAAAGGGTGAAAATATATTTTAGCAAAAAAAGGTAATCCTTTTTTTTTTTGAAGGATTTGGAGCCATTAGACCAATACATTAAAAAATAAACTTTGAGCAATATAATGAATCGAATATAACTTTTTTTTATTTTTGTAGAGGAATCTCATTTCTCAAACCTTTTTATTTATTAATTTTTAGCAATGTTCCGTAGTGCCGTAGTGTGAAGCAGTAGAGTGGGAAAGCTGTGATCCCATGAGAGATCATGACTGTCGAATAGAGAAGAAGAATGTTCCAGTTCAATGCATTCTTCCGATTAAATCTGCATTTTTCTTTTACTAGATTTGTATTTTGTACTCTCTTACATTTTTTGACACAACTATAGTTTTGTTAAACATCAATGGAAAACGGATTATTCATTAGAATTAAACATTAACATTACCTAAATTAAAGTTTTTTTTCGCATTTACCGATTAAAATAATAGCTATATAGAAATATGTTTGTTTTGATAAGAAAAGTTTTTATTTCTATTATATTACACCCAATACAGGTACCTATCCAAAAAAAGCGGAACACTTTCATACATCAAAAACTGAGATTCAAATGACTTAAAAACATATTGCAGTCAATTTTTGCAAGTATACAAAATATTCTTTATAAATTTGGAAAAAATTACATAATAAAAGTTGTTCCAAGAAATATGACGCATTATATAATAGCCGTGTTTTATTTTCAACGGGATCTAGATTTGATCATTGGGTCATATTCATAGTCGTTTTTAGTGATCGATAAAATTGTTAAATATAACCAAACCAGTCATGAACTAAATAAGTTAAAGAAACGCACTCTAAAATTTAGTTCCTACTTCCTACGTGAATAAGCCTTATCAGTATCTACTCACAGGATTCCTAGAGGCATTGCCAAGTATTGTACATTCTATACTTTCATTTTACGGGGAAAATACAAAGTCAACTTCATCTGAAAGAAATTATTATTTCGGCAAATCATTTTCATCATTTCATTTTCCGTTTGTGTTCGAGACTCTTGACCAAATAAGAACATTGGAAAGTGACGCCCCGAAGAAATCTTTCATATTTTATTAAAGATATTAGCAACTCTACCGGTTTCAACGTGAACTCCCGAAAGAACTTTCTCCAGTGTAAGGAGAATAAAAACAATACAAAAAAACTTGACCAACAAAGTGAGATTATTAAAAATATGTGTATTTTAATAACAGTGTTATAAGCTTTGGATGTTAACTTATTTTCAGGATCGTTTGAACGGTTTCGCTGCTCTAGCTTTTCAGCGCGAAATATCTTTAACAGCAGACAAGGCTATAACGCCTATATTATTGACGAATGTTTTGAAATAAAACATGTTTTGAAATTAGTAAGTAAAAACTAGAAACTGTATTTTATTTTGTGATTTATTTTTTAAATTAATATTATTTTAGTTTCTATGTAGGTGGTACAAGAGTGCGCACTTTAGACAAAACACCAAATAAATTTATTACATAAAGAGTTTAACTACTTTTTTATATATATTTTTTAGTTTATAATCAAAGCAATGAACAAAACTTAAAACTGGTAACAAAAAAGTATTAATTCATTATTTATAAACAAAAAACCATCATTTGCGCACTCTTATACATACTACTGTGTAAGAGTGCGCGACTTAGTTTGTAAGAATGCGCAGCTGCGCGCAGGTGTAAGTTCGCACAAAGGTCACAAATAAAATTGCCTATCTTTAAATAAACAGAATATTTTTGGCCCATCTTTCCTTTAATTAGTCTCCGACTTATGGTTCCAAGAGAATTTCAGCATATCCTAGTTACTTCCCTTCGCTTGTTTTTTTGTCAAACTTGTATTTGATTTGTTTTTGATAGGAATTTCTTTTTCTAGCTGCTGCTTGCTGGTATATGGACAAATGCCAGTTATTTTGAAGCCTTGGATAGCTTTTACTGCTCTTATAACTCCAGTAGCGTATCCAGAAAAAAATGTGGATGGGGCTGGAAAATTGTTCAAATATTTTTTAGAGGGCAAATTTACATATACGTTTTCGTTCGAACTTTGTCATGTGCTGAATTCAAAAACGTTTAGATACTTATTCCTATTACGTCTAGATTTTGAGCTATACACTTCACTATTTTCGATATAAACACCCATGTTCCGCAATTCGACCGAAAGTGAATTGAAATCACTTTTCAATTTCACGTGACATGAAATATCGTATTCTTCATTTCAATCGATTTCGAAAACTTCGAAATCGCTTCGAACTGTCAAAACTGAAAGATCATCCATTTTTATTTTATTTCTAAAGTGAAATTACTGCTGCTTTGAACATGGATGAAAATTTAATGGAAAAAAAGCAAAATTTAAAAGAAAAAATGAGAAGACATATTTTGCGAGACAAATCAAATATGGAAGTGCAATGCAGAGCATGGGCGATATTATTGCAAATTTTAAAAGAAAAATTAATTAAGTTAAGTTAGATTCATTGAAAAAAGTACAAAATTCACGAGCAGAAACAAAGTGAACTGAGTTCCATAAGAACATCTAAATTAAGACGATAAAATACGGAGTTTTGAGTTAAGCAATTTTGCAAAATTTAACGGTGATGTAATGCGACGTCAAAATACCTACTAAAAAAAATATCTGAAGAATTTCGAATTGGACTAAAATCAGAAAAAAATCTACGCCAACCCTCAAAGTCAGCTAAATCTCTTATTCAAACAAACACAGTAACGATTTATTATTAACATTTTTTTTTTTTAATTTTTGAAAAAAAATTTTTTTTTGAAAACTTTGATTTTATGAGTGCATTAGTATTTCCTCTTCAATGGCATACCAAAGTCTTTTTTGAAAAAATTTTAAATTTTTATACATAAAAAACTATTTTAAATTGATTACGCTATAGCTGTAAACAAAAGCAACGGTAACTTCCAAAGTTACCGTTCAAATCAATATTTATTCTAGTTCATATTCAAATTAATGCGTACCTATAATATTTTATCTTTGAAAAATATAATTTTTTTATTACATACATAATGAATTCAATGAAGTATTGTTATTTGTTTTATTGTTTTAAATTTTTCACTCAAAAAAAATTAGCGATTTAAATCCATCTCTCCCAAAGCTATCTACGCTACTGGCTGTTGTTTCAACTTTTTTTCATAGGATTATGCGTGGTCAGTAGTGATTTAGGGCCGTAAAAAAAGCAACTTTAGAATAGTTCTAAAGATGCAATGGTTAAATGTAGCCTTTCATACAGATACAGACCAATAGACGGGCAAATTGAATGCCAAACTGAAAGATTAAAGTTTGAAAGATTAAAACTGACAGACAGATAGTCATAAGTTCAGGATTCACTTTTATCTAGGTACACTTTTTCAATAAGCGTAACTTCATTTTTTTATTTCGAGTTTTTTTTCACGAATTTTGAACTTGCATACGGATACGACATACCTACCTTTATGTACATAAAGTACCTACCTATATGAAAAGAAAAAAATATATACAATAATAGGTATGATATTTCTTTATTTTGTAGGTTTATTGGTAAGTGTGGGGTGAATAATATATACAAAATTGCAAGAGGGATGATTTTCTTAAATTTTTGCACGGTACATGGGAGAAAAAAAACTACCCCAGTAATTGTATTTGTGTTCCTTTTTACATCAAAGGGGTGTTTATTTTTCTAGGTTGATATATTTTAAAATATTTTGAACATTATACTGCTAAAATAAATTACATTCTTTTTAAGGGTTGCTGATATTGGAGAGCCTGCATGATGCAGTTATAGTTATATACATTATGAACATACGTATATTATGTAAAATGTTATTTTATATATTCATTTACCAATACATACATAAATTTATCAGAGTCGAATAGAAAACGTTTTGTTCAGAGCATTTTTTAATAAATTAGAATATGGTTCAAGTAGACTATAATTCCGTAGTTTAAAATTAAAAAAAATCGGAGGAAAATACTTCACCTTATCTATTTAAATGTTACAGATATATAATAATATAATATTATATTTAATATAGCAGTGAGTAAATAATTTTTGAGTTTTATTTCTTCATCAGCGTTTTTATTTTTTGCGATTTGTTTTTTACTAAAAAAATTAACATGTATACATATTTAACTCAAATTGCTTTTGTTATGTGATAACAAATCCTCGATCTTGGATAAATTAAGAATTTATATTTTGTAGGGAATCCTTTATTCTGTAGAACCTCAGCCAATCTTCTTTCCATATTTTGGACCGTACTGCGGCTTCTTGCTGGTGGTATACCGTTATAACCCCCAGACTTCCTTGAAATTGGCAAAAAGGCTCGTCCAAATTTTTTGATTTCTTGGACTTTAATCCTCTCTTGACGTCTGCCCCCAAGTTCTCTATCGGATTCAGGTTCGAACTTTGGGCGGGTCAATCCAAAACATTGGTTTTTGTATCAGCATTCAGCATATCACTGCTTTACAATTTGAGCAGTACCTATATTTTGGATCCTTGTCCTGAAAAACAAAGCTAATGGCCATGTTCAAATGAACACAAGGCTCCAAGAAAATGTACCCCAAAACATTATGTCTCCTCCTCCATCTTTCGTAAAACGTAGGTACATTTCACCATCTGACCCAAACAAATTGAATTTGATTCATCACTCCAGAGTATTTTTTTTGAAATTGCAATGTTTTATTTGCGTGCATTCTAGAGAAAGTCAGTCTTTTCTTTTTATTTCTTTTTTGCAACACATCCGCCTAGACCATGTTTTAAGAGTCGTCGTTTTATGGTCCTAATTGACAGTTATTGAACGATTTGAGGCGTTAAAATATCTTTTATCTTACCGGAAGTAATGAAAAGATCGGTCTTGCTAATCATGCATATAAGGCGCTCTTCTTTTGGTGTCGTTTTCAGCTCAGTTGGCTTTCTTTAAGGGGTTTCAAGGCTTTCGTTTCTTTTCATTATTTGTATGACTCCATTTTTCTTGAACAGCTAAATCTTGAATTAGCTTTGGAGGTCATTGACTCATTGCCATTTGGTAACACTGCTTCCGAAGTTTTGGACAGCACGACTAATACTAACCCATTTTAACAATTCATTGTTTTATAATTAATATTGTAAGACATAATGAAAATATACAGCCCGTTCCTGAATGAAAAATCCCAGGGAAATGTGTTCGGGATAAGGCCTCCAAATCAAAGAATTCCAAGGATATCATTCACTCACTGCTTAGGCGATTGAAAAATCGCCGTGTAGCCAGGCACAAAGAAAGGCTCTATATAAAATTCAAAAAAGTCCATAATTTTGTAAAAGAATTTTTGAAAGGAGACTGGGCACTTTTGTATGGGACGTGGCCCATTGGTGTAACACATTGAGACATACATCAAATGAAAGGTCTCGATGAGTGTGTTATTTTTGTATATGGGCAAAAGTCTGTATCACGTGCAGGGAAAGTGCAGTGATGCATTTTATTTTCAAAAATGTATGTAATAAAATTCAGAAAAGTATACATTTTGACTATATTCTCGATTAAATTGCTTCAAAAACATTACAAAACTGTGTTAGAAGTACAATTGGGCTATTCCATCAACAGTTTTTACCCATGGTGGAATGCATTTTTCGGCTTTTAGAACACTTTTGTATGGGACGTGGTTCATTGGTGTAACACATTGAGATATACATCAGATGGAAGATCTCAATGAGCGTATAATTTCTTTGTATGGACAAAAGCCTGTATCTCGTGCAGGGAAAATGCAGTGGTGCATTTTATTCTCAAAAATAATTTTAATACATTGAGACATACATCAAATGAAAGGTACTGATGCGCACATTATTTCTTTGAATGAACACAAAACTCTATCTCGTGGAAGGTGCAGTGGTGCATTTTATGTTCAAATATGTATTCGAGGTTATTTTACATGTTTGTGTTTTTAGAACAAAAAATGGTGTAGAAAAGACTAAGTCCATGCGAAAACACGTTTTATATATGAAATATTAATTGATAGTTTGAGTTGCAGTTTTGAAAAATTAGTCACAACCTTCATATATTTAAATTGTTTTAACCAACAAGGTAGTTACGACTTCAGAGTATAGAAGATCATATACTTATATCATATATGTACTTATATCAAACATTGTTTGTTATTGCATTTCATAAATTCATAAAAACGATGAATTAATTTTTTTTTTAAAATGAAACCGGTTGATGGATTAGTCCAATAGAAAACTGTTATTGTATTGTTATTGAATTAAGTTAATCAAGCGTCTTGCAAAATGTATACTTTTCTGAATTTTATTACTTAAATTTTTGAACATAAAATGCATCACTGCACTTTCCCTGCACGAGATACAGACTTTTGTCTATAAAAGAATAATACACTCATCGAGACCTTTTATTTGATGTTTATCTCAATGTGTTACACCAATGTGCCACGTTCCATACTAAAGTGTTTTAAAAAACGAAAAATGCATTGTGTCATGGGTAAAAACTGGTAATGGAATGCCCAATTGAACTTCCAACAGAGTTATGTAATGTTTTTGAAACAATTTAACCGAGCACTAGTCAAAATGTATACTTTTTTGAATTTGATTACACACATTTTTGAAAATAAAATGCATCACTGCACTTTCCCTGCACGAGATACAGACTTGTGCCCATACAATAAAATAGTACACTCATCGAGACCTTTCATTTGATATATGTGTTACACCGATGGGCCAAAATGCCCAGTCTCCTTTAAGTAAAAAAGTTTAAATAAAAGGTATATCTACAACTGCGAACTGAAACGTTTGTAAATTTTTACAATGCCCAAAATGTAAGAAAATAATTTACTTAAAAAAATAATTTTTCATGAAAAAAGCAAAAATATGCACCGTTATGATCTAAGATCAAAAGATATAATTTGTTTTTTATTTTACCGTTATCTCAAAATTGTGTTTACGAAATTGATTGAAATATTGTAAAAATATAATCCTGCCTATTATCTCTCTACACTTCAACACTGCAAATTTCATATATTTATCTGTTAAAGAAAAAAAAGGCCACAAAAATTGGGACAAAAAAACTTGTTTTTCGCGTTATTCGGTCAAAAATCATTTTAAAAATTCAATTATTTGCACATGCATGCGCATGACTAAAACCCACATGTCCTAGTTTTTTTTTTAATTAAAAAAATAAAAAACTACCAACAAATATCCCTTAAAATTAGTTGTTTTTCAAAAATTCTTATTTCAAAATACAGGGTCTATGAAAAAAATCCGTGTAAGACGCTTAATTTTTTTTAGTACCTGTAATTAGTCTTTTGTCGAAGGTCCACCACATGTTTTGACTGCCAAAAACCCTTCACAACTTGATTTTGATTTTTTTTAATAATTTTTTCGATACCTTTTTCAACGTAACAATAAATGTATCTATCAATTTCAAAAAAGTTCAGCTCTCTACAACTTTTTAGAAAATAGCCTCTTTTTTCAATCTCGTGCTGCCCCTATTTACCCTATAAAATCATCAATTTTTTTGTCTTAAACCTTTCTACTTTTATTCCTCTTTAATTAAAAAAAATTAAGAAAATCAGTCAGCCGGTTTGGTCGGTTCTCTGAAGAGCTCAATGTGCAAGAAGAATAGAAAATGGGTTTCTCAGCTCCGTCCACCAACGGCAATTAGACTTGCGTCTGTTGAAAGAACTATCTATTTTTCTGGGTAATATAACTCCAGCACTCTAGCATTCACTATGAGTTGTTTAACATTTTTTGAATGCCTCCTCACATATTGATGACCATGCAAACACTTCACCTTTCTTCTTTAAGTTGTTTAAAACAAAGCACTCGGTCGAAATATTTGGCAAAAACTGGTGATACAAATTAACCAACCCTAGAAATGATTCCAGTTGTTGTAAATTTGTTGGCGGTGGAGCTTCTAATATTGCCCTGACTTTTTCTTTTTGAGGACTTAACGCCCCTTCAGATAATGTATGACCGAGAAAATCCACAGACTTGAGTAAAAACATGCATTTTTGTAAATAAATACGCAAATTGTGCTTTGACAGACGATTCAGAACTTCAAAAAGTTGTTTTTTATAATCAATTAGACCAACACCACCAATAATGATGACATCAATGTAACACAACACTTTTGTAAGGCCTAACAGAATTCGGTCCATTACGGATTGAAATATACCGGGAGCACTACTCACACCAAAAACTAACCGATTGAAAAAAAAGAGACCATTACACGTGTTTATAACAAGAATCTTTTTTGACTCTTTATTCACTGATAACTGGAGTCGTTTGTGGTAAGTGTGCGCACTTTTGTGTTTGAAGATGTATTAAAAGCAAAATAAAGGATGTACATAAAAAAGTAAATTGATTATTAGAGATACATGTTTTGACTTCTTAAATTCAATTTAAATATAACTAATATTTATAAAATTAATTATGTTTTTCTAAGAAAACCAAAACAGGTCATATTGCGCACAATTACCCCTTCGAAGGGGTAAGTGTGCGCAGGGTGTACGGTAAGTGTGCGCAGGTACTTTTGCATAGTAATCTTAATGAATAACTATTGTTCTTTTTTTCAATTTTTAAAGACAAACGAGGAGTCTAAGACCCCCGCTCCCATACGACTTTCTCATTATTTTGATCCATTCTGTACACTGTGAAATTTTGATGTAAATATATATATTTTCAGTGAAATCCCATGCATTTGCATGCGCACACTTGCCCCCAAATTTTTGCGTACACTTACCCCAAATGCAGTTTTTTATTGTTTTTGATAAAATATTAATTAATAAATACTAAAAACAATAACATTTTAATTGGAACATAAAGTTTAAATAGTAGGTAAGCTCAATAAAAAAAATCAATTGACTTCACTTTAAGTCAAAGACAGGTCACTGTCAGAGTTTGAAAATTGTGAAAAATTTTAAGGAAAGTTAGCTTTTTTTTCTTTTGCTTTTTCTCGAAACATTAAAAACAACAGAAGCATAAATATAACGGACTTCGACAAAGATTGTGCATCAGCAGAAATTTAAATTTGTACACTAGTTTCGAGAAAATAGCAATGCGCACACTTATCGGCTGCGCACACTTATCGGCTGCGGACACTTACCACGAACGACTCTGCATATATGCACCCTTAAGATCAATAACACAAAAATATTTGCATCCTGAAATTTTAGCAAACATTTCTTGCAATTTTTTCAATGGATAATACATTGTCTCTACGCACTTAATAATTGTGACTTTACAGTCCGCACAGATCCGAATTGAGTCATCTTTTTCAGGAACTACGAGTATAACGATTTGACTGACCCAACGACTGACACTAATTTTTTCGAAAATACCTTTTTCAACCGGACGGTTTAACTCTTGATTGACTTTGTCCCTCAACTTAAATGGAACACTATACGGGGCATGAAAAATTGGCACAACATCTGGTTTCAAAAATATATCAGCTTTAAACCCGACTATCGGAGAACTTAATTTCGATCAAAAACCTGGACCAAATTATTTTTTGAAGTAAAAAAATTTGTTTTTGCTAGAAATTATTATTTATGCAATGAAAGGCGGTTTTATGTAAATAAGTTGAAAAACTTTAAAAACGCTCGTAATAAGAAAAACTAAAAAAAAAATAGTATGAAATTTCATACACCCAAAATATGAAAAATTAAAATATCCAAAATGTTAGACCTTCTAGAAAGGAACCATTGTGATTTTTAGGCTTAGTGAATCCAAATGTATCAAGTTCAATAACAAACATTTCTGGAAAATGTTAACAACCAGTTAAAAAAAACGTAGGGCGTGAGTGTTTTTACTCAAAGTGAAAATTTCATTCTCAAATTATTTCGTAAATCGCAAAAATTCGCACCCAAATTTTCGATACTAAATTAAAAGAATAGACAACTTGTCCTAAATCTATGTATCGAAGCAGAATAGTAGGGTATACTATTACAAAGCACTTAGACTTAAAAAAAGCTATAAAAATATCTATATGTGGTAGTAGGGTGTCCGTTATTTCCCAAAGTGATATTTTCGGGGGAGACACCCCCTAGATATAAAGCTTAGGGCCTAAATAAGGGGAATTTAGCAAAAAAAATTTTGTTGGAGGTAATTTTTTTTTGAAATTTTTGCCGTTTTTATAATAAATAAATATTATGAAATACTTTACCCTTTCTTGTTTGCAACTTTTTTTATGTAATTTTTTAGGTGAATAATTTTTAAACAAAATTCAATAAAAATATTGTAAACATATCTTTTGTAGTTCGAGAAAAATAAATTTAAAAGTATAAAAACGGCAAAAATTTCAAAAAAAAATTTCAAAAATTGAAATTTTTGATTTATTCACAAATTTTTGAATCCAATATTTGAAAAGAACTAAAAACCAATAAAACAGCATTTAAAATTGTGTGATAGGTGAAAGCAAAAACTACAAAAACAGCTAATAATTTCAAAAACCGAAATAAAATATAAAAAAAATTTTTAACGGGAAATTTTGGATGTGATCTTTTAAAGTAACTGTTTTCCAACCAGAATTATCAAACATTAAAAAAAATATGATTTAACTCGAGAGAAAAAAAATTTTATGTATGAGTTAAAAATTTCCCATACAAATTTGTATGGTATGTATGACCCTAGAGGCACGGGTTAATGACAAGGGCTCTTGATATTACCCGGGTAATACCCGGGTACCCGAATATGCGGGTATTACCCAAATGTGCGGGTACCCGGGTATTTTAAGTGGCGGGTACCCGAGAAACCAGGTAACGTGTTCTTAATAGCATAAAATGAGAGAAAATATTAGAGAAATCTAGTTTAATTTATTTATAAGTAATTCATAAGAAAAATTCGTTTTGAAAAATATGAGCCTTTAAAAAATTACCCATAACAAACACGGTTTAAACAATAATAATTGTTACGTTTTTATAAAATTAATTTTCTATTTCTCAAAAGAACCATACCTATATGCGTTGGTAAGGTTTTAACAAAAAAAGTTTATTTTGAAGAAAGTTGTTTCTTTCCTTCATAAGAATACATATTACACTTTGATGTTTCTTATAAGCGTCCAGCATTGAATTCTGATTTCTGATACGCGAATGTTACATAATCTCATCAATGCTCACAAATGTACACATCCCAACTAGCACAACAGCTTCTGTAAAATGAAATCTTCCAGGTTCTACTTTGTATACAGCTTGTATTGAGCTTGCTTCAGAATTTAACTGCTTATAGAAGTTCGGACTTGTTTAACAACTTCTAATAAGTTCTTTAAATACTGTTAAAGAAACTTACACGAAGAAAGCTTGTTTTTCGGATAAGTCTGTTTAATGAATTTATAGGAGCTTTACAGAAATTACCAAGTTTTGTATTTGATTTTTGGTTTTGATATTAAATAATATAGCTCGGACACTTTTGGGTTTTGACATTGAATAATTTAGCTCGGACATTTTTTTGCTATTTGAACTGATTAAGTTTTTGATTTCATTAATGAATATACTAGGATGGCCGAGTGGGTAGAGTGGTGGACTACCATCAAGCAGATACGAAGTTCGATTCCCGGGTGTGGTAAAAAATTATATGCTTTTAAAATTATTCTTAATAGATTAACTAAAAACTAATGGAATATTGTATATAATATCAGATCAAAAGATATAATTCATGATTTAAAACCTCATTTTTTGATAAAAAGCTTTAAGATAAGATCTACTTTTAACATAAGAGCAAGTACGTGCGACCCCAGTCGTGCATTTTATTTTTTTACTTCTTTGATCCTTGGTTCTTATCCCAAAAGCAAACTTTTTGCCAAGTTTCACGAGTGTAACAATTTTTGTCGGGAAGTCTGAGAATCGGCCATTCTGCCAATATGAATTTTCATATCATAAAATGGCTAGGGTGGTCCAAGGTCAAACCTAACATTTTTTAAATATATTTTTGGAACGATTTTTATGAAATTTTGTGGGTACATCGGGCAAGTCTAAGAATCGGCCAACATCTATTTTCATACCACTACATGGTTAGGGTTGTCCACTCAAAATTTAATTTTTAAATATTTTTCCAACGATTTTTTTATGAATTTTTTTGTACATATCGGCTAAGTCTGAGAATCTACCAAGATTTATTTTCATAAAACTAAATGGTGCGTGACAGTACATATTTAAATTACAAATTTTAGTCTTAGTAATTTGAATTTTGACTGCGCATTTCATCAGTTCTATTGGAAAGTTTTATTATTTGTGGAAATAACATTTTCAAGACATAAATACATATATATTAATCAGAAATGGACTTAATTGAAATGGGACTGCACTGATGCTTTGAATTATCAAAATCGGTTCGCCCAGTCGAAAGTCATGAGGTAATAAACATAAAAAAGAAATACAGTCGAATTTAGAACGTCCACCTTTTAAGAAGTTGATAGTAAATTTTAGGAGTGGATGTTTAACCCAAATGGGAGAACTATGAAGTTTTATAGCCTTATGCGTTATAATAACGAATTAAAATGCCTGGCAACTTCAAGTCGTGGCTTTATATTGTTTTCAAGGAGTTCAAAAAAGTTAGTTTTCCAGCTGATATGAATAGTCTAAATTCGTAATATATCATATTCTAAATACAGGAACTTTAAGTCCGAAAACATCAATCTTGATAATGTAGTCAATAGAACTAAAAAAACACATGTTTGATGTTGTGACCCGATTTCTTTTTTTTAAGAAAAGATTGACTCCAACATTGGAAGTAAATAACAGAAGAGGCGTACGAAGTCCGCCGGGTCAGCTAGTTGTTTATATAAATACTGTACTATACTACTGTTTTATATAAAAGTCTTAAAGTCAAAAAGAAATAAAGTTATGTTAAATTTATAATATTGTTTATGTTTTTTTTAACCTCGACTATAGTCGAATCGATCATTTATCGATACATTTATTGATTTTACAGTGTGGTAAACACTAAACAGCAAAGACCGAGAAATGTTCTTAAATCTGTTTCAATCACATTATTTATGCCTAGATACGAAAATATTGCGGCTACCCGAATATGACCGGGTACCCTTATTATAACGGATACCCGAATTTATGGCCCCCGGGTAATACCCGGAAATGCAGGTACCCGGGTAATTACCCGGGTATGCGGGTATCAAGAGCCCTATTAATGACCTCCAAAAAATTTTTTTTTGCTAAATTCCCCTTATTTAGGCCCTAAGCTTTCGATCTAGGGGGTGTCTCCCCCCCGAAAACATCACTTTGGAAAAAACGGACACCCTAATGTGGTACACTCTTTTCCCACTATCATTTAATTGAGCAGAAAACATTAATATTTCCAAAAATATTCTTTAATTATTATTCAATACCTGCAATTTTATTTTTCATTTGAAAATTTTATGTTTAAAAGCATACTCGCTCACAATCAATCAATCTCCTAACAATACTCAATAAATCACCAGAAATTACAAAAAAAATCCAGAAAATAAACAGCTGACTTTGAACTTGTTTTGTCACACCAAACTCTTTACCACAAAAATAAGAAGTGCATAATATGAGCCCATGTACACTACTGGAAAAAATTAAGGGATCAAAAAAAAATTCCAAATTTTTGGGCAAATTTCAACAGGCCGTAACTTCGAAAGAAAGGGTCGTACAAGAAATCGATAAAAAAAGAAATTGTAGCTCCAAGTGTCTTGTTTTTGGATTAGAACTTTAAAAATTTTTAACCTCTGCGATTTTTGAGTAACCGTAGAAAAACCAGCAACAAAAAAATTTTTTAAATTTTTTTAGTTTTTTTTTTTGGTCTACGGGCGTGGACAAATTTTTTTTAGCTTAACCACTATAAGGATCGGATACTTTGTTCATTTAGCTTTAATTTGGTTTTTTGAACACCTCGATACGTCCACTTCTCCCCGAGATGTCGGTCTTCAAATGGAAAAGGATCCTTTTGTGTTTGCTTATCGATATCTCAGCAACCAATGATCGCACAGAAAGTTAAAGGTGGGTTTCAAGAACTTGAATGAATTCTCCTTAACGTCTAGCCATTGCTTTTCCAAAAAAAAATGTTCTTATTTTCACATGAATTGGAAAATGCAACAAAAAAAGGGCTTTTGGTGGTTTTTTGGAAAATCGAGCGCTAGATCAAAAATATTGAGGAAACCACTAATGTTAAGTGTGCCTTTTACAGTTCAATATGTCCTTGTCCACAAAAACCCTACAAAAAATCAAATTAATCCAGCCAGCCGTTTTTTTGTTTCACTCGATCGAATTTTTGAAAAAATTAAAGGATCACGTTTTTTGCTCTGAAAAGCTCAATTTTCTTTTCTCATTTTGTAATTAGAAAAAAATTGTTTTTCCTAGCTTTTTCCACATTTTTGCTCCAGAAAAAGCTTAAATTTAAAACAAAACAAAATTCCAAAAAAAAAAAAAATTTGAAAAAATAAATTTTTTTTTCTCTTAAACTTTTCAAGAGAAAAAAATTCAAAAAAATTTTATTTTTTGAATTTTTTTTTTTTTTTGGAATTTTGTTTTGTTTTAAATTTAAGCTTTTTCTGGAGCAAAAATGTGGAAAAAGCTGCTCGATATGGCTGATTATATTAGAGCCCCAAAAAATATTACTTGTTGGTCTTAGCGACCAACAAATGATACATCAAGTGTCCCAAAAGTAACGTATGACCTATATGTACTTTTTTATTATATTTTTTTTTATCAGTTACACTAAAAACATCTTGTTCGACTTTAAACGTTTCTCTATTGGGGAATAGGACATCGATCCATGGACGACCCATTAAACTTATCTTTGGCCGTCTTCCTCTTACAATAACAATGGAAAGATTAGCTTTTTTACCAGCAAAACTTCCTTCACAGTCCATTGTTCCAAGCTCATAGTTCCCCACCTGTAACTGATACTAAATACTACTAATACTACTAATGACATTGCCCCAGTATCGATCTCCATCAGAATCGTTTTCCCATTGATGACGACATCGCAAATTTCTGACTGGTTTACTAAACTCCCACCTCCGATAACATGGACTGTTGATTTTTTTATTGGGACACTTACGTGAAATACGACCCTTTCGGTTTCACAGAAAACATTCCCAGTTGACTGCTGGGCAATCTTTATGTGCCGCTCGTCCACAACGTACACAACATTGACGGTTTGATTTTGAACGATGATTTGACTTTGACTGATGATAACTTTTTGTACCTGGACGATGGAAATTGGACTTTGGACTGTATGATAACTTGTTTAATGCTTAATTTTGACTTTTTTGTATTCTGAAAGGTTCTGAAAGGGTACAAAACTTAAATAATATGGAAAAATTACCTAATAAAACAGTCGGATTTCTTAAGAAAATAAATTTTATCTCGGTTATTTATGGAATATTCTCAACAATGTTATACCATTTTGAAAAGAGAATTGAACACACCAACTTTTAAGGTAACTTGCCGAAACATCGCAGTGCATTTTTTTACACTACGGTTTATTGAATTCGAGTCATGTAAAATTTGTTAATATACTAAGTTGGATAAAAAAGTAATATTTACCTTAAAACTTATGCAGCTGAGTTAAAATTTTTGAATGCATTTGGTAGCAGGGTTATTCAAGGTTCCGAAACAAAAGAAAAAAATTGAGAAAAATTAAGATTTGTAATCACGGCACATGAAAAACCGTCACAGGGTGACCAGTTTTTCGACTTTTTTTCAAATGCCCATAACTCACAAAATATATAGCTGCGATTTTTTTTTATTATTTTTCTGATAACTGTCACCACCTACCCTATCTACCATTTTTGTTTCGACGTTAACTTTTGGGACAACCTGTATATGCAGACACTAAAGGGCCCAACCCATAGAATCCGTTGCGTCCGTTGCGTCGAAGTTTTTGACTGACAGCTCAATAAAATACACACGTTCTTATGGGAAGTCCGTCTCCGTCCAATCCGTCGCTTATGGGTCGCTTCCCATAAGAACGTGTGTATTTTATTTTAAAACTTCGACGCAACGGACGCAACGGATTATATGGGTTGGGCCCTTAAGAGAAAGGAAAACGTAAACCTATACAGTTCGGCAAAATTCTATCCGCAGCTTGGTTTAACTTCTATTCTTTTCGGCAGCTGCATATTGTTTTTGTGATGCATATAAACGCCAACTGCGGATACGGATAGCAATGCCAAAAAAACACTGCCATTAAGTAGGTATGTGGATCTGTTGATATCATAAAATAATTTCCATCTTGGAAGGGTCTTTGATTTGGATGTATAAGATGTTAAATTCTTGCTGAGCCAAGTGAACTTACTCCAAAATAAAGTGCACTAAAAATGCACTTTCATAAATAAGGATCATAGTAGAAAAAAAACGATACCATATGATTGAATTTCCTTCCACGATTCGAAAAAGGTTTAGTTCAAAACCGTGTAAATGTTGCCTTCTTACCGTAAAATGTACTTGAAAACGCATACTTTAATTGCATGTTGTGGTAAGACGTTTCCACAAAAAACATTCATAAACCAGACGATTTGGTAAAAGCTAACAAGATCTATCATGCTCATGCGGCAACAATTTTTTCTAGGTATCATCCTTATTTAAACAAACCATAATTGTTAGTGCACTTTATTTTTGAATTAGCTCACTTGGCTCAGTAAGAATTTCATATCTTATACATCCAAATCAAAGACCCACCCAAGATGGGAATTATTTTATGATATCAAAAGATCCACATAATGTTTCTGGGTCCTTAGTCCATCATGTGCATTTTGAAATACTTTTGTGTTATCACAATGGAACCATAATAGTCTCCGGTAATTATTAAAAAATAAAAAAAAAGTTTCCCTCAGTTTGAGTGTTTTTTTTTTTTTTTATTTACATGTGTCAGTGTATTTTTCTTATACATTAGCACTTCAAAATGTCTTCTTTTAAAGCAGACATTTTAAAACTCTCAAAAGGTTTCGAAGAACTTCTCAATGTTTTTAATACTGCGGTCTCAAATTTAAATTCTTTTTCCATAACTAACAGTATGGTAAATAACTCCACTTCAACTGATGATTTAGTTCCTGACCTTCCTCAAAATTTAATTTCTTCTCACGATGATGATATTCTTGCTCAGTCTGGTTCCGGTATAAACAAAGCTCATGTACGTACCCAAAAAAATTAACAAAAAAAGAAGGAGAGACAATTCATCGAATGTGAAAAATTCTGGTCCATCTCCAAAACGCACAAATCTCAACACAAATCCTCATCCTATTGCTGAATTACCTAATCCTACTCAACCTGTAGCCTCGACAACCACCGTTGCTAGTACTAATATAATCAAGGCTGTTTCGAAACCAAGATCGATTTTCGTTTCACGGTTAGACCATAAACAAAAAATACCAAGACTGGAAACTCGGCAGTCAACTGACGTTTGCCTACAAGCTGCGAGGAGTGGTGAATGTCGTGAACCTATCGTTGTGTTCGTGTCCGATGAGTGGTGAATGTCGTGAATCTATAAATGTGTGCGTGTTAACGTCATTTACCAACGTGGTAGCTTTCACATATATTCACAGACAATACTGTACACAACAGGGTTTTGGGGGGAAAGACGTACGAAAGTTTCCAGTCTTGGTATTTTTTGTTTATGGGTTAGACCCTAATACATCTCCTGATGATATAATTTCGCATTTAGTTTCTTGTAAAAGCATTCCTTCAACAACATCTATTAAGTGCACAAAAATAAGTAAGCCCAATAGTTTTATTTCATCATTTAAAATTGTAACAAACCCAACTTATTTTGATTCCATTTGCAACACTCACAATTGGCCCCTAGAAACCTTAGTTCAAGAGTTCTCTATCACAAAAAAACACCCTGTATCTAAAATACCTTCGACAAAAAACTCAGCAGGATTGCCCTCTTTTACTGAAACGTAAGGGGGTTACGAAGCAAAGCCGCTGACATTTTCATGAATTCACAAACATTTCCACATGATATATTTATTTTAACAGAAACTTGGTTAAATGCTAGCTTTTTAGACACGGAACTATTTTGTCAAGAGTTCTTAGTTTACAGAAAAGATCGCCACGCCGGAAATGCAAAGGAACTCGGAGGAGGTGTCTTAGTAGCGGTTCGAAATAAATTTGTTTCTTCTTCCATATCATTCCCGTTTAAGCTCTCAATTGACTTAATCTGCGTTAAAATTTCTTCAATGACTAAATCAATTTATATTCTAAATGTATGTATATATCCCTCCAAAAAGTACATCATCCTCTTATACAGAGCTTTCGATGGCTTTAGATTACGTACTTGACCTGTCTTGCTCCAATATTACTTTTAGGAGACTTCAATTTACCTCACATTGATTGGGTCCCTTCCGATGATGAAACATATCAAGAAGCTTCACTAACATCTTCACAAAATGAGCTTGCTTTATTAGACAAAATTTTATATACTGACTTACAGCAGATAAGTTGTATTAAAAACTATAAAAATCGACTTCTCGATTTAGTATTTTCCTCTGACGCTATTAGTACTCTTGTTCTAGAGTCTAGAACTGGTATCACTAATATAGACGGTTACCATCCATTTTGATTTTGATTGCTCTTATACTCTTGATTTTAAAAAAGCAAATTTCGAGTTGCTTTCTGAAAACATGTCTAGTTCAGGGATAGAAAATATACTTACATTATCTAATATACAAATTTTTATAACATCCTTAACAGCTGCCTTGTAAATTCCATTTCCATGAAAAAATCAAATAATAATAATAATAATTTTAGTCACCCTTGGTACACAAAAGACCTAAAAATACTAAGAAATAAACGAAATAAAGCATGGAAACTTTTTTTAAGAACTCTATCCCCAGTTGATCACGCTTCTTACGTTGAACTATTTGAAGAATTCAAAACTCATTCCAAAAATTTGTACACCGACTATATGATTGAGAAAGGAAATTCCCTAAGAAAAGATCCAAAGTCATTTTGGAACCTTGTTAACTCAAAGAAAAACTCAGATGGATATCCGGCAAACTTCATTCATGACGATATTACATTACATCAAACATTTGACATTTGCAATGCTTTCGCCAATAACTTTCGTAATTCATTTGTTAATGAGACTGTTGATGTTGACGAAATCTATTTCAAAAATTTACATTCATATTCCGAAACGAGTTGTACGAACATCCCTGTACTGCAAAGTACTGTGTTAGACCTTCTTTCATCCTTAAGTGATGATTGTTCTGCTGGCCCAGATGGTGTGCCACCAATAGTATTAAAAAACTGTAGAAACTCCCTAGTTCAGCCTCTAACATTTTTATTCAAACTTTCCATCAAGTCAGGAAAATTTCCCTCCATCTGGAAAAAGTCATTCCTCACTCCTGTTTTCAAGAAGGGTGATAAGACAGATATAAAGAATTATAGGCCTATTTCGAAACTATCCTGCATTCCAAAGGTTTTTGAGCAAGTTGTTTGTGATAGTCTAGCATTTTATAGTAAAAATCTGATAAGAAGTGAAAAGCAGCATGGCTTTGTAAGAAAAAGATCTACTACAACTAATCTTCTTAGCTTCTTAAATAAATGTTCAAATGCATTAGAAAAAGGTAATGAAGTTGACTGCCTTTACACTGACTATTCAAAGGCATTTGATCAACTTAGTCATAAAATAATAATCTTCAAATTAAAAGCTTTTGGTTTTCCACGTATTTTTATTGCCTGGGTAGAATCTTATCTTAACGACGTAATCTCGTGCATAACTTCAAGTGATATTCTCATATTTGCTGATGATATGAAGATTTTTAAAGAAATTAAGTCTGACAATGACCGTATCCTTCTACAAAGCGATATTAACAGTTTTAATGTTTGGTGTGGTAAAAATGGCCTTTCACTTAAGCCAGCTAAATGCCAAACAATTACATTCTCGAGAAAACGAGTCATTAATATTTTTGATTACTACATCTTGCAACATAAGCTATGTCGAGTATTTAGCTTCAAAGACTTGGGTGTCCAATTTAGTTCAAATTTAGGATTTACTGAACACATCAATTTTATAGTAAATAAAGCGAGCTCAATGCTTGGTTTTATTAAACGTTGGGCAAAGGAATTTGATGATCCATTTGTTACTCTATCTTTGTACAACTGCTACGTTCGACCCCATCTTGAACACGCTTCTCAAGTATGGAGTCCTTTTTATGAAGTTCATAAAAACCGAATCGAATCTATTCAACACAATTTTGTACGCTTCGCTCTAAAAGGTCTTCCTTGGACCGACCCTTTCAACTTGCCACCTTATGAACATCGCATTCAACTTCTTCAGATACAAACTTTAGCACAGAGACGTGTAAATAATGATTTAATCTTTCTTCATCAGCTTATTAATTCCCAAATTGACGCCCCTGATCTATTAGCTTGTATTGGTATAAATTATCCGGGTGGATCTCACCTCCTACGAAGATTTTAACCTTTGCATATCGACTTTCATAGAACAAACTATGGTATTAATGAGCCTCTTAGTCGCATGAGTAAACTTTTTAACTTGAACCATTCATCCTTAGACTTTAATTCGACGAAAATGGGTTTAAAAACATTGTTTCGAACCAGTGCTCCACAATCGTGACTGTTAATCAATGTTTTAAATAAATTATACATGTTGGATTTTTTGTACTTATAATTTTATAACTTGAAAATTGTTCGTAATTATTTTGTTTTATATTGTGCATGTGGGAGGTTGTATTTTTTGTCTACTAACCACTAACATGCACTTATGATGAGCCTCTGATTGTAGTTAAAAGCTTGTTCTAAGCTTACTACATCAAAGAATCTGAAGTGAAAAAACAAAAAAAAAAGGGTCTAAGTGTGTTGGGTACCTCGCGCGACAACCACTTTAACCTAACCTAAGTAAACCAAATTTCTTGCTCTGTTTCGACACTGTTAAAAATTTTTGGAAATTTGAGAACCTTCTGGTCACTTTTCTTTAGACATATATTATCCGTGTTTCATTGGTACTCAGAACTAACAAAATACCAGACCTTATTGACTTTTTCGTAGCTAAAGGAATCAAACGAAATCACATTAGTGTCGAAGGTAATTATGACTTGTCATCAGATCATACTCCAGTGATTCTAACACTAAGTGAATCGGAAGTAATAGAAAAAAGTAATCCAAAGCTTGTAAATAAGAAAACAAACTGGAGTGATTTTAGAGAAAGGCTTTTAAGTTTTATAAATTTAAGATCTCCCATGGACACAATCGAGCAAATTGACCATGAAGTAGAACAATTTATTGCTGATGTGCAACAGGCCGCTGAAGAAAGTACTCCAACATTTTCTAATAGAAGACAAAATGAAATAAAATATCCTTTAGAGATAAGAGAGTTAATAATAGAGAAAAGAAGAGCTCGAAGAAAATGGCAAAATACTAGATTTCCAGATGATAAAACAGCGTTTAACCGTATAAGCAACAATCTTAAAAAACAAATTTATAAATTCAAAAATGATTCACTCAGTACATTCCTAAAGAATTTAACGACTGATGCTTCAACTGATTTTTCGCTATGGAAAGCAGCCAAGCGCCTGAAAAGACCGCAGTTACTAAACTCTCCCTTGAAATCTCAAGATGGGAAATGGATCGGTAACCCAAAAGAAAAAGCTAACCTTTTCGCGGAGCATCTTGCGAATGTTTTTAAGCCATACCCAACAAACGGGGCTGAAAATAGCTTACAGCTTGTTGATTAGATAGATGAAAGTGAAATACCAATTGTAAGATTAAAAGAAATAAAAAGTATGTGTTTACATCAACTATCAAATAAAAAATCACCAGGTTACGATCTTATTACTGCTCAGGTTATGAAAGAAATGCCTTTGAAAGCCTTCATAAAACTCCATTATATAATAAATGCATGCCTTAAGCAACGGTATGTCCCACACCATTGGAAAATTGCTGAAGTTATTGTCATACCCAAGCAAGGTAAGCCACCTACAGAAGTGACGTCTTACAGACCAATATCGCTTATACCAATTATGGCAAAAGTTTTTGAAAAACTGCTTCTGAAGAGACTTAGCAAAATTATAGAAGAAAGAAGGTTAATCCCAAATCATCAGTTTGGCTTTAGAAATAAACATTCCACGATAGACCAAGTTCATA
The DNA here is from genome assembly GCF_945859705.1 of Episyrphus balteatus. Classification (NCBI taxonomy): domain Eukaryota; kingdom Metazoa; phylum Arthropoda; class Insecta; order Diptera; family Syrphidae; genus Episyrphus; species Episyrphus balteatus. The sequence goes on along the minus strand of NC_079134.1, from coordinate 96,574,488 downwards.
GAATAACGGATGTAATAGAAAAAGCATTAGAAGAAAAACAAGTCTGTTCTGCTATTTTCTTAGATGTTGCTCAAGCCTTTGACAAGGTTTGGCATGAGGGACTTGAGTACAAACTGCAAAGGGATCTTCCCAGACAGTACTATGAAATATTAAAATCGTACATCTCAGACCGATTGTTTAGAGTAAGGTACGATCAAGAATATTCGGAATTGAAGAAAATAGAAGCCGGTGTACCACAAGGAAGTGTCCTAGGTCCTACCATGTATCTACTATACACAAGGGATATCCCAGTTGGGAATCACACCATAATGGCTACTTTTGCAGATGATACCGCAATTTTGGTACCCGACAAATGTGTCTCTAGGGGAGCAGTAAAGCTGCAATATGCCGTCGACACAGTCAGAGATTGGACCGAAAAATGGCGTATCAAACTCAATGAAACAAAATCTTCACATATAAACTTTACAAATAAAAAGATAAACAATATTCCAATATTCATTAATAATCAAGCTGTACCTTACGCCAATACGGCCAAATACCTTGGAATGACTTTGGATGCAAAGCTAAAGTGGAAAGAGCACATCAAAAAGAAAAGAGAAGAACTAAACTTGAAATATAGAAAAATGTACTTGGCAACAACTCTGATTTATCAACCCAAAACAAAATAATGCTGTATAATCAAGTACTAAAGCCTGTTTGTACCTATGGTATCCAATTATGGGGCTGTACAAAGAAAACAAATACCGAAATCATCCAAAAATTCCAAAACAAAGTCCTTCGTGGAATAGTTAATGCACCTTGGTACATAAGAAATAGCGATCTACATCGTGACTTACAAATAGAAACGGTTACAGAAGTTGTTAAAAAATACGCTGTATCCCATAATCAGAGACTGCAATGTCATACCAATTCTGAAATGGTGTCCGTCTTGAATACTAGAAACCATGTTCGGAGATTAAGAAGAACCAAGCCTCATGAGCTTATGGTCTAAAAAAACATGGGAAAGTATTAAAAGTTTAAACTTCCCCCAAAGTGATTTTACAAAGTTAAGAAAGAAAAATCTGATGTCGATCTCTCAAGATTGGTCCTGATAAAGGGGTGGTTTTAGTGGTTAAGAGTCCCACACTACTTGGTGTCGAATACTGCCAAGTGTCTTTTGAAGATTTCCTCCCGTCAAAAAAAAAAAAAAAAAAAAAAAAAAAAAATTGGTACTCAGTATTTAACTGAGTAAACATTTAATGCTATAAACAACAAAAAACGATTGCTTTTATTTATTTTTAATAATCCTTTTTTGTTGAAGGGTCAAAAATGTATAAGTTTAGAAAAAAATTGTCTCTGTAAATCAACAAATAAAAAACTTTTGTTTATCCTTAGCAATCATTTGTTGTTGTAAACCGTGTAAAATTTTACTGAGCTAAGTACTGAGTTACCAATAAAACACGGCTATTAATAGTAGGTATATAATTTTCAGAGAACCATTTTTTCGAATATTAAAAAAAAGTCTTGATATAATGATCAAACAAAATTTACAAAACCAAAAACTAGGATTTAAAAAAAAAAATTTGCACCAATTTTTCTAAAATACGTAAAAGTCCATTTCAAGAGCTTTAAATCCATGGGCTAATTAATTTGGAAACAGATACGAGTACGAACACAATAGTTTCTTAAATAAAATTGTAAAAATAAATTCAGGGCAAATAAAGCTATGGTCTGCCAAATGATACGAGTTTTCCTGATTTTCTTATTTCTTTTTATTATTATTCATTATTATTATTTATTTTATTTCTATTATAATTTGGTTTAACAATTTTGGTAGATATAAAAAAGTAATGACATGGCTTGGTTGCCGTCTGCCAGATTGAACGTTTCTAAGTTAAATTTTAATTTTTAAAACGTAGATAAGTGGTTATGAGTATTTTCATAAAATAATATTAGTTTAATTTATTCCTTATTTCTATCTGCTTTGAGATTTTTCTCTCCTAAAAACACCTCTCCAAAAGCTCCAGCTGACATTTAATTTTCAAAAAACTATCAAAATAGATTTTTAAAAATTGAAATTTCGCACGAGCCTAGGTACTTAAATGTAGTAGTAATAGTAGTGCCTACTTATATGTATTAGACATAAAGTGTTTTTTTTTTTATTACGATCGCGACGGGGCTAAACTGGACAAAAAAACGCTATCGGAGCAATTTGCATGTTAAATGCAACAACACCTTGGCCCATCGGCCTTAGCTAAATCGAGTTGCTAAGGTGTTCTTGCATTAAACTGCTTAGCCCCAACTGCACAGTCGCAATATAAAAACGCCTATTTAAAGAAAATTATGGACGAAACTGCTTAAAAATTTAGCCCTTTTTCTGAAAAAAAAAAAAAAAATACGTACAACATTATTAAAATTTGTATAGTATAGGGGGTGGTCTTCAGCCCCCCAAGCCCCCCCTGGCTACGTGCTTGCCTGTGAAAACGTGGTAGTGGTGATAGTGGCTGTAGTGGTTGTACCAGTACCAGTGATTGTATTACTATTGGCGTGGATAAAATGGGCAGCGTGGATATTACAGTACCTTGCCATATTATTAGGCCCAAGGGAAAAAAATACATTTTTTTGGTTCATACTGCTCAATTTTTAAAAGTTTTTGTCGATGTATCTCAAATTTTATTTTGTCTCATTTTAGTCCAAGCGGCGACCGTCGAGTTACTTAGCTCATAAGGTTAGAGGTTAAAATTGGTGTCAAAGGAAAGATAAGTTGATACTGAAAATAAAAAAATAGGGTTGCAACTTCTAAAATGGGAACTTCCATGTGGCAACCCTATTTGAAAGGAAAAATTGTCACATAACTAATACATTCATATCTTTGTTATTTGGCAAGATAAATTTTTTTTTTAAATGCCAAACGAAAGTCAAAATATTAAAAAAAAATAATAAAATAATATAAATAACGTAACCCTACAAATGTGGCAACCCCATTCAAATGAATACAACACTGACAAAAATCTTCTTTGAACAAAACAGTATAACTTTTTATGCACTAGAAAGCTAAACTATACGCCATATTTTAGATAATACTCCCTTCTATCTAAAAAATGTCGCAAATGGAGACAAGTACTCGGCAACCCTATCCAAATGCTAAAAAACGCCAAAATCAATTGTTTTTTGGCCAAAGTGTATAATATTTGATAGAGTTAAAGGCTATAAAATACATCCTGTTTAGCTTAGACTCTCTTCTATCTAAAAAATGTCGGGTGCCACCTCGTTAATGCAGACAAGTACTCGGCAACCCTATCCAAATGCTAAAAAACGCAAAAATCACTTTTTTTTGGCCAAAGTGTATAATATTTGATAGAGTTAAAGGCTATAAAATACATCATGTTAAGCTAAGACTCTCTTCTAATGTCGGGTGCCACCTCGCAAATGCAGACAAGTACTCGGCAACCCTACTAAAATGCTAAAAAACGCAAAAATCACTTGTTTTTTGGCATTTGAATAAGGTTGCCAAGTACTTGTCTGCATTTGCGAGGTGGCACCCGACATTTTTTAGATAGAAGAGAGTCTAAGCTAAGCATGATGTATTTTATAGCCTTTAACTCTATCAAATATTATACACTTTGGCCAAAAAACAATTGATTTTTGCGTTTTTTAGCATTTGGATAGGGTTGCCGAGTACTTGTCTGCATTTGCGAGGTGGCACCCGACATTTTTTAGGTAGAAGAGAGTATTATTTAAAATATGGCGTATAGTTTAGCTTTATAGTGCATAAAAAGGTATACTGTTTTGTTCAAAGAAGATTTTTGTCAGTGTTGTATTCATTTGAATGGGGTTGCCACATTTGTAGGGTTATGTTATTTATATTATTTTATTATTTTTTTTTAATATTTTGACTTTCGTTTGGCATTTAAAAAAATTTTTATCTTGCCAAATAACAAAGATATGAATGTATTAGTTATGTGACAATTTTTCCTTTCAAATAGGGTTGCCACATGGAAGTTCCCATTTTAGAAGTGGCAACCCTATTTTTTTATTTTCAGTATCAACTTATCTTTCATTTGACACCAATTTTAACCTCTAACCTTATGAGCTAAGTAACTCGACGGTATCCTCTCCGACTATTATACTTTTCATGTAGATACGGATTAACTCAAAAACGGTACAAAAATTCATTCATTTTGATAAAAAATAACTTTAGAAAGGGGATAAGGTGTAAAAACGTTTTCTTTGGAATTCATGCCCGGAAAATTACCAGACCGGTCTAATATTTATTTTTTTTAATCGAGGAATAACGTGACATTCTTACCTTTCAGACATGAACCCAATGTTGCATAAATATAGAATATCTGATCGTCTGGTCAGCATATAACGTTCTTAGATTTTTGGTAGTTTTTTCTTTGCTAGAAGGACAGACGAGCAGAGCTATTCACAGTACGTTATTGCGACCGACAAACATCTCCTGATCTTTATGTGCTATTCTTCTATCTAAGGGAAAAGAAAAGTTCCATTGATATTGAGGAAAACACAATAATGCAGGGCCAATACAAAAAGGAGCTTACGAATGTTTCGATTCTACGAATTCGAAATAGGCTTCCGGCTCGAATCTTCAATATTTATACAACATGGGGTTCATGTCTGAAAGGTAAGAATGTCACGTTATTCCTCGATAAAAAAAAATAAGTATTAGACTGGTCTGGTTATTTTCGGGGCATAAATTCCAAAGAAAACGTTTTTAGACCTTATCCCCTTTCTAAAATTCTTTTTTATCAAAATGAATGAATTTTTGTACCGTTTTTGAGTTAATCCGTATCTACATGATAAGTATAAGTAAATGAGACAAAAAAAATTGAGATACTTCGACATAAACTTTTTAAAAATTGAGCAGTATGAACCAAAAAGATGTATATTTTCCCTTGGGCCTAATAATATGGCAAGGTACTGTACTCGGTTAAACTCGTGGCTGACATCCATGAAATCTTCAATCAACAATCCTGTGCTGATGCTTTGAGCCTCAAAATAATATCATTGAATAATTACAAATAGAAGTGGACACCCAGGGAAACTTCCGCTGTAAAGTTGCTGTCGCTAATATCGTGCGTTGAATTAAAAAAGCAAATCCAACAATCCAAAAGCAAAGCCAACAATCCAAAAGCAAATCCTGCAACCCAAAATCAAATCCTAAACAGCTTATACATATAGATAAATGTTTTCCTATTTCAAAAAGTGGAGATAGCCTAGAGGATAAGGTGAATGTCTGTTAAGTTAACTTGCCTAGGTTCGAATCTGACAGGAAATTGAGATTGTTTTTTTTTACATTACTAAAATAAAAATTAATTAAATTTCTCAAAAAAAATCTCCGCAAAAAAAAAAAAAAACAATTTCAACCGGTATTCGAACCTAGACCAGTAGGAGTAAAAGGCATCGTCCTTGTTCTCTAGATATTTACATTTCATAACAATATCAATTATACTACAGCTAAGAAACAAAATGTTGCATTTTCTGATAAAAGCATGAAATTTGCATGTTTGGTAGTGCTTATCGGGCATACCAAAGTAACGGAGAGTACATATTGACGTTTGTTTCCAGTTAATCTCGTTGAAGAAGCAATCTTTTTTCTTGAAGCTTGAAGGGTCTTAAGGACTCATGATATAGTTGATGTTCTAAAAGCTTCACGAAAAATTGATTTAACGTAGCCAAATCATTCCCAGACAAAAACGGTAACGGAGAAGACGCGTACTGGTCTTCTCCGTTACCGTCTTTGTCTGTGAATAATTTAGCTACTTTTAATTAGTTTTTCGTGATACTTCTAGCACATCAACATTATCATGAGCCCTCTTAAGGCCAACCAAGTTTCACGAAAAAATATTGCTTCTTTGACGGGATAAACTGGATAACAACAAACTGGATAATAACAAATTTTGTAGGTTGTTTCTGGGGTAATTGGTGAACTCAAATCCAAATTTGAGAACTCCAACCACTTGCACAACCCCAGTTATGGGGGCAGATACCTCACTTTTCCCCACTTTTCTCAACGCTTATTTATCTGAAATTTTCAGGATTTGTTTTTATTTCTTAAAAAGAGAGTAAACAAATATTTGAATACAATACGCCTACCAACACGCCCTCTATTAAACTGTAAAAATATTTTCAGAACGGTTCGAACGACAGAAATTCTCAACGTATATTGTTTTCAGTCAAAGAAAAGGTTAAAAAAACCGCCCACCGATACGCACATATTCTGTACATACCTAATGCCGATTTTTCAGAAACTGTGTTCAAAATCAAGATTTCATTATTTGTTCTAACGCGTAAAAAAAGAACATTTAAACAAATTTTTTTAATGTTGCTGTTTTAAAATGTGTTAAACACCATAACACAGGTCCAACACAAAGAGGAGCAGGAACATTTTGATTCTACGAGTTGGGAATAGCTTCTATATTTAGTCAAGGTGGGGTGTCACGTGATTGCTCAATGAAAAATTGAATATTGAACGGGTCTGGTAGCTCGCCGAGCATAAATTCCACAAAAAATGTCTTCTGGAGCTTCTCAAAAAAAAAGTTTCAGAAAACATAATAACAGTCCAAAATTAGTTGCTAAAAAAGCTTAATGCTCATTAATAGATTGATATCAAGATCAGATTTAAAGAGTGTACCCTGAAGAATGAACTCGATAAAAAACTTTAAAAATTGAGCAACATAGACCAAAAATTAAGTTCTCGTACGCCAGTGCGTTCTTGTCGTTTTCAAGTCATCTACTCCGAAAACGGTTAACTTTTCGAAAAATGCAAGAGACACTATTTGTAAACATAATAATGACCATTGAATAAGAAGTACAGGAAGGGGTGTTTATCCAAATAAGTGAAGCCGCTTTTTATTAGTGTGAGTTGTACAGATGCACATGTATTGGTAAAGGGTCGGAGTGCAGATATATTGTTCACTCAAGGGGCGCCAACAGAAATGTAACTGGTCTCATAAGAGACTTCCGTATAAATGCTATTTTTCATCATAATTTTAAACTTTTTTTTTTCCTATACTAAAAACAGACTGAAAATTGTTTTAAAATCATCAAGAGTAGCTGAAACATTGGCGGTCAATGATTGCATCGCCTTGTCATCACCAATAAAAGTGAATTCGCCCCTGGAAAACGAGCTCGAAATTTGACAGATTATATAAAATTTTTGACAGTTTATATAAATTTGTTTTTTTTTAAATTTTTTTGTGGCTTCACTCGCCAACTCTATAGGTGTGATATACACCCCTTCCTGTACTTCTTATTCAATGATAATGACCTCTTTTGAGAAACTGATTCTCGTGAATCAGTCTGGCACGATATCAAATTTCAATTTTTTACATCTTCATTACAACGCCGCGCCGCACTGTTGTCCAAAATGACTTATCTCGTTGCAAAAATCATAATTTTTGAACGGATTGAGGTAGCGGTACAGTTTTTTTTTTAATTTGAAGGAAATTTCCAGGGCTGTTACACCAATGAATTTCAAGAAAATTATTATTATTATTATTAGTTTATTTAAAGCAATATAAAATTACAGAAAATAAGAAGTTAAAAAGCGTTAACATTAGTAGCCATCAGCTTTTATAAATAAATTTGATTTGATAAAAATATTTAAAGTTGTAGTTTTGATATTAAATTTAGCTTTTTTATAAATGAAAGTGCTACGGTACAATTGTCTGATTTTGGGTTTTTTATAAGTTCGAGTAAGTTGACACTGGTTTGATTTGGTTGGAAGATAGGGCAGGTGGTTAAAAGATGTTCGATTGTCATTTTTGCTGGGTTGTTGCAGTAGGAGCATGAATCATTTCTAAGGTTTCGGTCGAGTAGGTGCTGATGAGTGAGGCGGGTGTGCCCCAGTCTCAGTCTTAAGATAGCTGTGGTTTCTTGTCGTGATAGCTGTGGCGGATATTTAGCTGCAATACACATTGGGTTAATAAGGTTGGAATAATAATTATTTATACCTGTTAAAGCGTTTGTTTCATTAAAAGATGAAGCTATATAAGCTTTTATGTCGTTGGCATTGTTGATGTTTGAGACTGGATTTGAAGAGGTAGTAGCTTGCTTGGCAGCGCAGTCGGCTGCTTCATTACCATATATGCCCATGTGACCTGGAATTGTTTTACAGGGTGGAATTGTTTTACAGGGTGTTTAGGAATCATTGGCCGAAAACCGATTTTCTTAAAAAAAAAATATTTAAATTAAAATTGGTATGCCATTTTATAGAAATCACTAATTCACATCTAAAAAAAGTTCAGATTACACTTTTCCATGATATTACGATTATAGAGAATGCCAAAAAAGTTGGTCCCGGAAGTCCGTCTGTCTGTCTGTCTGTATAAGGATCTACAGCCTAAACGGATGGACCGATTGACTTCAAATTTGGTATGTAGCATTTTTTGGAGACCCTCCAGAGGGGTTTTTGGAATTAATTTTTTTGGGCCAAAAATAACGGTACTTGTCATACACCAATTTCAGTAAAGCTGTAATTGCTCAAAAACGGCTCCAACGATTTTGTTTAAAAATTTCAAATGTAAGTTTGAAAACAAGGTCTATCTTCTAATGAAAAAAATTTTTTTGGAAAATCATTATTAACGGTACCTGCCATAGAACGGTTTTTTTTAAATCCGATATTCTCCGAAACGGCTTATTCGATTTCAACGAAACTTTTTTTGAAGAAGCACTTGTATAACTCAAATATAGGCCAAAAATAAAATTTCAAAAAAAATAATTTTTGGATTTTTAAAAAAATTTTGAAATTTTTTTTTGAAAAATAAAATTTTCGAAAACGGGACATTGTATTTTTTTGAAATTTTGTTTTTAGATGTGGATTAGTGATTTCTACAAAATGGCATACCAATTTTAATTTAAATATTTTTTTTAAAGAAAATCTGTTCCTTCTGCCTTCATTTTTTTTTCAAAGTACAAAATCTCGGCAGTGCGCAAGCATGCGCAGCTAAATATTTTTATTTTGGATCAACAATTCATTGGTACACATACCCTATTCGGCTTAATGGATGGAACCGAATGGATTTTTAACGGTACCTGCCATAAAACCGTTTTTTTTCAAATCCGATATTCTCCGAAACGGCTTATTCGATTTCAACGAAACTTTTTGTGAAGAAGCACTTATATAACTCAAATATAAGCCAAAAATAAAATTTAAAAAAAAATAAATTTTGGATTTTTAAAAAAAGTTTGAAATTTTTTTTTGAAAAATTAAATTTTCGAAAACGGGACATTGTATTTTTTTGAAATTTTGTTTTTAAATGTGGATTAGTGATTTCTACAAAATGGCATACCAATTTTAATTTTAACTTTTTTTTTAAAGAAAATCTGTTTTTGGCCGATGATTCCGAAACACCCTGTGAAATAATTTTATTGTAATTCATTGGTATAACAGCCCTAGAAATTTCCTTCAAATAAAAAAAAAAATTGTACCGCTAACTCAATCCGTTCAAAAGTTATGATTTTTGCAACGAGATAAGTCATTTTGGACAACAGTGCGCCGTAATAAAGGCATGCAAAAAATTCAGTTAAGGTAAGGTTGTCTTATTAATATTAGCCGTGTTTTACCTATTGGTACTCAGTATTTTACTTATTGTTGAAGGGTCAAAAGTGTATAAGTTTATAAATCCTTAGCAATTATTTGTTGTTGTTTCCCGTGCAAAATTTTACTGAGCTAAGTACTGAGTTACCAATAAAACACGGCTATTATAATCTTTTAACCACTAAGGCTATTTTTGCAGAGTTGAACTTTTTCCACTTAAAACATTTAATTGTTACTAATAATACATATCTACGTTTTATTTTCCTCGTGTTCCAGATCAGATCATTGTTGTTATTGGCTTTACAACAAAAGCAGGATTTTGTTTTGTTGTTGTTCCGCAAATAAATACAATGATCTGTTCTACATAGATCACGAGGAAAATAAAACGCAGCTAATAAGTAATTGTTTTTATAAAACATTCTCGGAAATTTTTGTTTTTAATTTTATTTGGTTAATTTTTCTCTGTGTACCTGTTTAATCAAGTAAACCCAGCATTCAAAGGTCGAATCGAATCAACTAAGGTGATGGTCATATTTGGGACAGTCAAATGTAATCAAAATGTTCTATATCTGTATAAGATCACCAAAAAATTTTAATAAATTGGTATCACTTCGAGAGAATACTTTTGCTAAAATTTATTTTACCCTTTTTAAGAACCTATCGTGGGAATATCTTCATCATCTGAAATATTGCACTTAATTAACATATTCTCTTGCAAAAAAATTAAACTTCAATAGTTATGATTCAACCGAAACACTAAACCCTTTCGCCCTTAGAGTATCTCTGGGAAGAAAAGAAATTAAAAATATATGAATTCCGAAAAAAACGCACACAATTAATGTACAATGATATAACGATGACATAATTAAATCACTGCACAGCTTGAATACCATTATGCGAATAATCTCCTGTACAATTTACGATTTTAATAATATGCAAATTATTGTACTGGTACCTAGTGCATTAAAATTTCTAGTCCTGATTTGGGCGCATAAAAATAAATTCGCATGTGGATGCATATTTCTACTTTCAAAAGATATGCAAATTATTTCTTACCAAAATGGGCTTGTTTTAATCGTAAAAATCTAATCGATCAGGTAGGTTTTTCAGTTCCTTCAGGATGTTCACATGCCGTGGGAAAATGATGTCTTGTGTGTTATCATTTCCACTAACACACTTTTTGTTTTCATCTTCCTATTCTGGAAGAATATATTTCTTTTAATTTTACTAATTGGACAACTGTAATAGTTTATTTGATTTATGGCAGTTATGACTTTCGTGATGAAAGTTATATACAGGGTGATTCAGGAGTAATGTGCCAAAAAGCTAGAGCGTGTAGGTTGGGTCGAGACAAGAAAAAAATCGTATGGGAGGGGGGGGTCTATTCCCCCAGGGAGGGGCAATTTATTTGGAAAAAAAAATATTAAAAACCAACGACTATACCTAAAATATGGTGTTATACTTTTTTGTAAAGCCAAAAACCTAGTCTTTTAAAAAAATTTAAAATCAACCCATTTTATTGAATAGTTTTTGAAAAATTAATTTTCAAATTTAAAATTTTGAAAAAAAAAATTCAAAAAAAAATTTCAAAGTAATTTTTTTTTCAAAATTTTATGTAGTTAAGTACTAATTTAGTTTTTAAAATTCGATGCTCTTAGGTATTTGTTTTTAAATAAAAACAGAAAATTGGGTCCAAAAATATCTTGTCATTTTCGAGAAATTAACAAGAATAGGCTCCGAAGTGAGTCCGAGCTGGGCCTCGCATCGGGCTCCACGGCAACGCGGCGCACAGTGGAACGAGTGTATGGGAAAAACGGTAAAATTAATGTCTTGGGAATAAAATAAGAAATTCAGGCAAATATGCTTGAAGTAGTATTTTAGCACTTATATCTATGATTGCAACCTAAAACAAAGATACACTAAAACATATTAATCTAGGATATTTTATTTAAAAGAACTGATCAGCGAACTTGTTTTTATTTAAATTTTTATTTTTGTTTGCTTATGTTTTGCTATCTAGATTACATTATTTTAATAGCTAAATAAATAGTTAAACAAATTTATACTTCTATACATAAATTAATCACCATCTTTTTCGGAAGAATTATGCATATTACTTAGATCTAACTCCATGGGTAATTCTGCAATTTATCTATTGTTAACCAAGTAAAATTTATACTTAGATCACTTTTTGAGAACTGAAATAAAGCACTAGATCACTTTATATGTAAGGATCAAACCTTATAAGCAAATGGGTAATCAAGTCGGTAATTGAGTTCAACATCGAACTCCTTTGAGTAGGTATATGATCCAAACTAGCTTTCCTTATTTTTTTGTACCTTGCTTCCAACGGTTCTATCGAAAGAACAAGGAGTTATAGGTAAATCAAAAAAAACCTTAATATGTTTTTAGCATGGATTAAAATTTTATATACACTGCTGGGCATACAGTACCAGCTGCACTTCGAAAGATAAAGATTTTTTGTCCCAAGAATTAATTCTTCAAACGTGTCCATATTTATTTCTCAAGAATAATTTGTTTTCTTTCATCAAACAGAAGCTTATATTCTGGCTTACGAACTTGCCAAAAAAATTAAAGTGAAGCCATCGTTGGTTATCCTGCATAGATCTATCCTTCTTTCTCTACCAATGCAATTTCGCATTTTCTCCTTCATTAAGCATTTCCAATCCAAGTAACTGCTTAATTTTGTTGAAAAAGTTTGAAATTTTCACAATCGAGACATATTGTGAATAAGTCACCATTTTTTATGTACGCAGTTGAACCTAAAAATGTCAATTTACTTAAAATGGCGCAAACTTGTGCAAGATATTTTTCTTGATTCGTTTTAAAGACACATTGCTAGTTATTAAACTAAAAAAAAAAAACCCGAGAACCATATTTGACCATATTTAGAAAACTCCACTTAAAATTTGAAATTTTTTTTTTTCTCATATCGCACTAACACATTTAAAATCGCTATTAAAAAGATAAACACACGAAAAAAACTATTTTAATTTAAATACCTTGACTATTAATATACTGCATTATAAATTTAATTTTCACAGGAGAAATATATTTGCGCAAAAATTAGCTGCTACAAAAAACACCTTAAAACTCTTTATAAAAAAAAAAAAAAAAAAAAAAAATAGGCTATGTTCACGTGTCTATAACTTATGGACCAATAAATAAATGCAAAAAATTTTACTGCATTAATTTAATTTCAAGTACTGCTAAAATAGTTGTATTTTTTAATTACTACAATGAGTCGTCCCACTGTGCAACACACATAGGGGTATTTAGTCAATTTAGGCGGACAAAATACCAAATTTTAAAACATCCTACTAAAAGTAGATAACTTGCTTAGCGTTTTCTTATAGTTTTAAAATTGATTATCACTTCAGGTGACTAACAGCAGCGGTCTAGAGTTCAAAGTTTTCAGCCCAAAGATAAAATTAATTTTTTTTTTTGTAATTTAGCGACTGTGCTTAAGTAAGTACTTTTTTTTAAGTGGATTTAGGAAAAAGTTTTTATGGAATATTGATAAGGAGATACGAAACTGTCTACTAGATGTTGTATCTAAATTTTGTATTACTTTATAAATAAAAAAGTGATATGTTGAATCTTAATATAAATTAATCGTAAAAAAGTAAATTTCTGTGTTGGTAAGGAGATAAGTTATAGAATTTCACGTTATTGTGTGATAAAATTTAATTTTTTCTAAAGGTAAAACTCTTATCTAATTGAATCTGTAAAAAATAAGTGCAACTAACTTCGACACATTTGCCCATCTTAAAGGTTTTAGGTTTTGAAAAATGGTTACCTTGTATTCAGCATCCATATTTCAATATATCATCAAAACCAGAGCTGTTCGGCCGAATTCCCTAATATTGCCATTTTTGAGCTTTAGTTACTCCACTATAATGAAAAGCCAACACATATTATTAATTATTTTATTTTATAAAATAAAATGTCGATGAGGTAATTTTTCCATATTATTCAAGTTTTGTACCCTTTCAGAACCTTTCAGATTACAAAAACTTAAACAATATGGAAAAATTACCTAAAAAAAAGTCGGGTTTCTTAAGAAAAAAAATTTATCTCGGTTATTTATGGAATATTCCCAACAATGTTATACCATTTTGAAAAGAGAATTGAACACACCAACTTTTAAGGCAACTTGCCGAAACATTGTAGTGCATTTTTTTTACACTACGGCTCATTGAATTAGAGTCATGTAAAATTTTTTAGTACTAAGTTGGGTAAAAAAGTAATATTTTCTTTAAAACTGATACAGCTGAGTTAAAATACTAAAATACATATATAAAATACATATAAATACAAATAATACATATAATACATTTTTGAAAAAAAAAAAAAAAATATAAAAATTACTTCAATTTCATTGGATTTTCTTGATAAAAACTGAATTTTTGCATTGAAATAATTGATTTTCTCAAAGACTTTGGCAAATAAGAACTTCAAACTTTTGCTATTTAACCTTCAACAATAAGGGCTATTGAATGAATAAATTAAATGCACGACTGGGGTCGCACGTACTTGCTCTTATGGTAAAAGAAGATCTTATCTTAAAGCTTTTTATGAAAATATGAGGCAAAATTATAATAAGATTTAATTAAACCATTTCACATTATGTAAAAAAGTACATAAAATCTGTTTTTATAATTAATAAAACTCCGTTTTTAAAGGTTTTGGTTACAAAACGAAGTATGCTATCTGATTTGTTGTATGAAAAGGAATTTTGAGAAAAAAAAATTTGAAAATCGTAAGAGCCGTTTTTTTAAAAATTAATTTTTTTATATAAAAACTTTCTAACATAAAAAAAAGTTGGTATGCCACTTTGAAGAAATAATTAATTTACACTTTAAAACAAAATTTCGAATCATTTCAAAAACCCATTTTCCAAAAAAATTGATCTTTCAAAAAAAAAAAAATTTTGAAATATTTTTTAAAAATCCAAAAATGTGTTTTTTGAAATTTTTTTAACATTTTAATATTACGGTTAATTAAACGCTATAGTATGAAAATTTTAGTTGAAATCGAAAAAAAATTTATCTCGGTTATTTATGGAATATTCCCAACAATGTTATACCATTTTGAAAAGAGAATTGAACACACCAACTTTTAAGGCAACTTGCCGAAACATTGTAGTGCATTTTTTTACACTACGGCTCATTGAATTAGAGTCATGTAAAATTTTTTAGTACTAAGTTGGGTAAAAACGTAATATTTTCTTTAAAACTGATACAGCTGAGTTGAAATTGAATGCATTTGATAGCAGGGTTATTCAAGGTTCCGTAACAAAAGAAAAAAATGAGAAAAATTAAGATTTGTAGTCACGGCACATGAAAAACCGTCACAGGGCGACCATTTTTTCGACTTTTTTTCAAATGCCCATAACTCCCAAAATTTATGGTTGCGATTTTTTTTATTATTTTTCTGATAACTGTCACCACCTACCCTATCTACCGTTTTAGTTTCGACGTTAACTTTTGGGACACCCTGTATAATACATTTTTGAAAAAAAAAAATATAAAAATTACTTCGATTTCATTGGATTTTCTTGATAAATACTGAATTTTTGCATTGAAATAATTGATTTTCTCAAAGACTTTGGCAAATAAGAACTTTAAACCTTTGCTATTTAACCTTCAACAATAAGGGCTATTGAATGAATAAATTAAATTCACGACTGGAGTCGCACGTACTTGCTCTTATGGTAAAAGAAGATCTTATCTTAAAGCTTTTTATGAAAAAATGAGGCAAAATTATAATAAGATTTAATTAAACCATTTCACATTATGTAAAAAAGTACATAAAATCTGTTTTTATAATTAATAAAACTCCGTTTTTAAAGGTTTTGGTTACAAAACGAAGTATGCTATCTGATTTGTTGTATGAAAAGGAATTTTGAGAAAAAAAAATTTTGAAAATCGTAAGAGCCGTTTTTTAAAAAATTAATTTTTTATAGGTATATAAAAACTTTCTAACATAAAAAAAAAAAGTTTGTATGCCATTTTGAAGAAATAATTAATTTACACTTTAAAACAAAATTTCGAATCATTTCAAAAACCCATTTTCAAAAAAAATTGATCTTTCAAAAAAAAAAATTTTGAAATATTTTTTAAAAATCCAAAAATGTGTTTTTTTGAAAATTTTTTAACATTTTAATATTACGGTTAATTAAACGCTTTAGTATGAAAATTTTAGTTGAAATCGAGTTAGTCTTGTAAGAGATATTTTGAAACCAAAAAAACGGTTATATAGCAGGTACCGTTATTAACCTTCCAAAAAATATGTTTTCGAGTTATTTGATATAACTCGAACAATTTGTATGGGAGGTACACTTTCTAAGTGAGACATAAAAAAACAAAAAAAAATCAACTTTCAGACGCATAGACGCACGGACCCACTTTTTCGGAATTCTCCATCATCGTAATGTTGGTTTTGATTAAAACCTCAAATTTTTTTTTGACACGAAACCAATACTTGCCCTAAAGAGCAAGTAAAAATAACTTTTTATATAAATGTTGAACTTAAAAAAAAACATAAGTTAAATTTTTTTCAAAACTTTTATTAAAAAAAGTTCTTCGAAATTGAAATACTTTTTAATTTTTTTCACAAACCGTGATATACAGGGTGTCCCAAAAGTAATGGATCAAACGAAATATGCTGATAGGCCAACTTTAGGGCTCTCAGAATTTAGTAACTTGTTCATCCCAAATCCTTACGGTTTTCAATTTAATGCAGTTTTTGTGAATTATCGAAAAATCTCGACTTTGCAACAGTATTTTGCTTCCTCCGGTCATAATTGATTTTTGTTTTTTACAATTCTTTCACTAAAACATTGGCTAATAAGAATAAATTATTATTTAATCAAAATATTTTTTATTTCATACGCCATTTTGCTGCAAATTAATTAACAGTTCCATGTTTTATAAAAACTGAATTACATAATTTTTTTTCAGAGCAACACACTGCAAAAAATTTGTATGGTGTGACACAGGTTAATTATTTTAAAAACTTGCCGTGTTACTGCACTTTTCAAAAATGTATAAAAGTTTCCAAACTTGAAGATAGAACAAAAGATATTACAATTTTAATGCAACAAAACAGGCCTTTTCAGAGAAAAATAACAAAGAAAAATAAACACACATTTCCTCGACTGTTGTTTGTTTATTTCTTTTTGAATAAAAGCCTCGATTTTTGTTTGTTATTTTGCTCTGAAAACCCCTGTTTTTTTGCATTAAAATTGTAATATCTTTCGTTCTAATTTGAACTTTGGAAATTTTTATACATTTTTGAAAAGTGCAATAACACGGCAAGTTTTTAAAATAATAAACCAGTATCACACGATACAATTTTTTTTCGGGATGTTCCTCTCAAATAAAAGTAAGAAATTGAGTTTTTATAAAACATGGAACTGTTACATAATTTGCAGCAAAATGGCGTATTAAATGAAAAATATTTTGATTAAATAATTATTTATTCTTATTAGCCAATGTTTTAGTGAAAGAATTGTAAAAAACAAAAATCAATTATGACCGGAGGAAGCAAAATACTGTTGCAAAGTCGAGATTTTTCGATAATTCACAAAAACTGCATTAAATTGAAAACGGTAAGGATTTGGGATGAACAAGTTACCAAATTCTGAGAGCCCTAAAGTTGGCCTATCTGCATATTTCGTTTGATCCATTACTTTTGGGACACCCTGTATATTGACATTTCAAATCATAATAAATGCGGCCAAAAAAATTTGAACATAAATGTACGACATGTTAAAATTTTGTTAAATTTTTTTTTTTAAATCTGAGTCCAATTACCATTCTTTCAAAAGCCCTTCATTCAAATAACTTAATTTTAATTTTACAAATATGACGAAGCTTCTAGCTTTTTAAAAATGTATATTTAAATATTGTAGGTGTTGTCGTTGTGCTCAAATGTTTTTTTTTGTGTTTGAAGTCAATTAATAAGAAAATTGCATCTATCGCTTGAACGATCGAAGATTGTCACTCACTCCCATATATTTTTTTCTTTGAATTTCCTAGACAATCTTTTGGCATCAATTAATTTATGAAATTTAAGCAAAATTAAAAAAAAAAATTTTTTTTGTTCACAAAAATCTTCAATTAAATTTAAAAGTCAAAAAGGCAGCACCGGCAATTTTTAATGTTTAGACTTTAAAGTATTTTTACTGACGTTTGAAAAAAACGGTCATCAAAATCTAAGCTGTTCGGCCGGGTTCCCTAATATTGCCATTTTTTGAGCTTTAGTTGAGCTACTTAAAAAATACACTTCCGGTTTGCTCGACCAGTGGAATTTTTTTTAAATACATACCTTCTTTTTTTTTTATTTTTTCTTCGTTATTAATTATATAACTTTTATGGTGCACACCCCAATTTTGTACCTCTATTCTTTTAGAATAATTTAAGGTTTTATAAATATGTTAGTTAGAAAAATTCTAAAATATTGTTTGCAGATTTTGAAGAAACCGAGAATCGCTTACATTCCCGAGTTTGTAGAAAACTAATCGCGCTACAAAATCGAAGTTTTAGAATTTCATTTGGGTGTGGGTAACATCAAATTTCGACAAAACAGCCCGGAAAACTATACAAAAATGCCTTTGAAAATTTTCAATTTCTGAGCCAATGTTGTTATGGCTTAAGGCTGTGTCCAAGTCTACACGGAGAAAAAAATGTCACCTTAAAATAAGATGATGCGCACAATAAATTTCACCAATTTAAAATAAGATGATATCCGCTTAAAATAAGGTGATTCCACTTAAACTCAGTTAAATTTAATGTGAACTTCATCTTATTTAAATGTGAATTTTCATCTGAAAAATACCAACAAAAAATAAAAATTTTTAAATTATAGTCACACTTTAGCTTTACTTGCAGTTTATCATACTTATTTGCAACAGTGAGATAGCAAGATGGTAAGGACCTGGCCCAGTAACCCAACAGTTGTAAGTTCGATCCCCGCCCCCGGTGCGTGGCTGCCAGTTCTTTTTTTATTTGCGCATTCATAAAATTAATGTCACTTGTCACCTTAATTTAATGTAAAAGTCATCTTAGCAAAAAAACATGCAGAAATCCGCTTAAATTAAGGTGCGATCCGTTTAATTTTATGTGGTCTGTTTTCTCCGTGTAGGAGATGGAGGGGCCCCCAAAAAAATTTGTATACAGGGCCCCAAAGGGCAAGCTACGCCAATGTATAACAGAGGATTTTCGAAACATTAATTGAAAATGTGGCACAATCACAACACCAGTGTCCACCATTTGAAGATATTAACCTAACAAATGTTCTACCAGAATGACTACTTTTGTTTTCAATGATTTAAAAGCAGCAATATTAATGGAGTCTTCGTTTGATAAAAATTCAATTTATTTTTTGATCCAAAGGACAGATTAAGATAAAAAAATATTTGTTTTTTTTTTTACCAAACGAAAGCTCCAAAAAACAATTCTGACATTTATGATGTCAAATGTCATTATTTGAAGTAATAGATTTTTTCAATAAACCGGGTTTAGTTAAACATTGCAAAGATAACGTCTATGAATAGCAGACGAGTTTATTTAACTTATTTGGCTCAAACTGTGGACTTAGAAGTTTTAACTTTAGTAAATCTTCATGAATATGGCCCATTACATTCTACGTTGCGTTTTTTCCCTCAGTGCAGATGTGTACACTAAGAGCAATTATATCATTACAATAATGGTTGTGGCGAAGACTATCAAAAAAACCAAACCAGATAAGCCTTCTATTGGTATGTTATAAAAATCAACGTTTTTTTATTATAAATTCTCTTGACTACTCTTAAAGCACTAACAAAACATAAGATTGGAAAAAAGAACTGGTCATTTTCGTTTTTCTTTGCAAGCCTCAAATAATGGTGTACGTGCATATCTATCTTCTTGGATGTATTTTAGTGACTTCGTTCCGTGGATTTCAATCTAAAAATATCTTTGAAAAAAAGATGGCCTAGCATTTATGAAGGCGGTATGAAAAGAAAAAACTCGAAATTCTGGAAAACTAAAAATTATGTTGGTATAGGGCTAACATCGCTTCTCCAAACCGCGACGCGAATACAACACAACCATATGTACGTACACCATCACCACGCAGATAGAACGATATTTTGGGCATTTGTAGATATACATAGCATTTATTGTACAGAACGAGGAAGGGAAATAGCAAAAAATGCCTATATAAATAAAAAAAGAAAAATTTAGGTACCTAGCATGCCTAAAACGAATACAAAATAAAGGAATACAAAATAGATACATATGCATCCACACATGCGTGCTGCGTGCATTGCATTAGGTTTAATACTAGTAAAATTTA
Source organism: Episyrphus balteatus (assembly GCF_945859705.1). Classification (NCBI taxonomy): domain Eukaryota; kingdom Metazoa; phylum Arthropoda; class Insecta; order Diptera; family Syrphidae; genus Episyrphus; species Episyrphus balteatus. The sequence goes on along the minus strand of NC_079134.1, from coordinate 96,554,582 downwards.
ACACATGCTTGTTGCACAGGCAATTGATATCTTATGGCATCTTTTGCGGGCTTATGCTTGGTTGTTTTAAATTTACATTATAGGATTATAGCATATACAACAAGGAGTAATATTATATATATGTGGATCATCTGCCAGAAGTCTGACATTATAGACTTAGTTCGAAAAAAAGTATTGTAGAAAGGTTAATTTTTAGTCTGTTGACTATTAAATAGCATTCTTAGAAGTCTCTCCATTAAAACAAAAAATGTTAAACAGCTTCCCAACTAGCATATGGCTGAATTCATAAACGCATTACTGCTTCTTTTGTATGGAAAGAAAAGACTACCTTACCTACAAAGCATCAATTTTTCACCTGAAATATTTGTTATGCAAATTTTTGATGCGTTAATGAACTCAGCCTGTGATTTGAATTTTTTGCATTTCCAATTATGTATTAATTCAATTAAAAAAGAGTTATACTTTAGAAACAGAGTACCAACATGACATAATGAATATACATATATTGTATATGTATAGTATATGCAGGAAATTGAATCTACCAAAAGATGTCGCTAAGAAACTTTCTTCGATTGATAGTACTACTAAAATCACTTAAACCAACGTTAATCATTGGTGGCGATTTTACACAGAGAAAAATAGACCACCTAAAATAGAACAAAAACAATATGGTTTTCATCCAAGAAGGAAACCTTATTAAACCAATCGGGTTTTCTTATTGTTTTAAAATCTGCAAAAAAATAAAAAAAACGATGACCAGGCTGGGAATCGAACTGGAGACTTCAAATCATTAGTCGCCCACCTTACCACCTGAACCAACCTGGCATGAAAATAGTGATCGCGATTTTTGTTCTAGTGCTAAGTTGCAAAAAAAATCAACTTTTCAGTCAAATTTTAATAAGATTTTCTCTATAAAAATAATAAGAAATATCCTTAAAAAAAACCTTATTAATCGTTGATTTTAATAAGATTTCCTTATGAAATGTATGGACGGTTAAACAATATGGCAATCTGTTAGTTTTTAGCGGGTCATATTTTTCTCTGTGTAACGCTAAACACACGTTTTGGAGCTCTAGATGCATATCTCGAAAGGGCTGAGCGTTTTACGAAGCCGGTATGGAGATTAATATAATTATTCTTTCATAGTAGAATGAAAGTCACAATTATTGTGACTTTCATTCTACTGTGAAACTAACTTATTGGCCGGCAAATACCTCGAAAACACCTGTTCTGCTAATTTAAAGCTTAAAAAAATGATATCAGATTTTAAGAACCGCGAAGCTAGAAATCACATTTTTAATTAAAACTACTCAGCTCCCATTTGCAAATGTGGCAAAATATGATCAGTTAAATATGTAATTAAGAGAACTGTAATGGTTGCTCCGTCAACAATCTAGACTTAGTATTGAAAACAAATTTCTTAGTTTACAAGCAGGTACTTAATTAAGCCTGTCATTCAACTCTGGGGTTGTACCCGCAATACAAACTTATCTAAATAGATTATAAACTTTTGAAAATAAATCATTAAGATCATTTGTAAATGCGATGTGGTATATAAGAAACGAAGATCTTTAAAGGTATCTTGGAATCCCCACGGTTCGCGAAGAAACTTTTGCCCAAAAGCATAGAAAACGGTTAGTCGAACATACTAATAGAACCTACTAGAAATTCTCGACGACAAAAACTTAGTACGACATTTGCGAAGGAGTAAACCTTCCGATTTAGTGCAGTGAAATTTTTCAATTTAATTCCTTTATTTCAAAATACCGGCAGTGATCTATATAAAATTAAATGTTTATAGATTTTAATTTGTTTTAATCTCCAATAAAATATTTTTTTGACAACAAAATTTGAACTATTACTTTAATGATTTAATTTTTAAAAATTGTTATTTTGCTATTTTAAAATATCGTCAGAACTTTCACCGGAAAGTTACCTTCAACACGTAACTTAACTTCGAGAAAGATAAATCTCTATATAAGTTTCATCTGAACTTAGTTGCAATCGGGAGGAGGAGATGGTTTTAGTGCGGTAAGAGTCTCACGCGTTTTCCGGTACTCATAGAATCTTTTGAAGATTTCAACACCTACCCACTGACAAAAAAAATAAAAAAGTACTATAGAAATATAATATACAATGATACATACAACATACTTGAGTTATTCCGATGGGCCTAGTTAAAAACTCACCTGTATATGCATACCGACACCGAAAAAGGCCACCTAAAATTGAACAGATTTCTGCATAAGATTTTCATCTTAAATAAAGCCGATCTCCACTTTATTAAGGACGTAAGTCATCTTGGAAAAAAGCCATGCGGCTCAATTACTCTGGCCAACAAAATTGAACTTTTTTTGCCACAAGAACCAAGGTATACTTTTCTTGAGGTTATTGGTGTGCTGAACTCGAATCTGAAGGCAGAAAAATTTGATTGGCCTCTATTTTTGAAATATTACCGTTATAAAATGCTAAAAAACGTCATTTTGGCTGTTCATTCATTATAAACATATTTGTAACAGATATTCTTCTTTCAAAAACTGTTTAAATTTTCCCAATATCTCTTTTATTGTTCGAGATATCTTAAGTTTCGATTAATAAGCCAAAGAGAAACATTTCTATTAAAACTTTTGAAGAAGTATAATTGTAAGTAACCCCTCGATATGATCCGTAGGTCCTTAAAGTTACATACTTATATGTTATTTATTTTAATTTAGTGCAGCTCTACGCTTTTTTTTATAAGTAAATTAATAGAGAGTCATAATCCTTTGACGCCCTACGCCCAGTTTAATTTTAAATTTTGTAATCTACAAGCTCTAACAAACTAATTTTACCAACACATTAGTTAAACTTAAAAAAAAGAATTTATTTAATTAATTATTTTTTTTAATTTGGTTCAATTCCTTAATTAAACATAACACTTACATACATTCAAACAAAATTTGACAATGTAAACAGTCTTGGCTCCAAAGATGCAGAAATATTTACCATTCATCATTTTAGCACATACATATTTATTATGTAGGTATGTATCTAAATAAACAGATGCCTACTATATATAATTTTAAAGTTATGCATGTGTAAATTTCTACTCATATACCATAAAGCGTATTTCTTACCTTAGTAATTACAAAGTTCTAATTCAAACATTCAATAATTTAATTTAAAAACGTACATTTTCCATATTTTCCTATGTTTCGCGTAAATAGCATTCCTAGGCCTTTTTTTATGTTTAATTATGTATGTAGCTATAATTTTCAAAACCATTTTTTGCATTATTCTATTCATATTAGCGCTAAAAGAGAGCAATTTGACTTCTATTTGACCGTGAATTCTTAGGTTAACGAACCCACGCGTAAAATTCTATCATGCGATGCAAGCACTAGAGATACCAAAAATTAATCGTATAGTAGGAGATACAAAATGCAAACATTATTTAACATGGCCGTAGCTAGACAAACGTCCCGCAGGGGCTTTAAATTTTCAAGAGAAATACAATACAGTCATAGAGCCCTTGCGAGTCCTTATTTTTCCAAGTTATGTGAGTTCTCTAGACTTAACGACTAAGGGCCAATTTTTCAATAGTCAGTCAGTTAGTATTTATTCCCCAGATAGAGAAAAAATCAATTTTTCAACAGTCGATAGCTTATTCCTTAAATAAAACATTTAATAGAGGAATAAAACTATCTGCTTCTTTCAGAGACGAATAAAAATTATTCTAAGGAATAATCCAAACAAAAATATTGTGTCCTTTGTCAAAGCTGTTTTGAAGAAAATGTCGATTGAACAGAAAAAAACAAAAACAATTATGAATAAAAATAACGTTTAATTTTGAATATTTTTGAATTTTACCATTTTTTTGTTATTCTGTAGAATAGATTTTTCTTGATTGTAGTTCAATGTTGTTATCTGATTGTTTATGAGTCTCAAAACTTTTTTCTGTATCAATTTTTCAAATATGGGTGAGAGATTTTTTCCAATGTTTTATTTTTAAATATAACGTTATTAGTTTCTTCAAAGTGACAGACTTTCAAAAATATTTTGTACAAATTTTGTAAAGAACAAATTAATTCCTTATAAAATGACTCTGAAAATTTTGAAAAATCCGTCTTAAAACAAAATCAAGTGGTTTGAAGATTAAAAAAGGAAGATAGATGAACACTTTTTAGTTTATTATTTTCTTTTTCTTTAGTTTTAATTTCACTTAACATTGTTGCAGTTGACGTATGACGACTCAGGGTACTGAGCTGCCAAAAAATACACCGTATTTCTTTATTAACTGGCTGAATACAATGGTGTAGCTGTGGCTGTAGCTTTTAATACTGTCAAAATTTTACTGAGGGCAAACCTTACAAAAGTTGGCGGCCGCTGAGCAAAAAGTTGAGAATTCTTCAACTTGCGCTACAAGCTACAACCACAGCTACACCATTGTATTCAGGGGGTAACTCAGCCATATCTGAGCGCTCAACTTGTATTTATTTTTCCGATCAGACCGCGATCTACGAGCTCAGGAAAAATGGATGGAGATGGAAAAAGTTGAGATAACGTTATTCCATGACATTACCTTGATAGATAATGCCAAAAAAGTGGGTCCCGGAAGTCCGTCTGTCTGTCTGTCAGTCTGTCTGTCTGTATACGCAGCCTAAACGGATGGACCGATTAACATCAAACTTAGTATGTAGAGTTTTTGGGCGACGAAGCTACAGCCTAAACGGATGGACCGATTAACATCAAACTTAGTATGTAGCGTTTTTTGGCCACTCTCCAGAGGGTTTTTTGGAATTAATTTTTTGGACCAAAAATAACGGTACCTGTCATATATCGATTTTTAGTAAAGTTGTATTTGCTCGAAAATCGCTCCAACGAATCCGTAACAAAAGTGTGAAAACAAAAAGTATTCACGACTTTTAGTATTAGGTAGGAAAGTATGAAATAATAAAATTATTCAAGGAAAAAAGTATGCGCGACAAAAGTTCGAAAAATGGAAAACTATTATTTTGACTGGGTTCTTTTCCTCCCTAATAAAAAAAAAAAAATAATCGTGCGCACTCTTAACCTTGCCTCGCCCATCGCAGCTGCGAGACTGAAAATTAAATTAAGACCTCCTATCCTTATGAATATCTATATACTCTCTTTTTTTCTGAGACCCCGACCCCAGCCCTATCTAACAATAAATTCGTCTATTTATTCCTTCTTGACCAATCAGAATTGTCCATCTCCAATTTTTTTTTCGCAAGTACTCATTTCTCTTTGTAACTATTGCCAGATCAAAACCCAGTCAAAATAATAGTTTTCCATTTTTCGAACTTTTGTCGCGCATACTTTTTTCTTGAATACTTTTATTGTTTCATACTTTCCTACCTAATACTAAAAGTCGTGAATACTTTTTGTTTTCACACTTTTGACGGGTTCCCCGCTCCAACGATTTTGTTGAAAAATTTTTTGTATAAGTCTTAAGACAAGGTATATCTTTTAATGGATACATTTTTTTTTGAAAATCATTAAACGGTACCTGCCATAGAACCGTTTTTTTCTTAATCCGATTTACTCCGAAACTACTTATTCGATTTCAACGAAACTTTTTGTAATAAGGCACTTATATAATTTTTATATACCTAAACCAAAGATGAAATTTTGAAAAAATTAATTTTTGGATCTAAAAAAAAAAATGTCCCGTTTTTCAAAAATCAAATTTTCAAAAACGGGACATTGAATTTTTTTGAAATTTTAGTTTTAGATGATGATAAGTGATTTCTACAAACTTTTTTTCCAAAAAATCATTTATAAAAAATTAATTTTTCAAAAAACGGCTCTAACGATTTTGAATTTTTTTTTTATAAAATCTTAATAAAACAAATTAAATTGCATACTTGTTTTGGAGGGCAATTCAATTTCAGATGCTGTTCTATTATTTTGAAAAACGATTTTTATGTTTTATTTTCTTTTTATATACCTACAATAGTTACATTTACTAAATTTCTATATGAAAAGTCCTAACAAATTTAGCAACTTCAACTCTAAGAGCAAGTTCGTGCGACCCAGTAGTGCATTTTATTTTGTTATGTGTGACAGTTCCGTTTCTCATGTTTGTTTCTTTATTTACTCCGAAAACTTTGAGCTTACTCTGCTCAGACCGAGCTCGATAAGCTCAAGCTCTGCTCGGTGCTCTACTCAGAGATAAAAAAGAAAAACACCTATAGAATACGCATTACGGATTGCTTTTTGACAGCTCCTTTCAAATTTCTAGGTTTGTTTGATGTTTTCTATACTATGTCCGAAAATTGGCAGTACAGGGAAGATCGGGATATTTGCTACTTGTTCCAACTATTTTTCTATCCGTAAGTAAATTTCTCAAAAAACTGCAATTTAACTGATTTGATTTGCTAAACTTTAAAAGAAATGCAAAAGTCAAAGCACAACACGATAACACTCATCGTTAAGAACTTTTTAAAAAGCTCTCAAAGCAAAAGCTCCTCAACAGAAACCCATTGAAAAAGTAAAGCCAAAACTATAATTGGCGGAAGGAGTCATTCTTATGTCAAATCCACGTTTTTGTTGTTGTTGTTGACTTTTTGACAAGTTTTCATCCGTGGAGTGCGGTTGCGAGCGTTGTTCCCCTCCGTTTCATTCGACGCATCCGACAGTTATAGTTCTGGCTTAAGAAATGAAAGTGAAATGCGAAATTGAAAAAGGCAACTCTGAATATATGTGGTTTAGTGGGGGTTGAATTGAAAAGCAAGAAGCAACAGAGAACGATCAGTGCATGCCAGGTAGTTCGCTGTGGGATGTTTATTGTTTACATCAGGTAAATAATGAATTACCCCACGTGAAAACATAACCTCCAAAACAGAATCAAATTTTTCTGACTTCAGATTCGAGTTCAGCACATCAAAAACAAATTTTGGTTTTTGTGACAAAAACCTTGTTGACCAGTGTTATCAGTTGTAGGTGGCATTGTAAAATTGAACTCTATACAATAGAATTTATATATGTACATACACACGGTTAAGCATTTTGGAGTATTTTTTAATACAGCTCATGTATTAAAGCAATTTGTAATATGTACAAAAAATATTAGGTACATCTTAATACTTTCAAGATATTAAAATTATTTTTAATCTTTTTTGTATTAAATTTAAATATTTAAGTACTAAGTTTATTACTTGTAATACAAAAATTATTAGAAATTAACCTCCGTGGATTAAAAAATAATCCGCCGGTATTAAATTCTAATCTTGTATTGAATTTTAATACCGCTGTATTAGATTTTAATATTTTTGTATTACATTTTAATATATTGTATTATATTTTAATATAATTGTATTAAAATATTATAAAAAATTATTGAAAACGAATATAAAAAGTATTAATTTGTAATACAAGAATATTAAATTTTAATCAAACTATAGAAGTAGCCATTTAAAAAAAGAAAAAAATTAATTGTTTTAGGTACCTTTAAAAAAAAAAAAAAAATGAAATAAAAAATTGTAAAATTGTATATTAATTTGAAGGCGCTTTGTATTTTTTTTTTCGAAGCAAAATGCATAATTTGCAGATGAATTTTCATCGGCAATAATATTTTACATGCCATAGTTTGTGAAAAAGATAAAATAGATACAATACTATCACCACTATTACACAGAGAAAAAAGTAGTCATTTTTAACTATATTTTTTAACTATTTTCAAAGTTAAAATCGGGATAACTTTTTTGGATTTGGATTTGTTTTTGACATTTTGACAATTTTACATCCAGATGTATTTTTTAATAATAATAAGTGAATAATATGGCCGTTAAAGTTCACAATTCATAAAATCAGAGAAGAAAAGAACAGAGTTCTAAATTCCCTGGTTTTCACCCAGAAAACGAAAACTGTACTGATCTATTGTTGACAACTGATGTCAAAGGATCTGGCGGATATAAAAGTTGAAAGTTGGGCAACTTTTTCCTTCGCATCCATCGGCCTTCGTCCCATCGCTTATGAGTCGGTTCCCATAAGAACGTGTGTATTTTCTCGGGATGTCAGTACTTGAAAACTTCGACGTAACGCACGCAACGAATTCTATGGGTTGGCCCCTTAAAAACAAATTAATATTTTTTGGTTACGACCTTGCATTTCAGATCGAAATAAAAAGACAAAATGAATAACACAAAAGAAAACAATGTTTCTGATTGGGAGTGTCTACGTCTACTCTACAATCTACAGAAACAAAAAAAACATGCAGAAGTCTGCGTGTTTTTATGGTTTCCTCTTTGGGTGTAAGTTTCTTAATAAAGGTTTACTCACTTTTATGTTGCATTTAAAATATTTTCTTTGCACTCACGATTTTGATTAATAATAGCGGCACACATCGTCGGTTGTTTATATAATTCATTCTTTCATTTCATCTTCTTGCAATTCCTTTTCCAGCGATCTTTTCATTTCAGAAAGATGCAATGTAATACTCTACGTTTGCTTCTTTTTTCATCGTTTTCTACTTTGTTTTCCATCAATTTTTTTTTTATTGTCCGTCACTTGTGCGTTTTTTGGGCGTCGTCCGATTTTTTTTTTTCAAATTTGAACCAAAAACTGGTTTGAATGATGTAAAAAATGAATGTTCTCTGTTTATTTTCTAATGATGAAGACTGCAAAGTGGTGATATTCCTCTATAAGACGACTTCTACACGAAGAGGTAGACGCACAAGATGCACATAAGAACAAGGGAGAGAAAAAGATCGATTTCCCCTTTGCTCTTATGTGCATCTTGTGTGTCTACGTCTTCGTGCACAAGCACAAGAATAAAAGAACATTACTCTCTGTTAAGAAGAAAAAATTGAGTGAAGTACCTAATAACTTTTTAGAACTTTTTAGATTTGATGTGCAGGTAAATATTTTAGAATTCAATGGTGCAAAGTAACATATAGGTCTACACCAGGAATGTATTAAAATTTAATACATGACAAATATTTAAATTTTTTAGGTAATACAAAATGTTTTAAGATTTAATATAATTGTATTAAAAAATAATACAGTTTATATTAGTATCAAAATGTATCAAATTTAAAGTATTGCATATTAAAATATTATATTATAAGAATTTTACTAAAAGATAATACCAAAATATTTCAATTTAATACCAAATATATTTCAAGTTAATAAATTCTATTCTTTTTCCAAAATTCATTGCTGAAAATAAATATTACTGGTTTACAAGGGTTTTGTTGCCGAAACAAAAATATACTTTTCTGAAGGTTTTCGGTGTGCTTTATTGTCTGTATTTTATCTATTTTTACAAACTGTGGCATGTAAAATATTATTGCCGATCAAACTTCATCTGCAATTTATGCATTTTGCTTCGAAAAAACACAAAGCGCCTTCAAATTGGTACAAATTTACAATTTTTGATTAAAATTTTTTTTTTAAAAGATAACTGCCGTCGTCGTTTGATTAAAATTTAATATTCTTGTATTACAATTTAATATTTTTTAAATTGTTTTTTATTTTAATACAATTATATTAAAATGTAATACAATATATTAAAATGAAATACAAAAATATTAAAATCCAATCTTATAATATTCAAATTCAATACATACTGAGAATTCAACACATGGAGGTTATTTTCTAATAAATTTATTTATTACAAGTAGTAAACTTTATACTTAAATATTGAAATTCAATACAAAAAAGATTAATAATAATTTTAATATGTTGAAAGTATTAAAATATAATATTTTTTGTATTGAAAATTGCTTTAATACAAGAGCTGTATCAAAAAATACTCCAGAATTTTTAACCGTGTAATAGAAGAAAATAAATACCTAATTAATTTAAATGGGTAAATATTTTTTAGATAGGTAGGTATATTTGTAATATTAATACTGAAAATCAACGTCAAAATGAAAACAGGTGATAGGGTAGATGGTGACAGTTATCAGAAGAATAATACAAAAATAGCATACAAAATTGTATTGCTGAACTGTATTAGGTATTTATATTTTATAGTTGTTTTACTTTCCTTATTGTTCAAATAAAAACGCCATTTATTTTATAAACTTTTAAAAATGTATATCGATTACAAAATGAAGAGTTATTATAATTTTAGTATTAAATCCAGCAATAAATTCATTTAATTATAAGTATTGTATATAAACTATATTGTATATAATCTATCTTTAATTTGAGTTGCTGACCAGTCTTTTCTAGGTCTGTTACTTAAAGCATTTCTATTTGTATTAACATTTATTTCGTTCTGATTAACCATAGCTAAATATGTATTTTTACAGGGATTTTTATAAAAGGATCATTTACAATATTAGGAACGTACACAGTGGCGTACGTTGAGTCGCCGGGGCCCCGGGGCAAGACTAAATTTTGGGGCCCCTTTGATATTTGGGGGCTCCTTAGATACAAAAAAAAGTAGGTATATGCCATACATTTTTTTTTGTATGCCTTGTTTATTTTTAGGTTTTAGTTTTTCCGTATGTTTACATACTTGCAGTGAGTGCTTTTTATTCCGTCAATTCCATTATATACTCCAGTCAAAGCGTCGGAAAAAAGGGCCTCACCTTGCGATGAGAGGCACTGTCTGTTTTTATTTGATGGATCGATGGGGGTATATTTAAAAGGCTTAAACCCAATTTCTCACCACCTGATCATTCTTTTTAGCGGAGTTATTCACAAAAATGCATTTTTTGGGATATTTTACTTCTAAGCTAATATCTTTTCTCCAGATTATCGTAGACCAAAAAATAAACATACATTCTCTTCCTTATAATATTTTCTATCGTTGTATGTAATTTCATTGTATTTGAGTGAGTAAATATAAAATGGCAGCCATTTAAAGTCAAATTCCTGTTGTTAAAAAACACATTTTTGTCATTATTTCGAAAAAAGCTTATGTCATGATTGACATTTTTCTAACCTATTTTGTAGCCCTGTTCATGTCCTGCATTTTACAGAAAAAATGAGCTCTTTATCACCAAAGATGGCCGAACTATTGATAAATGAACGCATGCAAAACCGGTGTGAAAACACCCAAAAATATCGTTTTTTGGGAATAACTCGACTTCAGAATGTCCTACGGCAAAAAATAAAGCAATGAATTGTTCGTTACAACATTTTCTATCAATTTAGTGCACATTCTTTTTGTTGAAACAAATAAAAAATAAGTAATATTAAGTCAAAGTCATTTTTTTGTTTAGCAAACTCTTGCCTTATTATTTTGCAAACGGTGCGAGTATTGGCTAAGTAAATAAAATATAATTGTAGTCCTTTAAATTATCTACAATTTAAAAAAAAAATTAACTCTCTACGACCCACACGAGCCGAGTAATTAATTTTTTAAAAAAGGTCCAAATGACCAACGAAAAAACATAAGACAAATTCTCTTATAACAAGAAACAATGAAAACAACCCCTCTCACTGAGAACTAGTATTCGAATCAGAAACAAGGGAAATTTTTTTGAATTTTCGTACGGATTAATGCTTTCTTAAAATTATAATAACTCGGCTCCCGTGGGTCGTAGAAAGCTAAATTTTTTTTGAATTGTAGATAATTTAAAAGACTACAATAATATTTCATTTTAATAGCCAATACGTGCACCGTTTGCAAAATAATAAGGCAAGAGTTTGCTATACAAAAAAACGACTTTGACTTAATATTACTTATTTTTTATTTGTTTCAACAAAAAGAATGTGCACTAAATTGATAGAAAATGTTGTAACGAACAATTCATTGCTTTATTTTTTGCCGTAGGACATTCTGAAGTCGAGTTATTCCCAAAAAACGATATTTTTGGGTGTTTTCACACCGGTTTTGCATGCGTTCATTTATCAATAGTTCGGCCATCTTTGGTGATAAAGAGCTCATTTTTTCTGTAAAATGCAGGACATGAACAGGGCTACAAAATAGGTTAGAAAAATGTCAATCATGATATAAGCTTTTTTCGAAATAATGACAAAAATGTGTTTTTTAACAACAGGAATTTGACTTTAAATGGCTGCCATTTTATATTTACTCACTCAAATACAATGAAATTACATACAACGATAGAAAATATTATAAGGAAGAGAATGTATGTTTATTTTTTGGTCTACGATAATCTGGAGCAAAGGTATTAGCTTAGAAGTAAAATATCCCAAAAAATGCATTTTTGTGAATAACTCCGCTAAAAAGAATGATCAGGTGGTGAGAAATTGGGTTTAAGCCTTTCAAATATACCCCCATCGATCCATGAAATAAAAACAGACAGTGCCTCTCATCGCAAGGTCAAATGACGCTTTGACTGGAGTATATTAATATTCAATACAAGATTAGAATTTAATACCGGCGCACAGTGGGGCAGAAATGGTGGTTTCGTGATATTAATTATCACAAGTCAACAACGTTCTTAGTGCCGAGACTAGAATATACTTTTCTAAAGGTTTTTGGTGTGCTGAACTCGAATCTGAAGTCAAAAACATTTTATAAGCTCCCGTTTTTGAAATATTACCGTTAGAAGTTGCAAAAATTACTACTTTTGAGGTTAATTATTTTAAAAGGAAAGAGGATTGCAACTACGGCTTATTTTGTTTGTATTTTTAATATTTGATTATACTGAACATATTATACAGTTTTCTCTTCCAAAAAAAGTGTTTTAAAGGAATCAGCGCCACATTTCCAAACAGTTAAAAATAGTAAATAATTCTTATATCAATACTTAAAATATCATAATTTTTTGGAAAGGAATATAAGTGCTGTATTGATGTACATTAGACTGGGCCAAAAAAATAAAATATTTTTTTTTTTGAAAGTTACTTCGAAAATCTTGTTCAGGATGATGAAAAAAAAATTTGGTGAAAATTTGAGCCGTTAAAAAAAATTTTAAGAGGTCTATCATCGGTGTTTTTTATTTTTATACATGATATGATGTTTTACAACAGAACTGCTAGACGATCAAAGTAAAAAAAATTTCTGTTCATTTTTTCTTATATAAAATTAAATTTCCTACAAAAAAGATCTGAATGAAAATTTTCGTCAGACGAGCCGTATTCGAGTAATTAAGCTTTTTAAATCGAAGTGTTTTTTCAATTTGCCTGTTTCACTTTGGAATTTTGTGATGAGCAAATAAGTGAATAGAAAAATAAAACCTCGACAGATTCTTATAGGAAATTTAATTCTCTACAAAAAAGGTCTCATAGTAATTTTCCCTTAATTGAGTTTTGAAGAAGTTATTCACGATTTAAATCGAGGAAAAAATTAAAAAATCAATTTTCAATTTCAAAATTTTCTAATTCACTGAAAATTCAATATTTTCAAATTAGCAAGATGTTTTCTTGTAGGGAATTAAACGTTCTATAAAAAGTTCCTTGGCAGCAAATTAATTGCTTTAACCGTTTAGAAGATAATCGTATTCAAATCGCAAATGCATACTTGTCATAAGAAAACTATTGAAATCAGTGGGCATTGGTTTTGATACGAATATCTTCTTAACGGTTAAAGCAATTAATTTGCTGCCAAAGAACTTTTTATAGAACGTTTAATTCCCTACAAGAAAACATCTTGCTAATTTGAAAATATTGAATTTTCAGTGAATTAGAAAATTTTGAAATTGAAAATTGATTTTTTAATTTTTTTCTCGATTTAAATCGTGAATAACTTCTTCAAAACTCAATTAAGGGAAAATTACTATGAGACCTTTTTTGTAGAGAATTAAATTTCCTATAAGAATCTGTCGAGGTTTTATTTTTCTATTCACTTATTTGCTCATCACAAAATTCCAAAGTGAAACAGGCAAATTGAAAAAACACTTCGATTTAAAAAGCTTAATTACTCGAATACGGCTCGTCTGACGAAAATTTTCATTCAGATCTTTTTTGTAGGAAATTTAATTTTATATAAGAAAAAATGAACAGAAATTTTTTTTACTTTGATCGTCTAGCAGTTCTGTTGTAAAACATCATATCATGTATAAAAATAAAAAACACCGATGATAGACCTCTTAAAATTTTTTTTAACGGCTCAAATTTTCACCAAATTTTTTTTTCATCATCCTGAACAAGATTTTCGAAGTAACTTTCAAAAAAAAAAATATTTTATTTTTTTGGCCCAGTCTAATGTACATAAGTGAATCTTACACTTCAGTTAAGAAAAAAAATGTATTTGTTTTTCTTTTCGGCATTTCATAATATTTTCATAAATGGTTTTTGGGCGAGTTCGCAAGTTTTAAGGCATTTTGTTTCAGTTTGGTTTTTTATTATCTTTCTTTTTTATAGTTTTTTTTTCAAATACTTACTTTGAGGAATATTTCAAAATATCAAAAGATTACTCTTAAAAATGTAAATAAATGTAATGTAAACAAAATTTCAAATACCATTGTATCTTTTTATTTTCACATATATTCAATAAGCAAAAAAAAGTTATGTAATTTTTTTCATGTTGTATCTTATGTAAATAATATAGGTAAAAGGTGTACATACTTCGCTTCCGTTTTGTCTGCAAACAGCTTGACTCAAAATCAAGTGAGGGGCGTCCAACAGGTGGACGGTATTTTTTGAAAATTTTAATTTCATTGAGCCAGTTTTTTTCGTTGGACAAAAATATTTGTTTTGTTCGGTTTGAACCATTTTGTTTTAAATTGGTGTTTAAAATTTCGTTGATGTTTACGAAACGAACTTCGTGACTTAATCATTATTGCAATCAGAGACTATGCAAAAAGAGACTATGGACTATTTCTCATAAATAAAAGCAATTTTTTTTGTTTAAATAACGCATTTAAAATTCAAAAATAACTTAATCTCTTTTAAAACAATAACAAAAGTAAGAAAAAGTGGCTACCCTTAATTTTTACGAAATAGAAATTATTTTTAAAAAAAATTTTTTCACTTTAGTTCCTTCGTTTAGTCGATTTCAAAAATTAAAAAAAAATATTTTAGGCAAACATTTAGCAAAGGTGTTTATACGGGCTAATAGAGTTCTTACTGATCATGTTTTCTTCATTTTTAGACCTGCTGAATATTTGCCTAAACAGAAGATTTTGAGGAAAAACTAAAAAACGATTTTTTAAGAACTCATTATTTTCTGATTCAATTTTTTAATATAAGAAAATTTTTTTTTATTTTTTCTAAAGAAGAATAGTAATTAGCATACCTTTGTCTATGCGAGACATTTTTATTTTATTTTTTTTTCCCAAAAACTTTTGATTTTAAACAAAAAAACAAAAGAACACCTTTTTTATCACTTATTAAAAACTGAACTTTTGCTCTTCAACACTCAACTTCAACCGCATGACTAATAATAAATCAAAGACTTTGAACAAAACAAATATGCTCATCTTAACAGTTTTACTGTTAAATATAGAACACGTGATCTTTTTTCCCCATAGCTTTAGTTTAAAAAATAACCTTTATATCACATCACTCTATGGGGCTGCCCCACTGTGCGGCGGCGGGTTAATTTTTAACGCACGGAGGTTATTTTCTAATCATTTTTGTATTACACTTAATACTTAAATATTTAAATTTAATACAAAAAAGATTAAAAATAATTTTAATGTTTTGGAATTTTTTGTATTGAACATTTTTCGTATTGAAAATTGCTTTAATACAAGAGCTGTTTTAAAAAATACTCCAGAATTTTTAACCGTGAACGATCTTTGCTTCTTGGTTTAGCAATTCACATATAAACTTCGTCCAATAATGAAAGTTCTGTGTTGAGATCGTGGCAGTCACAAATCCTATCAGCACGCTGAAAAAGTGGGAATAAGTATGTATATAACGGTTAGGTGGGTGCTTTTTCGAGTGTCCCAAGGAGTCTTTTTGGTTTCACATCATTTTCACATCACAAAAATGAAATAGAATTTGCGTTTTCATTTTCCATCGTACATTTTATGTTCGTGATGTAGTGAAATGAGTTGAGCTGTTCAAGAAAAATCAAAATGCCGCAGTTTTTTAAAACGAAAAATGTCATGTGTTTTGAAGTCCCAGTTAAAAATGTAATTAAAAAACTTAAAAAATATTATAATAGATTTTTTTGGAGACTATATATGAGTTCTTTAAATAAATGATATATAAAGAATATTTTCTTATACTCATATAATGTTGTTTATTTATACAAACCATTTCGAGAAATCTTCTCATCTTCAGGTTTAAGCAAATTATAAATATTATTTTTAAAAAGTTTTAACACAAAAATCAATTTATAGAAATTTCACTTACATGGGTGGTACGTTTGTAGAAGGGTTGACATATTCTTTGACGAAAGTGCTTAATAACACGGTGTTACAAAAATGAGGTTTTAAAATATACGCGGGCGGAGACCTATCACGTTTGGTAGAGCTAGTCGCACTGATTACGAAACGGTATTTAAAAAGTCCCTAACACCCCCAAAATCTGGAGTTAGGGGCTTTTTTGACCTTCACCCATCGAACAGTGAAAACTATATGATTCTATGTCTTCTAGTTTTTGAGAAAATTGAAAAATAAAAACAAATAAAAACAAAAAAAATAATTTTTCAATTTTCTCAAAAACTAGAAGCATATAGTTTTCACTCTTCGATAAGGAATCAATTGAGGCAGCTTTTTGTGTGAGTAATTTTTTTTATTAAAATTCACAGTCTGGACTATATAAAATGAGTTTTAAAAAAATTTTGTTCGCCTATTTTTAACTTTGAAATCGATTATTTCAAAAACTATTGGTTATAGTATATTGATTTAAAAATTAAAATTAAATATACAATTCTTTCGAAAATGGTATCATTTACTACTGTAAGTGTTGCCGTTGTTTTTTAATAATTTTTTTTGTTTTGATAATTTTTTTTTAGAAAACTGCCCCTCCCACCTAAACGGGGGGATATAGACCCCCTCTCCCAAAGGAAAAATTTTTATATTGAACTTCTCTACAAAAACCCGTTATCAAATCCTGGCGCCCAAGTTATCCTACTACGTGCCAAAACAACATTTTTGTTCTATACCTAAAGGTTCGAATTTCTGTATCTGGGTTGAAATCGTAAAATTTTTTTTTCTAAGCCAATTTTAAACTGATTTTCAAAAAAAATACCTCGTTTAATTTGGAAATAAATATTATTTTAGAATATATTTTTAAAACAGCATGTTGTTTTGAAAATATATACTTTAATTTGATGTCGAAGTTGGGTAAATGACGAAAAAAATGGAATTTTTGAACTTTGACAGCTTATAAATTCTAGGTGGTTTAACCAAGTTACATGGGTAAAAAATCGAAAATGGGTAAAAATTTGACGAAGCTAGATTTTTTTCAATGGGTGAAGGTCAAAAAAACCTTTTTTTGCCCCTAACTCCAGATTTTGGGGGTGTTAT
The DNA here is from genome assembly GCF_945859705.1 of Episyrphus balteatus. NCBI lineage: Eukaryota > Metazoa > Arthropoda > Insecta > Diptera > Syrphidae > Episyrphus > Episyrphus balteatus. The sequence goes on along the minus strand of NC_079134.1, from coordinate 96,537,291 downwards.
GGACTTTTAAAATACCGTTTCGTAATCAGTACGCCTAGCTCTACAAAATGTGATAGGTCTCCGCCCGCGTATATTTTGAGTGTTACACCGTGTAATTATTCAATTAAATTATCACCGAATAGTACTGGTAATAAAGTAAAAACGTTGATTGGCACAGTAAAAGACAAGACTGACACTCTTGACAAATCTGGAATTTATTCCGTTATTTGTCAAGATTGTAATGACATTTATATTGGCCAAACGAGAAGAACGGTTAAAATAAGATGGGCAGAACATTACAAATCTATTCACTCTAAAACATTAAATCAATCAACACCAGCTGATCAGATGATTAGCAATAATCATAACCTAGCAGGTTTTCGGTTATTAAAACAAATAAATAACCCAAAATTATTAAATGCATAGGCAAACGAAGAAATATAATATTCATCGTACAAATAATATAATATGAATTAAAACAAATTATTTGAACGATCTTCCTTACATACTTTTTTGAAGCCATTAACAACTAAAGACATATTTGAGACAAAATTCTAAAACGCAATTATTCATTGATCTTATTTTGTATTAAAACCAAATTAAAATTCATACATTCTTATTTGTTACTTTTTAAAAACTACTCTAATTTTTAAAATTTATAAATTTAAATAATTTATAAATAATAAATAAATTATAATTTGCTTAAACCTGAAGAAATGTTTGTTACAACATTATATGAGTATAAGAAAATATTCTTTATATATCATTTATTATAATAGATGGAAAATAAAGCTGAATTTTGGAAAATTTAAACCGTCTTTCTTACACGAAAATGAAAAAAGCTTGCTTTCTTCCCAATAGCCAGCATCATATTAATGGGGTAGTTAATGAATTCAATGAATTGGAGTCTATCTTCATCCAAAACTTACTTTCAACCAACAAAATAAAATAACGTTAAGGAAAATAAGTATTTGTTGCGTTGCCGACCCTAATATATTAAGATGACATATTCGACTAGACGACATTCCTTAATTATTATTTATTTAATTCGTTAAATACTAACGTTACATTACATCTTAATATTAAATTTATATACTAAAAAAAAAAACATTGAATACAATATTACCTATATGTACATTAAAATTGTGCATTAAAGAAAATTTTTTTGAAATTCTTACTCTTAAAATTAACATTAAATGAAGAAATTATAAAAAAGTATCTGTTGAAGACTGAAATCAGTTGATTTAAGGGACTATTTAAACCATAATTTGTTCTGCTAAATATTGAACATAAAACAATTTGTCTACGTAAATTAGCTTGACTGTAGCTGAAATTTAGACGATCCAGAGCTGATGGAGATGTTATTGACCCATTTATTAATTTTAAAATAAAACATAACTGTAAATATTGCCTATGGCACGTTAGTAACGGAAGATTGATTAACCTTAATCTATTTGCGTACGGGGGAAGTGTATAACCTGGAGAACACGGGAGAAAGCGTAGACAAAAACGCATGAACCTTCTTTGGATGCTCTCAAGGCGGTCTATGTGAACTGAGTAGTATGGTGCCCATATTACACAGCCGTATTCTAGAACTGGTCTCACAAAAGACACATAAAGTAATTTTACGACGTAAGGATCCTGGAACTCACGAGCAAATAGTTTAATAAATATTAAAATTCTATTTGCTTTTTTTACGGTAAAATTGTAGTGATCAATGAAAGTCAGTTTTTGGTCAAGAATAATTCCGAGGTCGGAAAAGAGGGATAATTTTTCCAGTGGAGATGTGTCCAACATATAGTCATATGTTATAAAGTTCTTATTGCGTGTAAAACACATTGTTTTACATTTGTCTAAATTTAATAAAAGTGTGTTTTCATTGCACCATTCTCTGAATGAATACAGATCACTTTGAAGATCTAAACAATCTTTTGTTGATGTTATTTACTTAAACAATTTTACATCGTCAGCATAGTAAGTATAGATGAGTTTTTCAAAATTGAAGGCAAGTCATTAATATATAATATAAATAACAATGGACCGAGGTGGCTGCCTTGGGGAACACCAGGTTACCCCAAGGGCCCCAAAAAAATAAACTGCTTTTTTTAACGAAAAATTATAATTTTATCTTAGGGCCACAAAAAATATTACTTGAAAAATCTTTGCGACCACAAATAATACATTAGGAGTCCCCAAAAAAGAAAAAAAATTTTGTTAATGACATACCAAATATTACTTCAAGGCAATACATTAGGCAAATAACTTCAGGCCAGGGGTCCCAAAAGCCCTTACTCCAAGGCGTCCAAAAAAATAAATTAAAAAATAAGTTTTTTAAATTAAATTACATTTGTTGATGGATTAATAAATATTACTTTAGGAGCCCCAAAATATATGACTTCGGGGCTCGAAAAATATTTGAAGGGTCGAAAAAAATATTTTTCCAGGAACCCCGTTAGTTGAGAGGCAATCAAATATTAATTTGGGGGCCCCAAGATCTATTACTAAGGAGCCCAAAAATATTCATCAAATTTTGTGATGGCATGACAAATATTATTTAAGGATCCTCAAAAGCTATTACTTCAGCGGTTCAAAACAATCAAATGGAAAATTAAATATCAATTCAAGGGCCACAACAAAATAAAAACATTACGTTATTGGTGGCATTCCGAATATTACTTCAGAACAGAGGCCCCAATACCTATTAATTCTTGGCTCCAAAAAAATTATATTATATTTTAGGGGCCTCTAAGCACTTAATTATGAGGCAACGAAAATAATTTTTCAGGGGCCCCAAAAGAAATAAACTATGTTTGATGGAAAATCAAATGTATACACTGTACATATTACTTCAGAACAGAGGCCTTAAGGGGTTATATCTAGTTGTAAGTGCGAAAAAACGTTCTTTTTTGCGGATTTTTTGTGAAGAGGCATTTCATTATACAAACATAAAGAATACATGTACATATAGCAAATTTAATGTTTAAAAATAATTCGCTGTGTATTTAGAAAAATATTGGGTTCCGTTATTTTTGTAGTAGATCTCCTAGACGACCTACAAAAAAAGCTGTCTGGCGGTGAGCAAGATATCTCTGATACAAATCACCCAAAATTGAAAAATCCAAAATATTCATTTCCAGGATAGACAAATGCAGGTAATGAACGAAGGAATAGTCAAAATTTTGGTTTTTGACAAAATTGCGGCTTCTCAAAGACAAAAATCGTTTTTTTTTTTCACGAAAATTTACACTTTAAAATGGCATAAAAAATCCAATTATTGTCAAAAACCTTTTTCCTTCGTTCATTACCTGACAAAAGAATCAAAGAAAATTCAGTAAAAATTTCAAGACGATCGGTCCAGCCGTTCCGGAGTAATCGTGCTCACCGCCAGACACATTTTTTTTGGAGGTCGTCTAGGAGATCTACTACAAAAATAACGGAACCCAATATTTTTTTAAATACACAGCGAATTCTTTTTATACATTAAATTTGCTATAGGGATATGTATTCTTTAGGTTTATATAATTAAATGCCTCTTTACAAAAAATCCACAAAAAAGAAGGTTTTTTTTGCACTTACAACTAGATATAACCCCTTAAGAACAATCAATTCTAAGCCAAAAAAAAATTATTTTAGAGGCCTCTAAATATTTTATTTTGGGGGTCCTAAAATTAATTTTTCAGGGGTCCCACAATAAAAAAAAACTATGTTTGATGATGGAAAATCATATATGTACATATTACTTCAGAACAGAGCCCCAAGAACTATCAATTCTAAGCTAAAAAAAAATTTTATTTTAGGGGTCTGTAAATATTTAATTTTAGGGGCCCCCTAGTACAAGTATTTACTACTTTTATGATAGACATTGTAAGTAAATATAGCAAAGTGCATTACGAACATATTAAAACATTAAAATAAACCTAAAAATGATGAACTATAAAGCCTACAATTGGGTGAAGCTAATCATGTGGGAGAGGTAGCGCAGTGCGTAGTGTACTGGCTTCTGAACTCGCTTGGTCTAGGTTCAATACTCAAGTGTGACGGAAAAAGTTTTTCAAATTAAATGAAAAATTACTAGACTAAGCACCACATACAAAATGGAATAAAGGAGTCTGATGATCGGATTGGCGTCCGTGAAACAGTACTGTAACTCTAGCCATAAAACACTTGGTGGTAGCACCTTCAAGATGTTGTTGTTGTTCAAAGATTATTACTCCAGTCAAAGCGTCATTTGACCTTGCGATGAGAGGCACTGTCTGTTTTTATTTCATGGATCGATGGGGGTATATTTGAAAGGCTTAAACCCAATTTCTCACCACCTGATCATTCTTTTTAGCGGAGTTATTCACAAAAATGCATTTTTTGGGATATTTTACTTCTAAGCTAATACCTTTGCTCCAGATTATCGTAGACCAAAAAATAAACATACATTCTCTTCCTTATAATATTTTCTATCGTTGTATGTAATTTCATTGTATTTGAGTGAGTAAATATAAAATGGCAGCCATTTAAAGTCAAATTCCTGTTGTTAAAAAACACATTTTTGTCATTATTTCGAAAAAAGCTTATATCATGATTGACATTTTTCTAACCTATTTTGTAGCCCTGTTCATGTCCTGCATTTTACAGAAAAAATGAGCTCTTTATCACCAAAGATGGCCGAACTATTGATAAATGAACGCATGCAAAACCGGTGTGAAAACACCCAAAAATATCGTTTTTTGGGAATAACTCGACTTCAGAATGTCCTACGGCAAAAAATAAAGCAATGAATTGTTCGTTACAACATTTTCTATCAATTTAGTGCACATTCTTTTTGTTGAAACAAATAAAAAATAAGTAATATTAAGTCAAAGTCGTTTTTTTGTATAGCAAACTCTTGCCTTATTATTTTGCAAACGGTGCACGTATTGGCTATTAAAATGAAATATTATTGTAGTCTTTTAAATTATCTACAATTCAAAAAAAATTTAGCTTTCTACGACCCACGGGAGCCGAGTTATTATAATTTTAAGAAAGCATTAATCCGTACGAAAATTCAAAAAAATTTCCCTTGTTTCTGATTCGAATACTAGTTCTCAGTGAGAGGGGTTGTTTTCATTGTTTCTTGTTATAAGAGAATTTGTCTTATGTTTTTTCGTTGGTCATTTGGACCTTTTTTAAAAAATTAATTACTCGGCTCGTGTGGGTCGTAGAGAGTTAATTTTTTTTTTAAATTGTAGATAATTTAAAGGACTACAATTATATTTTATTTTCTTAGCCAATACTCGCACCGTTTGCAAAATAATAAGGCAAGAGTTTGCTAAACAAAAAAATGACTTTAACTTAATATTACTTATTTTTTATTTGTTTCAACAAAAAGAATGTGCACTAAATTGATAGAAAATGTTGTAACGAACAATTCATTGCTTTATTTTTTGCCGTAGGACATTCTGAAGTCGAGTTATTCCCAAAAAACGATATTTTTGGGTGTTTTCACACCGGTTTTGCATGCGTTCATTTATCAATAGTTCGGCCATCTTTGGTGATAAAGAGCTCATTTTTTCTGTAAAATGCAGGACATGAACAGGGCTACAAAATAGGTTAGAAAAATGTCAATCATGACATAAGCTTTTTTCGAAATAATGACAAAAATGTGTTTTTTAACAACAGGAATTTGACTTTAAATGGCTGCCATTTTATATTTACTCACTCAAATACAATGAAATTACATACAACGATAGAAAATATTATAAGGAAGAGAATGTATGTTTATTTTTTGGTCTACGATAATCTGGAGAAAAGATATTAGCTTAGAAGTAAAATATCCCAAAAAATGCATTTTTGTGAATAACTCCGCTAAAAAGAATGATCAGGTGGTGAGAAATTGGGTTTAAGCCTTTTAAATATACCCCCATCGATCCATCAAATAAAAACAGACAGTGCCTCTCATCGCAAGGTGAGGCCCTTTTTTCCGACGCTTTGACTGGAGTAATACCGCTGTATTAGATTTTAATATTTTTGTATTACATTTAATATATTGTGTTATGCACATTTTAATATAAAATAATTGTATTAAAATATAATACAAATTTATTAAAAACTAAAATAAAAAGTATTATAAATTGTAATACAAAAATATTAAATTTTAATCAAACGACAGCAGCAGCCATTTTAAAAAAGAAAAAAATCCATTGTTTGAGGTACCTTAAAAAAATTAAAAAAGGAGATGGCACATTTTTGGGCCCAGTGTGTTCACTAACGAAATGAGTATCAAATGAAAGGTGACGCGTTAATTGTTCGAAATTAACAAGGAAGATATTGAGCAAAAAAAATTTCTATTAACATTCATTCCGAGCTTTACCCCTTTTTTTCTTCTTATTTGACTGTATTAATATATTTTATTAACTTTCAATACACTTGTTGTTGAATTGAAATATTTTTGTATAATCTTTTGTAGTCCAGTAATTTTAGGTTTTATCTGCGGAAAAATTCCTACTGGGCTCGATTTTGGTATAGACCTTCGTTACGGCGTTGTTATGAAGATGTGAAAAATCGACATTGATATCGCGTCCGCGTTAGAAGTTATAGAGGTCAAAAGGTCACGAAAATCAGTTTTTCGCATATATCTCGTGACCTGTTGCTCGGAGGTCAATAGGGGTCTATGGAAAATCTGTTCGTCATAAAATTATCTACAAATATTGCCTTATGCATTTTTCTGTAAATCCAACCGTTTTCGGAATAGAGCTGTTTCAAGCCGAGGCATAATAGTAGGAGATCCCGCCATAGGACGACCTACCCTCATCGTTATACCAGTTGAGAGTTATATTTTCTGAAAGCTAGTGTCTTAGGAAATAAATTGCACATGGGTTGCCAAGCGATATCCTGTCAAGGCATAGGGTTGCCAGGCCTTAAAGTTCATTTTTGCAAATTTTTGAAAATGCGACCCTGCTTATATGGCAAGCCTAAGAGTTATAAAAAAAATATAATTTCATAGGAAATTTAATTTAAAAATTTTAATTTTCAGGATTTTTTAAAATTTGAAGTTTGAGTAGGGTAAACAAAGGCGAATTTAGAAAAAGGGCAAAAATCTATTATCTAAACAAAACGTGATAGAAATAAAATTGAAATTGGAATCGATAGATATTATAAATATATGAAAGCCACACATACAAATAAAAAATGTAAAAAATCTACAACTCGAGATATAATCTTTTTAGAGGGTTGCCAGGCCTTAAAGTTTATTTTTCATTATTTTTGAATACGCCACCCTGCTTATACCCAAAGCCAAAGAGTTGTAAAAAAAATATTATGTCACAGGAAATTTAATTTGAAAATTTTAATTTTCAGGATTTTTTAAAATTTGAACTTTGAGTAGGGTAAACAAAGGCGAATTTAGAAAAAGGGCAAAAATCTATTTTCTAAACAAAACGTGATAGAAATAAAATTGAAATTGGATTCGATAGATATTATAAAAATATAAAAGCCACACATACAACAAAAAAATGTAAAAAATCTACAACTCGAGATATAGTCTTTTTAGAGTCATGATACTCCAATTCGATATTTGAGAAATAATTCACCAAAAAAAATTTCAACTGGGACGACATTTTCAAGCTGTCTCGTGCCTGGGGCCCTTTAATGATCTATTCAATTGCCATTCATACCAACAGTGAGCACGGTTTGCTCTCAACTTGCAAGCCTACAGAGAGAACAATAGTACCACCTTAAAACTAACATTGCCTTATTGAACTGTTTTATGAAGAAACCTTATTCAAATAAAAAAAGATTAATAAGGTTTTTCCATAAAGATCTCTTATTATTTTCATGGAGTAAGGGTAAGACACGTCCTGAGCGGCTGAGCGGCAAAACTAAATTAGAACAAATAATGAAAGTGTATAGGGGTGGCCACATAGACCCTGAGCTGCTGAGCGTCAATCCTCCGCTCAGGTCTGTTTTATTTTTTTTTTTTTGAAATCCTGAGCGGCGAACTACATTATATTCTAAATTAATAAGGTTATTCCGTTACGAGATAATTTTCTACTTTGTAGAAAAACAGAAAATTCCGCAAAAGGTTTAAATGAACACCCCCGCAGAAAATAATTGCGTAAACAAGGGAAACAAACAGCTGTTTGTTAAACGTTAAATTGAACTTATAAAATTTGTTTAATTAAAAAAATTAAGTCAAGCTAATTTTGCAAATACTATGCCACAATGAAAAAAATGTAATTTTCTCAAATAAAATAATATTCTCTTTTCAATATTAACATATTTTATTTGTGGTTATCTGAATAATAAGACCTAAATCGCGTTCAAAAAGATATTCCAGACACGGGGATCCCAGATAGACTATCCGAAAGGTGATTGAACACACCCAAAGTTTATCAGATTTTTCTACGTTTTCTGCTTCAAATTTGTGAGATAAAATTCTATGATTTGCGGAATATTTTTTGAATCTTTAGCTCTGTTCACTGACGCTGTGCTGAACTGTTCTAGGCAGAAAAGTACAGCTTTTTGCTGTTCATTGAGGTTTTTTCTGTGCTGAACTGTTCTAGTTTGCTGTTCATTGACAAATCTAGAACAGTTTAGAACAGGATTTTCTGTTCTTGCTTTTGAGTCAGATCAGGTTAGAACAGATTCGTGAGAAGTGTCAAAATCAAAGCTGTCATTTTTTGTTTTTGTTTTGATTTAATTGTGCGAATATTTCTCGGGTGCTCGTGGTTTTTATAACTAATAAATAATTTTTAATTATATTTTTCACAGTAAAATTACAAAAAAATAGAAAAAATAAACGAGGAACGATAAACAAAAAATTCATAAAATTTACAATTTGTTTTTATTTTTTTTTATTTTGACGAGTGACGTTTAAATGACTGTTCTAACTTGTTCTGACGTTTCTCACGAAACTGTGCTGTCCTGTTCTGATCTAGAAAAATCCTCGCTGAACATACTTTGTGTCTGTTTAAGGAACCACAGCTTAAACGGATGGATCAATTTTCTTCAAACTTGGTATGTAGCAGTTTTTGGAGGTTGCGCAGATGATTCTATGGAATTAATTTTTTTAGAACCTTATCTAACGATACCAGTGATGCACCAATCCAAGAAAAGTATAATTTTCTCAAAAACTCTTTTAACGATTAAATACACTGAAAATAATAAATTTCGTAAAATTACGAAAATCCTTTGGCCCAACGAAACTTTCGTTGGCTCAACGAAAGTATGTAATTTTTCGTAATATGAAAACCTTCATCAATTAATGAAAACGTTTCATACACTTTTTCTCTCTTTTTAGTGCCAAAAAATCCAATTCAATGAAAAGATTCATCAATTAACGAAAAATTTCATACTCATTTTAAAGAATAAAAATAAGAATTTTTTCCTTACTTTATCAAAGTTTTAATTAAGTAACGAAAAAATTCATTAACTTATGAAACTTATAACATTAACTGACGAAAATCTTCATAAGCTTATGAAAATTCTTCATACACTAATGAAATATTACATTGGCTTATGAAAAAATACATCAGTTAACGAAAAAAACGTTAACGAAAAAAAAAAAATTTGTCGAAACGCCAAATTTTTTGTTTGAGCTGTATTAAATTAATAATTTAACAAGTCCAATAAATATATACTATAATCTACTAAAAAAGTAATTAATACAACGAAAAGTTTCGTTAGCTAACGAATATTTTAACAAAAAAAGATTTTTTCGAAAGTCATTATTAACGGAACCGTTTTTTAACGCTGAAATTCCCTCAAACGACTTATGAAATTTTATCAACATTTTTTATACAAATGCATTTATATAGTTATAGTATAAATCAAAAATAAAATTTAGAAGAAATTCATTTTTGGATTTTTGAAAAACTGTTGGTTTTTTTTTCTTTTAAATCAAATTTTCCAAAACAGGTCATTAGGTTCTTTTGAAATTTTGGTTTTAGGTGTTGATCTATATTAACTACAGTACGGCTTTCCAACTTTATTTTATTTAGAATTATAAATTACAAAAAAAAAATGGCACTTATAGAAATCGGACTCCCGCGTGTGAGCCGAATACTCATCGAATTTTTTGCACTTGCAGGGTTTTGAAATTGCCGCTCAGCTGCTCAGCCACTCAGTAGCCTAAGTCTTACTAAAAATTTGAGTAAAATGTTCATTCATTTTTTATTTTGGCACTAGAACAAAAATTGTGACCAATTGTAAGTTGATTCAATTGGTAAGGTGTGTGACTACAGAGTTGAAGTCTTCAGTTCGATCCCCAGCAAGATCGTATTTTTTTTCTTGGCAAAACCCTACAAATGCAGATTTTAAAACAAAAATATTGTTTAAATAAGATTTTCTTCTAAGATGAACACGAAAACCATAGAGAAATCTTATTGTTTTTGTTCTATTTTATGTGGTCTACTTTTCTCTCTGTAAGATAAAAGCACCTACGCCCCACTACAACTTGCATAGCCATAATCGCATCTGACATCTAACATCACACTTAATAATTCTATATTCAACGCGGATGTTACTCGAAAACCTTAAAAATATCAAATACATAAACAAACATTCAACCCATACAAGTAAATAAATGGACCTATATTTGCCTAGATCATTTCAAAATAGGAATTCCTATAGGTAGCACCGTTTCATGCTTCTTGCAATGTGGTACCTACTTTATTCTTGATTAAAAAAAAAACTTCCCACATCACTTTTTCTTTTGATTCAACTGGCGTGACCATGCGATAATATCAAAAACTTGAAATCTTTAACAAACCTACTAAAATAAATGTCCAATCACAGGAATTTACGTGTAAGACAATATTCAGTTCTTCGCTAAGAATTCTCATCACAATACAAAATAAAAAGGACATAAAAAAGGAAATCGAACTAATCTCAAAAGAAGAATACAAAAAAGTACAGACACCATTATTTGGCATTTTCTTAACGTTCAAAATAACTGCTAAACAAAGAAACATAAAAAAATAAAGAATAACATTAGATATAACACACTAATGGAAATCATCCCTGCAGCAACCTACACCTTTTACTGCTTCTATCACGCGATTAAATGCGCGAACAGGTTTTTATTCTGGAAATCAGTCCACAACTAAATAAAATTTTTTTTGTATGAAACTGTGGACCCTCACCCTCGCCAGTTGCAACGTTCACAACAGTGACACATATCCCTGTTGCATCTACACGTGACAGGTGGAACAAAAATTTTCAACTGAAAGGACTCTCCAACAATAGGTAGATACGCAATAAGCTATAAAATTTATTTGCAGGTTTTTGTGAAAGATTATTTTAGATAAAGTGAGAGTGCCGATGAGAAAAAATAAATACAATGGCGCAAAATCTTATACAGTATATATTCGTTTAAGCAGTCAAGTGGGTCTAGTAAACATCATTGTTTCGTTACGGAACCTTATTTATCTTCAAATTTAATAAGAATTAATTTAATTAATGCGCCATTTTTATTTGGATGAGTGCTACACAGAGAAAAATATGACCCGCTTAAAACTAACAGATTGCCATATTGTTTTACCGTCCATACATTTCATAAGGAAATCTTATTAAAATCAACGATTAATTAGGTTTTTTTAAGGAGATTTCTTATTATTTTTATAGAGAAAATCTTATTAAAATTTGACTGAAAAGTTGATTTTTTTTGCAACTTAGCACTAGAACAAAAATCGCTATCAATATTTTCATGGCAGGTTGGTTCAGGTGGTAAGGTGGGCGACTAATGATTTGAAGTCTCCAGTTCGATTCCCAGCCTGGGGCCTATTTCATAGATAATACATTACATACATTGTATGATATTGACAGTTCTGATGTATTATTTCTGTTTCATATAAATGTTGTATGAAGAACTGTCATAGGTACATCAGTGTATGAACAGAGAATCGACTGGAAGTATTCCAATGTTGTATGATACTGTTTCATAGAAATTTATCATACATCATTTTAATACATTTTGTGTGAACTTTTCATACATTTCATACAGCAAGTCTTTTTGCTGTAAACAAAATTTATTTACTTAATAAAAGTATTGAAATGCTATTTTTTTGTTCATAATTTAATCATAAAGAATATCCACATATTATATTTTGTGTTTTTGCAAAGAAAACAATAATTCATTGTCTTTTCTTGTTTTATTTTTAAATATTATGACACGCAAGTTTCTGCTACTTTTCGTTTTGGTTAGTCAGTAAAAAAAATTCCTACACTTCAACGAAACCTAAACTAACAATTCATTCAAACGAAATGTCAAAATAAATACATCAACTACAACAGAATAGATTTTATACATTACTTCCAATGAAATCTGTGAAACAAAAAATTGTATGTAATGTTTTAAAAAAAATTTAATGTATGATGTATGTAATGTATGTGATGTATTATCTATGAAATAGGGCCCTGGTCATCGTTTTTTTTTTATTTTTTTGCAGATTTTAAAACAATAAGGAAAACCCGATTGTTTTAATAAGGTTTCCTTCTTGGATGAAAACCATAGAGAAATCTTATTGTTTTTGTTCTATTTTATGTCTATTTTTCTCTGTGCAGTCCCAAATTCTCCTTTTCAAACATTCTTACCAGGACGGCTGATGCCGATTTTGCGTGGGCTAGCTTAGTGATCCCGCGTCTGTTCATTTTTTGTTTAACAGATGGGGACTATTGCCCCCTCATCTGCTAACAGATGATTTTCTTCCTCTTTAGTAGGAAGCACGTCTGACCTGGTTTGACTCCAGGCGAGGTCCATGCCCTCTAATTCTTCATCAAGACGAACCTTTTCCAAACCCATTAGGTCCAGTGAATCTGCCAACAATCCAACAATCATCCCGGATTGGGATGATTGTTGGATGTTTTAGAGGGATAATAAGAGTTTATAGGAGGGGTTTCGTTTGAGATATTGGGTTGCTAGGGGGTAGGACGTATGATGCTTCTAGGAAGTGGAGCATCTGACATTTCTACCTCTTGGGTCCCTTTGGGTGCTAAGTTTGCAAGCTCATCCAAGGGAGTAGGCCCTGATGGTTTCTTTAGGCCGGAGACACTAATTTTGTTGAAATTGTAGTGAAGTTCATGTCTAGTGGAACTTTATTAAAATTCGAAGTCTTCCGAATATAAATATTTTGATGTAGAATGAAATGCAAGGTTAAATTCTATACAATGAAATGTTAAAAAGAAAAAAAAAAAAAGAAAACTGCATGCGGCGTTCTGCAGTGTCATGAACATGAGATTAAAATAAGCAAAAATTTATTTAAAGCCAGTTGATTTTTTTTAAGTGAAACTAATAGTTGCGTATTTTATTATTTATCAAAGCTAGCTGGACAAACATTCTTTTGTATTATTTGTTGGTATTCTATTAAAATATTACCACAAGAACAAATGTGTTGTTAAGTCTTAAAATGGAAGAAAATTTAATTTTGTTTCAAGACCTTAGGCCGTTTATTTAAATTATTTGTTCTGACTTCGTCAAGCGTTTTAAAAATGTATCCGCATGTATCCGTCGTGAAATGGTGCTTAGGACCTCGCTCAATATTCAATTTATCATACATACAATATTTTTTTTTGTTCAGGTTTATGGGCCAAAAACGTATTTTCGATGTTTTCAAAAATTGTAAATCAGAATTTTGTGAATCGTAAATTAATACAGTCAAATAACATACCTCAAAAGTCTAAAAAAATCTCATGTCCGCAAGTCGCGATTTTCAAGGTCAAATCGCGAAATGGAGATTTTCCAAACTAGCAAAAATAGACGATGGTATTATATTCACATATTATTTCAAGGTATTTTTTAATGCTGATTCCTTATCTAAAATCAAGGCAATCTGACGTCTCTGAAAAAAGTTATATCATCCAAATTTTGCATGAGGGTTTTAATATCCATTATCATTAAAAATCAAAACAATGCAATGAAAAACAAAAAAACAAATAAATCTATGAACAAATGGTATTTTTTGAGATAGGGGAAATTTTAGGAGATGCACTAAAAAACATCCTGGTACAATCTTGGAATTAGTGCTAAAAGGCTAATTATTTGGTTTCTATATTTGTTTGGATATTCTATAACTTATGTCAAATATCTAAAAAAATCTCATGTCCGCAAGTTCTAATACTCCAGGTTAAACTAAAGTTAGGTGCAGATTTTAAAAAAATATTAATAAAACTTTAGATTTTTATATGTATATTGTATACCAACATAACCCAAGGTTTTTTTTAACGCTGATTCCAACAAAACCCACAAACAAATCAATCTGACCATCCCTGAAAAGTAATGTACCATGTTGATCTGACACAAATGTCTGAAGTGTAGTTTTTCAATTTTTTTAAATCTGCACCAGGAAAATTAGGACTTGCGGACATGAGATTTTTTAGATTTATTGACATAAGTTAAAGAATATCCAAATAAAGATAGAAACTAGGAAAATTAGGACTTGCAGACATGAGATTTTTTTGATTTTTGACATAAGTTATAGAATATCCAAATAAAGATAGAAACAAAAAAATTAGCCTATTAGCACTAATTACAAGATTGTAGGTACCAGGATGTTTTTAGTAGATATACCAAAATGTCCCCTTTTCTCAAAAAATACCATTTTGTCATAGATATGAATGTTTTTTGCATTACATTGCTTTGATTCTTAATGATAATAGATATAAAAACCTTCATGCAAAATTTGGTTGCGCAACCATAACTGTTGAACGCACCCAACACTGAAAAGCAGCTCATGTAAAGAACGCATAATCAACTCGTTGAAATATGACAATTCAATTAACGAGTATGTCATTTTTTGCTCATCATCTGTGCTGTCACTTACTCTGTCATTCTTATCTTTCAATCAAGCTGCAAGAAAAATAAAAATTCTCCTTTCCAAAGTAAAAAAAGTGTGTCGTGTATTTATTTAAAATTAAAGATTTATTTAAAGTAAATTTGACAAAATAATTATAAAGGTTTACGCCGCAAACATTGGTCCTTCGAGCCTTCAAAGTTAAATTGAAAAAATATAATTTAATAAAGTGGATGTTAAAGGATTTAACCAAAGTGTGGTTCGAAGTGTGATATAAAGGAGAAATATACATCACGAGGAGAAGACGCCATTTTGCCGCTTTCAAAGTGAGTAAAATTTTCTTTACATTTTATCATTTTATTATCAATTTGCAATCAATTACAATGGCAACTAAGAAATTAAATGCAAAAATTTTACAACTTAAAAAAGATGTTGAAAATTTCGGCAAGAAAGGGAAGGCCATTTCCGAAAACTATGTACAAACTAGGATAAAATTGCTGGAAGAGTTGTGGGAATCTGTAAACAAAATTTATGATGATTTTTTAGAATCTGATGAGGTTGGTGAAAAGGATGTGGATGCTGATGCTGGGGTAGGATCGGTATACGAACAATTTCGTGAGAATTATTGCGTTTTTAGAGCAAAGTTGTTTGATTCGCTGCAAAGCCTGGGTGGCAGCAGCAGTAGTGTATCAAAAGTAGTTGCTGATAAAGAAAAGGAGGTAAGAAAGGGGGATATTCATCTTCCAGCTATTAAATTACCTTCTTTTGATGGCTCCTATCAAAATTGGCCAAATTTTCACGATTTGTTTGTATCGCTAGTTGCTAGCAAAGATTCGCTTTCCGACATACAAAAAATGCATTATTTAAAAACGAGTTTGACAGGAGATGCAGAAAAGTTATTGCTGACTTTGAGTACTGAAAGTCGAAACTATGCTAAAGGATGGTCAATGCTGAAGGATAGGTATGATCACCCTCGCGTTCTTGTAAACATCCAGTTGAATACACTGTTCAACCTGCCGTCGTTAACTCAGGAGCGTGTGGAGTCGATCAAAGATCTTCTTTACACTTCGACACAAGTGATCCACAGCCTTGCAAATCTAAAAATTGAAGTTGAGCATTTAGATCCCATACTAATATTTCTGCTAGTACGAAAATTACCTGGGAAAACTCAACAGATGTGGGAGGAGAAGTTGAACGATCGAGAAAATCCGAAGCAGTTGCCAACTTTCCAGGAATTTACATCCTTCCTTGAGACAAGGTTCCGGACACTGGAAGCAGTCGATCAGCAGCACGGTCAGAGCTCATCAAACACATCACGGAGTTCTTCTCACAAAAATTCGTTCATCGCTCACGCTCAATCTGGAAAATCGAAACTTACTTGTAAAATATGCCTGAAAAATCAACATGCTGTAAGAAAATGTAATAAATTTTTAAAAATGAGTGTTACCGATCGTAGTCAGGTTATAAATAAATTAGGTTTGTGTCGACACTGTCTAGGGTATAGTCACACATCAGATAGTTGTCCAAGTGGTCGTAGGTGTTTTCATTGCCAACAACAACATCACACTTTACTGCATGTAAATAATACTTCTTTCCAGCCTAGTCAACAACCTTCGAATTGGCAGCAACATGCTAACAACTCTCAGCCGCTACAACATCAGGTAATAAACAACAACCCGCCAAATCAGGTGCAGCAAAATACCCAAAGTACAAGTTTGAATGCAGAAGCTCCTTCGTTCCAAAGTTCAAGTAAGCAACCGTCGACATCCAGCAACATAGTATCTCATCATTCTCATCACAGTAGTAAAACAAAAAACTCTCAAGTCTTACTGGCAACAGCCCTTGTGAAAGTGAAGTCTTCGTTAGGTGAATGGTTGACGATGCGAGCATTGTTGGATTCTGGTTCTGAGGCGTCGTTTATCACAGAGTATGCTGCCCAATTGCTACAGCTTAAATCTCAAGCAACTCAAATGGGGGTTTCCGGGTTGGGTTTAGTCAGCAGTGGCAAATCTCTTAAAATGGTGGATATCACTTTTGCTTCACACCATTCCACTTTTGCAACAACAGTGCAGGCTTATGTCTTAAAGTCACTGACTGGCCATTTGCCGGCCCGGACCCTTCACGTTGAGAATTGGACCCATCTCAACGATTATGTGCTAGCTGATCCTGAATTTTTCAAATCATCCAAAATTGATATTTTGCTTGGCAGTGATGTCTTAGCCGAACTTTTGTTGCCGGAGCTCATCCCACCAACAGACAAGTTGATGCCAGTCATGCAAAATACAACACTGGGATGGATCTTATTCGGAAAGGCTCCAATTGTATCTGAATCAAGTCAACAAGTCAGAAGTTTTTTGCAAATTTTACAAACAGACCTTCGAATATTCTGGGAATTGGAAGAAGCACCGTTCAAGCCATACTTAAAAGCCGAAGATGTTGAATGTGAAAATCATTTTATCAACAATGTTCAACGGACAGTTGATGGACGCTATCAAGTGGCATTACCGTTCAAAGGAAATGTTCATCCTGTTCTTGGCGATTCGTATCAAAGTGCTTTACGGCGATTCTATGGACTTGAGAGGCGTCTTGATGCAAATCAACAATTTCGAGACCAGTATTCAGAGTGCATCGAAGAATATATTCAAATGGGTCACATGAGCGAAGTCGACAAGAACAGCTTACCAGAAAATCAGCATTATTTCCTGCCGCATCATGCTGTCATCAAAGAAAGCAGTTCAACCACGAAATTAAGGGTGGTGTTTGACGCATCCGCTAAAACATCAAATGGAATTTCTTTGAACGATGCTATGTTGGTAGGTCCAGCACTTCAACAAAATAT
This sequence comes from Episyrphus balteatus, assembly GCF_945859705.1. NCBI lineage: Eukaryota > Metazoa > Arthropoda > Insecta > Diptera > Syrphidae > Episyrphus > Episyrphus balteatus. Next base: position 96,519,717 of record NC_079134.1, on the reverse strand, counting down.
CTGCGACATAATTCTTAGGTGGAGGTTGTATAAATACACTTTTATAGCTGACATTGAGAAAATGTATCGTCAGATCTTGATAGCAGAGCAGGACAAAAATTATCAGCTGGTTCTATGGAGAAAAAATACTGATGAACCTATTAAAGTTTACAGGCTTAATACGGTTACCTTTGGTACAGCCGCCGCTCCATATCTTGCGATCCGAACTTTACAAAAGCTAGCAGATGATAATTCGACAAATCAAATTACATCCTCTATGATCCTTAACGAGATGTATGTAGACGATTTAATATCTGGAGGAAACACAGTTGCAGAAGCTAAAGAGAAAATAAAACAAATAAAATCAACGTTAGAGACAGCTGGATTTAACTTACGTAAATGGACTTCCAACTCTGATGAGGTACTATCGAGCATTCCAACAGGAGAACGGGAATCTTCATTCTCAATGCCTCCAGAAGATTCGGAACGAGTTAAAACGCTCGGTGTCCACTGGCTTCCTTCCGTTGATAAATTTTCTTTCTGCTACAATCCGCTTCCAAACCCACAGCCGACAAAACGATTCATTCTATCAACGATAGCACGACTTTTTGATCCCATGGGTTGGATTGCTCCATGCATTGTAAAGGCGAAAATGTTTATGCAACAACAACTGTGGGCGAAGAAGTTGTCATGGGATGAACAAATCGAATCGTCACTTCTGGAACAATGGAATGTTTTCTACAATGACTTGATAGCTATTAACAAGATCCAGTTTCCAAGGTGGGTAGAAACCATCGGTGATTTATCTCGAGTCGAGTTACATGGTTTCAGTGACGCTTCAGAAAAAGCATACGGAGCAGCAGTGTACTTGAGAGTCGAAGACGATAAAGGCCAGGCGAAAATGCATCTTCTCATTGCAAAATCCAGAGTTGCACCTGTGCAACCAGTTAGTCTTCCTCGTTTGGAACTTTGCGGTGCTGTGATGTTAGCCCAGTTGTTAGACTATGCAACTCAAGTTTTAGGCAACAAAAATATCAAGCAATTTGCATGGACTGACTCAACCATTACTCTCTCGTGGATTCGAGCATCACCAACCAAGTGGGAGACATTTGTAAGAAACAGAGTTGGAGAAATACAGCGGTTGACCCCAATCAAAATATGGAAACATATTCCAACACAACATAATCCCGCAGACTTGGTTTCAAGAGGTGTTTTGCCATCGGATTTACTTGAAAATACATTATGGTGGAACGGGCCAGACTTTTTATGCGATGCCTGGGTTTTTCAGTATCCTACACAACCATTAATAAGAGTTCATCAAGCCGATCGAATTTTTCCTCCGATCAACGAACTAATGCATAGATCTTCTGAAATCAATAAATTAATTCGAATTACTGGTTTGATTTTACGTTTCACTAATAATTCGAAAAATTACATACCCAACTGGAAAATCGGACCGATTTCCCCGAGTGAACTCGACGATGCAGCCAAAATATTGGTGAAAATAGCTCAACTCGAAATGTTTCCTAAAGGAATTATGAAATCTAGAGGCATTGCATCTCTAAATCCCTTCGTAGATCCTGACGGTATCATTCGTGTTGGTGGAATCATGAAGAATGCTAACCTGCATTATGATCAACAGCATCCAATAATTCTTGCTCCAAATCATCATTTTACAAAATTGATTCTGCATGAAGCTCATGAAAAAACGCTCCACGGAGGCATTCAATTGATGATGGGTTATCTTCGGAAAAAATATTGGATTTTTCAAACTAAACGAATTGTTAAACAATACATTCATAAATGCACTATTTGTTATCGGTTCAGAACTAAGCCAGCTTATCAACTCATGGGAGAATTACCATCGCCTAGAGTCAATGTATCCAGACCATTTTCACATACCGGGGTTGACTATGCCGGGCCTATTAGTATCCGGGCTTGGAAAGGCCGTGGAGCAAAAACTTATAAAGGCTATCTAGCCATTTTCGTTTGTCTGGCGACTAAAGCCATTCATCTGGAAGCAGTGAGTGACCTCACTACTCAAGCTTTTCTAGCCGCTTTTCGACGTTTTACTTCACGTCGAGGTGTCTGTGGACAGATCTATAGTGATTGCGGCACAAACTTTAAAGGAGCTGAGTCAGAGTTGTATCGTCTTTTAAAAGACGCCACTCATGACTGGAAAAATGTTGCTGAAGCTTTATCGTCACAAGGAACCAAGTGGAATTTCATTCCTCCTGCTTCTCCCCACTTTGGAGGGTTATGGGAAGCCGGTGTGAAGAGTGTCAAACACCACTTCAAAAGAGTTGTTGGAAATGGGACACTCACTTTCGAGGAGCTCACCACGCTTCTGACTCAAATCGAAGCGTGTTTAAATTCGAGGCCTCTTTGTCCTTTAACCGAAAATCCTGATAACTTTCATGCTTTGACTCCAGCACATTTTTTAATTGGAGCTGAAATGTACTCCGTGCCAGAACCTGACCTTACGATCGGTAAGACGAGTTATACTGACCGGTGGAAGGCAATCCAATTCAGTCTACAAACTTTTTGGCATCACTGGCAATCAGAATATTTGGCCAGATTACAACAACGACCTAAATGGCTCAAATCGCAACCTCAACTTAAAATTGGAGATCTGGTTTTGATAAAAGATGAGAGACTTCCCCCTACGAAATGGAACCTAGGTAGAATTCTAGAAACCTTCCCAGGTAAAGATGACATCACCAGAGTTGTCAACCTGAAAACACAACAAGGCGAATTTAAAAGACCGGTAACAAAGCTATGTCCACTACCAATTAATGAGAATCAACATAATTTATCAAATCAAATCTAAACACAATCATCAATACCGAATCCTTTGCCCCCTCCGTATTTTCAAAATTCAAATTTTGCTCACTTCAAAAGAAAACGCACTAAGTCATAAAAATACTTAAAGTTGCTCACTTCAACCGAAAACGCAAATTGAAACACATATCTATACACACACACACACATATACACACACACATACATATATATACACACACACACACACATACACATCCACATACATCCACATGCATCCACAAATACATCCATACACATCCACACAAATACAAAATATCATGCATCAAGTCATACAATGCTTACAATTTTCATCAACAAATTTTACTTTATTTGCTCATTTCAACTGAAAAACGCATATAAATAAATTTAACTCAATGTTCATTTCGTCATTTTGCTCCGAAATAATTAAAACTTGCTCATTTTATACGAAAAATGCAAAGTTAAATGCAAAAAAAAATGTTTAAATGGTCATATAATTTAAACAAAATGTACCGAAATTTAAAATAAATACGAATTAAACGCTCAATTATTTAAACAAATGCATTCAAAATGAATTCAAATGTAATTCGCTTAATAATCGAACGTATTTAAAATTTAATTCGCTTAAAATAAGAATAAATCAACATTTTAATATCAAATATAATTAATTTCATTCATTTGAAGTAATTTCATTGATTAAATCAACAAATTAATTCAAAATTCAACATTTAAAATCAAATGCTACAAAAATAGCAGTTGCTCAACTCAATCACACTTTACCAGTAGCAGTATAACAATTGGTGATCAAACTGCACGTCACTAATAAGCTGCACATCTCTAACACATAAAGCATTGAAATTTAATTTTGGTAAATAATCGAATTTACACATCTACTTAAACAAATTTCATCAAAATTCACTTACCTGGATCATCTGCTACATCTGCAACAACTTTTTTGTCAATTTTATTAACTTTTTCACTACATTAAATTACACTTAAATTCAACACACAAAAAAAAAAATTACACACGAAGTACAACCGATGCCGTAATTAAAGGAATTTTCCATTGACAAACAAGCCAAGTTGTTGTTGTTTGCCTTGGTCTAACTCGTTGCTTTGATCAATGAACTAACGAGTTTCATATAAGGGAGCTGTATGAGCAACTTCATGGTATTTTTGGTATCATTCACATTTAGCAAAGACACAAACCAGATTTCATTGCTATCAATGTAGTTTATGTTGAAAATAATTTTCATAAAACCTTTTATTTGCCATGTATTTATGCTTTTTTGTTTCTTTTCATGTCTAAACCGAGATGAAACATAAATTTGAAACATTATTTCCAACACAAAATCAAGAAAATCAAGATCGAAAACCACATCTTTTGCCCGGGGAGAATGTTGAACGCACCCAACACTGAAAAGCAGCTCATGTAAAGAACGCATAATCAACTCGTTGAAATATGACAATTCAATTAACGAGTATGTCATTTTTTGCTCATCATCTGTGCTGTCACTTACTCTGTCATACTTATCTTTCAATCAAGCTGCAAGAAAAATAAAAATTCTCCTTTCCAAAGTAAAAAAAGTGTGTCGTGTATTTATTTAAAATTAAAGATTTATTTAAAGTAAATTTGACAAAATAATTATAAAGGTTTACGCCGCAAACAATAACTTTTAAGGGTTTTTCGGTTAAGTTAGCAACTGTTATAATAATATGGAACAGTTATAACTTTTTTCAGATACGTCAGATTGCCTTGATTTTAGATTTTTTGGAATCAGCATTAAAAAGTAACTTGAAATCATGTATCATATGTTTATATAATATCGTCGTCTATTTTTGCTACTTTTGAAAATCTTGTAGAAATACATATTTAATATAATTAAACTGGTTTTCATAGCAAAAATTAAGTGTACCTGGAACCACGAATTTAGTTCCGCTAGATTGGCAAAATTGCACACTGTGCATCGTAAGCATTTACTTCGGCCCTGGTACCATCTCCGCTGACTTAGGAGGGGTATTCCTGAGAATATGAGATTAGCTTCTGATGATACAGCACCTTAAGCTAACCGGTTCTTTTTGTCCTGCTTTGGCTTCGCATTCTTTTTGCTGCACCCCGGTTTCGAGACTTTACCATGCAGATCTCTCTCCATCTGACTCGCTAAATCGCTGGTGGTGACGTCCCGATGGACAGCGATTTAAAAAAAAATTGTATTGTTGTTAGATTTTTTCGACATTTATTATTGTATTTTTTGGTTAATTCCCGCGTGAAGCTAGAGAAAAGAAAAGTCCATCCGCATGATAAGACAAGGTCTAGATACTCTTTGATTGGACCCGCTAAAATACAGCCGGATACCCCTAGCTGCAAACCACTCCAATAGGCACGGTTACGTCACCCTGGATTAGGGGTGGCAATTCTTGGTCGTAACTCCTCAAAATTAATGTCGATTTAGGTTCCCCCAAACGCGGTAGGTCAGATGAATATTTGAAACTCAAGCCACCGCACCAACGTCAAAGTGACTGCCGCGCGGTAGTAATGCGGAATGCATACGACGATTTAAGATATTCAAATAAGGACGACAGAACTAACTACATTCAAGACGTCATTTGACGTATACGTTATAGTACGGGAAAGTTACTCTGGGAATAAATTCCTAATGGTATTTTGACTTCAGGACTCAAAAGAGTATCAAGACACGAGTCAAAAAACCCCATTTTGCACATACGCACCTAGAGTAATTTGGCCACTATTTTGTTGTTAATCAAAATTTTACTTTTTCATATTACTCACGTATTTTTGAATCTACAGAAAAAAAATGTCCGGCAAACTTGAAGATAATTTAATTACCTACAATATATGTCAAATAATTTTTTCGATTATCCCTTCGGTTTAAGAGTTAGGGTGGTGTTTTTGAAACACGGCAAATGGTGATTTTCTTATTTTTGTCATATCTCTTTTATTTGAGCTTTTTTTTGAAAATTAGTTCAAAGTAAAAGATGTAGATCTTTTGATTACCTTCATTTGTTACATGAACGGTTTTTTCGAGTTGACAGACCGTTTTCAATCTGTAGGTAAAAAATTTCAAAAAAATGGAATTTTTTATACAGGGTGTCCCAAAATGTCACGACGAAATGAAAACGGTAGATAGGGTGTGACTATTATCAGAAAAATAATAAAAAAAATCGTAGAAATATATTTTGGGAGTTATAGGCATTCGAGAAAAAATTGAAAAAATGGTCACCCTGTGACATTCCTTCATATACCGTGACTTCAAATCTTAAGATTTATAATTTTTTTCTTTTGCTACGGAACCTTGAATAACCCTTCTAACAAGTGCATTCGTAGCTGAACCAATTTTAAAGCAAAAATCACTTTTTTGCCCAACTAAGTACTCACAAATTTTACAAGACCCTATTTCAATTAACCGTAGTGTAAAGAAAAAATGCACTACGATATTTCGGTTAATTACCTAAAAAGTTGGTGTGTTCAATTTTCTTTTCAAATTGGTATAACATTGTTGAGAAAATTCCATAAATAACTGAAATAAAAATGTTTTTCTTAAGAAATCCGACTTTTTTCCATTTATTTAATTTTTGTACCCTTTCAGAACTGAATTTGTATTTTTAGAAGTAGTAAAGTGCTGATTTTTTAAAAGATAAAACAAGCTTAAATAATACTCTAAAGGTTATAGTTGGTAGACTACGTTTTAACATACAGTCGTCGGCATAATTATTTTGACTAATTTTCAATTCTTGATCTGATAAGAATAATTTTTAACGGTTGAACTTTATATAGTTAAAGTTGATGGTTTATTTATTAAGCATGTTATGGTGAATCTCATGGTGGTCCAAGTAAGTCATATGAGCGAAAATTGGCATTCAGGCAGCTTTTTTTGTATTAGAAGTGCTATTTTTTGAGTGGCAAAAGTATTTTGACCAGAATTATTTTTCAATTTTGGTAAGGAAAAGTAATACATTTTGATTATTTTAAGCATGTATCCAACTGTTGAACATGTTAAGGCTCAGATTCTTAAAAAAAATTGGAAACATTTCGCAAAAAAATATTGAAATTAGGGAATCCGTAACAAAAGTGTGAAAACAAAAAGTATTCACGACTTTTAGTATTAGGTAGGAAAGTATGAAACAATAAATGTATTCAAGGAAAAAAGTATGCGCGACAAAAGTTCGAAAAATGGAAAACTATTATTTTGACCGGGTTTTGAGCTGGCAACAATTACAAAGAGAAAAGAGAATTTGCGAAAACAAAATTGGCGGTGGACAATTCTGATTGGTCAAGAAGGAAGAAATAGACGAATTTATTGTTAGATAGGGCTGGGGTCTCAGAAAAAAAGAGAGTATACAGAAATATTTATTCATAAGGATAGGAGGTCTAAATTTAATTTTCAGTCTCGCAGGTCGCAGCTGCGATGAGCAAGGCAAGAACAAAACTGTGAATAAATAGACGAATTTATTGTTAGATAGGGCTGGGGTCTCAGAAAAAAAGAGAGTATACCTACAGAAATATTTATTCATAAGGATAGGAGGTCTAAATTTAATTTTCAGTCTCGCAGGTCGCAGCTGCGATGAGCGAGGCAAGAACAAAAGTGTGAATAAATAGATGAATTTATTGTAAGATAGGGCTGGGGTCTCAGAAAAAAAGAGAGTATACCTACAGAAATATTTATTCATAAGGATAGGAGGTCTAAATTTAATTTTCAGTCTCGCAGCTGCGATGAGCGAGGCAAGAACCAAAGTGTGAATAAATAGATGAATTTATTGTTAGATAGGGCTGGGGTCTCAGAAAAAAAGAGAGTATACCTACAGAAATATTTATTCATAAGGATAGGAGGTATAAATTTAATTTTCAGTCTCGCAGGTCGCAGCTGTGATGAAAACAAAAAGTATTCTGGACTTTTATAAGGTAGGAAAGTATGAACAGATAAAAGTATTCAATTAAAAAAGTATGCGCGACAAAAGTTCGAAAATTGAAAATTATTATTTTGACTGGCAAAAGTTAAAAAGAGAAATGAGAATTTGCGAAAACAAATGTGGCGATGGACAATTCTGATTGGTCAAGAAAGAATAAATAGACGAATTTATTGTTAAATAGGGCTGGGGTCTCAGAAAAAAAGAGAGTATACAAAAATATTTATTCATTTAATTTTCAGTCCCGCAGCTGCGATGAGGGAGGCAAGATTAAGAGTGCGCTCGATTATTTTTTTTTAATTAGGGAGAGTGGAGTTTTTGTATGGAAGGTGGACGTCCCGCGGCCAATATATTGTTATAGGCCAGTCATTATGTCGTAAAAAACGGCTTAGAAATGCAAAATGACCGAGAAAGCTAAATTTTGGATATGTTGTAGTGGATGCTTAAAAAAGCTTAACTTGAAGTTTTCGACCAAGATTTCCTATTAGCTTTTTCCGCCACTTTGAAAAAAAGGATAAAATTGGTTTTTTGACAATAACTCGGCTATCTGACGAGATACGAAGATACCCCTTTCTACCAACTAGTTTGTGGGCAATTTATTTTTTCCCTTTCATTTATCCATTTATCCTAAATTTTCCAACCAGCCATATGCTGCTAATAATTTTTTTATTTTCAAAAGTTATTGACACTGATCTAATTGCAATTTTGATAAACTAAATAATATAGAGATTGAAACAAATTACAAAATGCACACTCAACACAAAAAGCCGGTATATGTACTTACAAAATTTGGGTTAATAAAATTGGGGTTAAAAGAAACCATTACTATTTTCTTCTCATTATTTATTAAATAAATACATACATATGTATGCATGTGTTAATGATATAATAATATAAACATTAAAAAAAACATGAATGATTGTTTTTTTTACAACCGAACGAGCGGCTTTCTTGGCGGTGGGCGCGGACTTAACGACCTTGCGGCCAGCTGGAAGTCGTAATTTTTGTCCAAAAAAAAAACTAAAAATACAAAATTGTAGGTCTGAGTATGGTCTACAAATTTTATGTTAATAATTTTTTCGATATTCATCACACAAAAATAGATAATGTCAAAAAAACAAATAGCATGTCCCAAATTTTTGACTTTTTTAATCGATATCTCGAAAACGGTTCATGATACGCAAAAAATATGTATCCATGAATTGTAGAACATGGTAAAAGCTACAAAAAAGCTTATTGTAAAATTTTCGTATCTCGTCGGATAGCCGAGTTATTGTCAAAAAACCAATTTTATCCTTTTTTTCAAAGTGGCGGAAAAAGCTCATAGGAAATCTTGGTCGAAAACTTCAAGTTAAGCTTTTTTAAGCATCCACTACAACATATCCAAAATTTAGCTTTCTCGGTCATTTTGCATTTCTAAGCCGTTTTTTACGACATAATGACTGGCCTATAACAATATATTGGCCGCGGGACGTCCACCTTCCATACAAAAACTCCACTCTCCCTAATTAAAAAAAAATAATCGAGCGCACTCTTAATCTTGCCTCCCTCATCGCAGCTGCGGGACTGAAAATTAAATGAATAAATATTTTTGTATACTCTCTTTTTTTCTGAGACCCCAGCCCTATTTAACAATAAATTCGTCTATTTATTCTTTCTTGACCAATCAGAATTGTCCATCGCCACATTTGTTTTCGCAAATTCTCATTTCTCTTTTTAACTTTTGCCAGTCAAAATAATAATTTTCAATTTTCGAACTTTTGTCGCGCATACTTTTTTAATTGAATACTTTTATCTGTTCATACTTTCCTACCTTATAAAAGTCCAGAATACTTTTTGTTTTCACACTTTTGTTCTTGCCTCGCTCATCGCAGCTGCGACCTGCGAGACTGAAAATTAAATTTATACCTCCTATCCTTAGGAATAAATATTTCTGTAGGTATACTCTCTTTTTTTCTCAGACCCCAGCCCTATCTAACAATAAATTCATCTATTTATTCACACTTTGGTTCTTGCCTCGCTCATCGCAGCTGCGAGACTGAAAATTAAATTTAGACCTCCTATCCTTATGAATAAATATTTCTGTAGGTATACTCTCTTTTTTTCTGAGACCCCAGCCCTATCTAACAATAAATTCATCTATTTATTCACACTTTTGTTCTTGCCTCGCTCATCGCAGCTGCGACCTGCGAGACTGAAAATTAAATTTAGACCTCCTATCCTTATGAATAAATATTTCTGTAGGTATACTCTCTTTTTTTCTGAGACCCCAGCCCTATCTAACAATAAATTCGTCTATTTATTCACACTTTTGTTCTTGCCTTGCTCATCGCAGCTGCGACCTGCGAGACTGAAAATTAAATTTAGACCTCCTATTCTTATGAATAAATATTTCTGTATACTCTCTTTTTTTCTGAGACCCCAGCCCTATCTAACAATAAATTCGTCTATTTCTTCCTTCTTGACCAATCAGAATTGTCCACCGCCAATTTTGTTTTCGCAAATTCTCTTTTCTCTTTGTAATTGTTGCCAGCTCAAAACCCGGTCAAAATAATAGTTTTCCATTTTTCGAACTTTTGTCGCGCATACTTTTTTCCTTGAATACATTTATTGTTTCATACTTTCCTACCTAATACTAAAAGTCGTGAATACTTTTTGTTTTCACACTTTTGACGGGTTCCCTTATCGCTTGATTGAAAACAAGTGGGTAGTTGGCTGTTAACAACGGACAAGCTCATCCTATCACAAAAATAATGAAAAAGTTCTACAACCCTGTTATTTGCTAAGATGTTGACATTAAAGTCACCACCAATTATTATGTTGTTATACTTCTGACTTTGTATTAGTAACGTATCCTCAAGCTCCCTTAAGTTCTCCTCCCTAAACTTATTTGGAGGACAGTAAACAACAATTAACAGACACTTTTCATCCTCATTTTTGATTTCTACACACAAGAACTCTATGCTACACAAAGATGACGAGTAAATACTCTTAGCTGAAATATTTTCTTTCAAATACATACATACTCCACCTCCAATTCGCTCAACTCGATCGTTTCTCAGTATTTTAAAACCAGGTAAGCTGATGAGTTGTGAAGAAATACTTTTATTAAGCCAAGATTCGCACTGTCTTTGTTGAGTGGACATATTCAATTCTGAAATAGAAATATCTTTGTTTAAAACATGTGCTGTAATAAAATTAATTAATTATTTTCTTTATATAAATGTGTAGCCTGACCAATTCTAAGTCGGCAATAGAATTTGAACAAGTTATTATAGTCTAAGTATCTATAAATTTACCTTGCTGTGTACATATTATAAAAAATCTCAATAAAGTTACTACTACTACTACTAAGCCAAGATTCCGATACCATTATGATGTCAAGTTTGGATGTACTAAGCATTTGGAAAAGCACCGAATACTTTGAGCGAACACTTCCAGCATTCAAATGTAAAACATTTAACCCACTGTGTGCACCACACAGTACATTGAGAGTACACCTAACAGTGTCAGGATCCACACCCATTAAATATTATTCAGAAAAAAATACTTTCACAGCTATATATGATGAATAAATTAATAAGAATGAGAGTAAATTCAATTTAAATCATATAATTAAGCTCAGAAATTAAAAAGAATTCAAAGATTTGCATGACATAAATCAAAAAATTAACTTCTTTTAAAGGTATACGCAAAATAATATATAATAACTAAAGTTAAATAAATTAATCATTTAAGAAAAAGAATAAAAAGAAAAACAAACATTTTAACAAACATTTAACTACATACGTACTTTGCAAAAAACAAAATAAAACTAAAACTACAAAGCAGTGTCTTCATCAGCAACGCAATCAGCAACAACAGCAACATCAGCAACACCAGGAACACCAGCAACACCAGAATCAACGAAAAGCATAGATTTTCCAGCAGAAGTATTAATATTCGCAGGAACAGTAGTCGAAAGGGACGAGTTAATATCAGCTGTACTGTACTTATGTTCCAGCATAGGCAAGTCAACTATGCAGATAGGTCTCATTTCAGCTGTCTCTTTAATGAACACTCTTCCATTTCTAGTAAACACAGAATGAATGTGGTCCATATTTCGTCTTAGTTCATTTGCCCTCTTGAACAAAGTATGCTCCTTTCTAGTAAGACTTTCATAAACTCTTACAAATTTACTAGAATCAAAACCAAGGTCACTCAACGCAACAGATTTCGTTTTGTTTTTATAATACTCCGCCGTTTTTTTTAACAGAGCCACTTTAGCTTGTATACACGGCAACTTCACAATAATAGCACTCCTGGAGGAGTTTTGTACAGGTTTCGAGCGATTAATACATATCGGCGTCAATGGAGGGAGCTCAATGACTTCACAGAACTTCTTGAAGATGACGGCAATGTTCTCATCTTGAAGTGATAGAGTTTCCTTTGTCAGATCTCAACTTTCTCTTTTCCACATTAGGGATAGCCTTTGCACTAGCACTAGCACTAGCACTTGCGGGATACATACTGATATAGTTGTTTGTTGAATTTTATTTCAGGCTTATTACTTTGTAAATTAAAATCAATTTTAAACCACGATTACAAGAAATAAACAAATAATTATATAACAACTTTCATAGATTAATTGAATTTCTATTATCGTAGACTATTTGCGGAAGTTTTTATTAAATTATTTACGAAGAACTAAGAATCTTTTTCAGAGCTCAATCAAAATATGCTACTCACTCCTACTCATAGCTTCTGCAAATTGATATTGATGAATTGACAAATCGTTTTTTTCCAATTCTTCAAACTGAAACTTATAACCGATACAGGGTATAATTATTGGCATCATAAAAGTACGTACAATTATTGGCAGTGGCAAGACTGATGTCTCAATGCACGTATTATTGGCACCCCCTGCCAATAATACACACTAGGTACTTTATATGGAACGATATATTGGCACGCCTTTTTAACCAACCATTGCCTTTTAGCCAACCATTGTACTAATTTTACTTTCCAAAAGGGCCCCAAATTCATGTGTGCCCAAGGGCCCCAGGATAGTTAAAGACGGCCCTGAGCGAAAGAACCAAACGAAAGAGAAAAAAAAATGACTGAAGTCCAATAAAAATCCGAAAATCGATTTTTTTGACTTAACCCCTTTGTACCCGGCATCAAAGATATAAGAAACGAAGATCTTCACATGGATCTTGGAATCCCCACGGTTCGCGAAGAAACAAAAACTTTTGCCAAAAAGCATAGAAAACGGTTAGTCGATCATACCTACTAATAGAACAATACTAGAAATTCTCGACGAGACAAACTTAGTACGACGTTTGCGAAGGACTAAACCTTCCCATTTGGTACAGTGAAATTTTTCAATTTGATTACCTACTGTAATAGAAACCTTATCATGTTCCATCGTGAGAATCAAGGTCAACCTTGATTCCCTCGATGCATCATGATGCAACTCCAAATGCATCTAATTACATCTTGGGAACCATTCCTATCTATGGTTCTCCAGGTGTATCATGCTAAGCTTGCACTTTGCAATATATTATGTTATGGTTATGTTTGACCAACCCTAGACAGTCTAAATACAAACCTCGTTCCGTCTTGTTCAATCTTCTACATGGCGACCGTGACAGTTACTTAAATATTATAATAATTGTTTACTTATCCTAAATCTTAAAATAATTGTTTGCTAAAATGGGAAAAACCCAATCAAAAACCAATAATATCGACAACACCGGAAAAGTCGCGAATAATGTATTCATTCAACCTGCGACAATTGAGAATTCGGATATTATATTCATTATATACATGATAGCAATTGTGATGATACTAAAACTTTCAATAAGTATCTATAAAATGTGGCATAGAAATATAAAAAGTAAATATATAAGAAGAGCACAATCAGTTGAAAATATTTAACAAAAAAAAAATTAGCAAACAAAACTAAATTTAATATGAGTGAATGTACATTTTTTTACAATTAAAGCATAAAGAATATTTAAAAGCTAACTAAACGAAATCTCCGTTATCGTAAAAAAAAGGTGACTATACCAGCAAGCAGAAAGCACAAACGCAGTGGATACAGTTCAATGTTATTAAGTATAATGGACATACAACTTTTAGTGGGATACATACATACAATGTGACGGTGAATATCTACAACAAGGAAATTCCAGGAAGCGAACATCTTACAACAAGTAAACAATCCTTTTTCAAAATTAAGTATAAGATTTTTTTAAATTATTATGACCAAATGGGAAGAAATATCAAATTGTATTAATGATCATAAAAAAGTGTTTAATAGACTATTTAAATGTGTAAATAAAAAAAAATCCCCTAAGGGAATTACTAGAGATGCTCACTTAAATGGTTTAATAAAGGAGTACAACAGTGTACATGAAATTATAAAAACGCATTACCAACAGTTAACAAGGCCTCATAAAGTAGAAGCCTACAGTCTTCATTATTATTTACGAGACTATTTGCAAAGAGCATTTAACAGACTTGAGACAAATATCAAAATACCAAGTGATATAAGTACTAAAGTAGATATAAACAGATAATAACACCGAGACATTGAAATGAATTGTAAAAATCTGTAATTCTTCAAAAATACACATTAACCAAAAACTAAGTCTAATTAAAAATTTGACAGACATATGTCAAGTTATTTTATTTTTTCTAACTTATCAAATAAAAAATATTTAAAAAAATTTTAATACTGATTTTTGGTGAATTATTTCTCAAATATCGAATTGGAGTATCATGACTTTAAAAAGACTATATCTCGAGTTGTAGATTTTTTACATTTTTTATTTGTATGTGTGGCTTTTATGTTTTTTTTAATATCAATCGATTCCAATTTCAATTTTATTTTTATCGCGTTTTGTTTAGATAATAGATTTTTGCCCTTTTTCTAAATTCACCTTTGTTTACCCTTCTCAAACTTCAAATTTTAAAAAATCCTGAAAATTAAAATTTTTAAATTAAATTTCCTATGACATTATATTTTGTTTATAACTCTTTGGCTTGCCATATAAGCAGGGTCGCGTATTCAAAAATACGCAAAAATAAACTTTAAGGCCTGGCAACGCTATGCCTTGACAGGATATCGCTAGGCAACCCATGTGCAATTTATTTCCTTAGTCACTACCTTTCAGAAAATATAACTCTCAACTGGTATAACGACGTGGATAGGTCGTCCTATGACGGGATTTTTTCCTTTAATATGTTGAAATACGAAAATAAGTACTTTTTAAAATAATCCCTACGCAAAAACGGTAAGTAATATTAAAAATCTGACATATACGTGTCAAGTTATTTTATTTTTCCTAACTTATCACATCAAAATTATTTAAAAAATCTTTCATTCTGATTTTTGGTGAATTATTTCTCAAATATCAAATTTGAGTGTCATGACTCTAAATAGACTATATCTCGAGTTGTAGATTTTTTACATTTCTTATTTTTGTGTGTGGCTTTCATATATTTATAATATCTATCGATTCCAAATTCAATTTAATTTTTATCACGTTTTGTTTAGATACGAGATTTTTGCCCTTTTTCTAAGTTCACCTTTGTTTACCCTACTCAAACTTCAAATTTTAAAAAATCCTGAAAATTAAAATTTTTAAATTAAATTTACTATGACATTATATTTTTTTTTTATAATTCTTAGGCTTGCCATTAAAGCAGGGTCGCGTATTCAAAAATTTGCAAAAATGAACTTTAAGGCCTGGCAACCCTATGCCTTGACAGGATATCGCTAGGCAACCCATGTGCAATTTATTTCTTTAGACACTAGCTTTCAGAAAATATAACTCTCAACTGGTATAACGATGAGGGTAGGTCGTCATATGGCGGGATCTTAGACTATAATTATTAAAGTAAAAAAGTAAACCAATTCTAGGAACAAAAATTGGACTTTTCTTAAACATACAAAATACATTTTACAAAAAATGTCAAAATTAATAAAAATTTATTTTTTTTGCAATCCGTTTTAAATAAGTGTAGAGATTTGTTTTTACTCTCCTTTTTCCGTAGCTCCTAATAAGGTTCCTAGATTAGTCAGCCTCTTTGTTAAGTTGATCTTTAAGAAATTCATAATAAAACCCCTTTTAAATAAATCTGTATTTCAAAGTTGTGTAAAAATGATGTAAAAAATATCATTTGATAATGTAAAACAGTGCGCGCGCACTTTTTTACAGTATCAACACGATATTTTTACATCATTTTTACAGAATTTTGTTTTACAGAATTTTGATGTACATAATTTTGAAATACAGTATTTTGATCAACCAGAATTTTGCTATACAGAATTTTGACTTTCAGAATTTTGTTCGTAAAGTATTTTGCACATACAGAATTTTGATATACCTACAGTATTTAGGTCCGTCAAGATAGCACCCACACCCCCAAATTTCCAAAATCTGAGTATGCAATAATTTGTTGCTAATTAGTTGCTCTAATCCCGAATTTGTTGCTCCACCCCTTCCCCCTCAAAATTGATGGAAAAGGTGTGGGTGCTATCTTG
This sequence comes from Episyrphus balteatus, assembly GCF_945859705.1. Classification (NCBI taxonomy): domain Eukaryota; kingdom Metazoa; phylum Arthropoda; class Insecta; order Diptera; family Syrphidae; genus Episyrphus; species Episyrphus balteatus. The sequence goes on along the minus strand of NC_079134.1, from coordinate 96,503,477 downwards.
ACGTCAAGATAGCACCCACACCCATTAAAATCGCAACATTTAAAAAAACTGAGTACGCAATAATTTGTTGCTAATTTGTTGCTAATTAGTTGCTCTAATCCCGAATTTGTTGCTCCAAGATTTGACATTGAAATGCACTCCAACAGTTTTCTCAAAAAAGCTAAATTCCCTAAAAATGAACGCACAGCGACAAAAAAGGTGTCAAATTAAAGGGCTTCTCAACACCTTTTAAACCCATCTCATTCAACTTTTAAACCCATCTCCTTCATGTCCAAAATGCATTGTGGAACTTGTGGAACATATCAAAACGTCAAGATAGCACCCACACCAAGAAAAACTTACAAATTTAAAAAAATAAGTATGCAATAATTTGTTGCTAATTAGTTGCTCTAATCTCGAATTTGTTGCTCCACCCCTTCCCCCTTAAAATTGATAGAAAGGGTGTGGGTGCTATCTTGACGTCAAGATAGCACCCACACCTTCTAATTTCAAAAATCTGAGTATGCAGAATCTTAGGGATAATTTGTTGCTAATTAGTTGCTCTAATCTTGAATTTGTTGCTCCATGATTTGACCATCAAATCGACTGCAACAGATGCAATTTTTGTGGAGACTTTTTATCTATAATTTATTTCAAAAAACTAAAAATGCCAAATTAAAAACATGATTTCATGCACTGCAAAAAGTAACTTTAAAATTTTCCATCGCTTTTCATTCCAGCCTTAAAGTTCAAAAACTAGTCAACTCTCACCCCTAAAAGCGGTGTGGGTGCTATCTTGATGTCAAGATAGCACCCACACCCCCAAATTTCCAAATTCTGAGTATGCAGAATTTTAGTGTTAATTTGTTGCTAATTAGTTGCTCTAATCTTGAATTTGTTGCTCCATGATTTGACCATAAAATCGGCTGCAACAGATGCAGTTTTGTGGAGACTTTTTATCTATGATCATTTTTAAAAAACTAAAGATGCCAAATAATAAACATGATGTGATACTCTGCAAAAAGTTACATTAAAACTTTAAATCGCAATCCATTCCGGTATTATAGGCCAAAAACTAGTTTTTGATGACGTCACTTCGACAAAAAAAAGTAGCACCTCAACGAATTAAATCCAAAAATTTGAAAAATCAGAAATTTGATTCTCCTGTGATGTTTAGATCTAATTTAGATACTAAATTTTTCCATTACGTACCTATATAGGTAGGTCCTACCTAACTAACAAAAATATATCACATCCATAATATGTATAAATTTCAAAAATCTGAGTAGGTATACCTACCTACAGATATTACTTGCTACAACCAATAACCACTTAAGGCGAAAAAGAAAACAAAAATTAGGTATAACTATAATGCTCCGCATTTTTAAATGTGCCGCAAAAACAGCACAATCTTTTCTTAATTCGATGTAGATGGTTTTAATTTATCATAGTTAAAAAATTAGGAAGACGAGACTTTTAATTGGAAAGCATCATTAGCGCACTCAAAAATTTTTGGCTTTACTCACTAAGTTCCTACAGGCCTCAATCCCACATTTGACCCCTCTTATATTGCCCAATGTTTTCAAAATTGAAATTGAATTTTAAAACTTAAGCACTCAGTTGTTTCAAACAAAGGAATATGATAACAATAAGCATTATTGTTACAATTTCTTGAATTTTTAAAAACTTGTACAAATTGTGAATAGTGTGGGTATTTGTATCCTAAAATTTTTATGCATTTTTCCGTCGGCTAATTTTATCTATATAATATATAGCCTTAATTTTGGAGAGATGCATTTCACATTCATTTAATTTCATTTACTACCACTATTACATTTCTAAAACCCTCAACGCTCTTCATCCAATCAGATCCCTACCTTTTTTTTTTAAACAAACAAAATAAAAATTTATCTACCTATACTAAATAAAAAAAAATCACACATTGATTTTCTTAAGAATAATCGCGTGTGAATACGTTGATTTTAATTTTGGCTCCGCCATCGACGGCTACTTTGATGAAAATACACTATCCAAATCAGCAATACCTACACGCCTACACCCTGAAATGTTTCTTTCTTTAGTGCTTTAGTCGGTTTCAGAACTGCTCTGAGGTAAGTATGATTTGCGTTCTCTCGAGTCAAAAATATTATGACTAAGGTATATACATACATATACACATAGATATAGCTCGTAGGGTCTTTCTTAATTTCATGTGGATTTTAAATGTTGATATTAGTATGAAATTTTTTTTTCTTTACTTTACGATAAAAATCGTTGCATACCTTAAAAATATTATGACTAAGGTATATACATACATATACACATAGATATAGCTCGTAGGGTCTTTCTTAATTTCATGTGGATTTTAAATGTTGATATTAGTATGAAATTTTTTTTTCTTTACTTTACGATAAAAATCGTTGCATACCTTAAGGGAAACAGTAAGAAAGTAAGTATTTTAAGCCCTGATTTTTAAATCGTTAGTTAGACTATGAGAAAAATAAATTTCATTATAAAAAGATGGGTGGCATAACAGCTAACATAAATTTTCTTTATTTTTTAAACTTGGTTTTGTTTTGTTTGATATTATAAGAACTATGAAATTATAGTCTATCTAAAAAATTATCTTGAGTGAAAGGGTGATTTTTTTTAAATGGTAGGTATCCTAACTAATTCATTTTATCATGGAAATTCCGAATAAAGTAAGTCTATACATTTTTTTTTCATGTGATAGGGTGTTTTTTTAGGTCTAGAGAAAATGTGGGTTTATTTGAAAAAATGAGTAATAATAGTGGTATTCTATTGAAATTCAGCAATTATGGTACTTTTCAGATTGGAAACAATAAACTATAGTTCCTATAATAATAGGTAAAAAGGGTGTTTTTTTTTTGTAGTGAAAACAAAATTGATGGACTGCCCTAATGAAATTTGGTAAAAACCTTGTATTAGCTATATAAAGCAAAACTAAAGAGTTTTAGTAAGTATAAAAAAAAAATTGAGTGTGAAAGGGTGTTTTTTGCAAATAGACAGTAATTGGTCCCAAAAAGCCAATGAACCGTGTATAACGTCTAAGAACTTACCTAAGTACCTAGATAGTAGGTATAAACGTTCAATTTGTCATCGAAACAAAAAGTAAATGAATCATTGGCACATTTTATTATCTCTTCGAAAAAACTCCCTTTGACCAAATTTTTGAAGTTATACTTCTTATGGGACGGTGGGTATGAAAATTTGTTTTTTGACAAGAATGTCAAAGGGATTATGACGCGATCGCCATCTCCAAGACAATTGGGCAGCAGGGCTGTCGTTTCACCTTTAGAGTTGGTACTACTTAAGTATTTAAAAATGAAGTACGCCGCAGTACGTTAAAAAAAACACACACAATTCATTTAATATACTGAGTGAGAAGTATTACTTCAGTCGCGAGTACATGTGTACACACACTCCTTTTTTTTTTATAAAAACACTATATTTTGTACTCAGTTTTTTTTTTCAAACATACCTAGTACCTATGTACCTAATATGACAACAATAAGCATTTGTGGTTACAATATCTTGTTTCTCCTAGAAAAACCTTTAAAATCTCATACAAATTGCTTACATTTGTTTACATGTTGATGTTTTTTTTCGCAGGTTCATTTAAACTTCACAGTCCTTTTCATTTATTGCCTTTCTTGCAGCTTATGACCTCAAGGCTTTTCATTCAATCAGGTCGTGATTTACTTTTTTTTAACAAACAAAATAAATTTTTATCTACCTATTTGAAATAAAAAAAAATCAAACTCGCTTCGAGAGTAATCCTCTGCTTTTATGAAAATAAAAGGTACCTACCAGTAACAGTAATTACATCTAAATCTACAACTGTGAAATGATTTTTTTTAAGTGGGTTTCCAACCTCTATGAAGGTAAAAATATTCATGTTCTTTACCAACGGATGAAATGCATTTTTGCACTTAACACTTTTTCTATATAAATATTGTGAAGCTTAATACTGAGTTACCCCCAAAATTAACTTACAAACAAATGTTTTAATCATTTTTGAATTTGATTTGACTTTAACTACAATCTGCCGGCTTTCCACAACTTGACGAGGTGGCCGAGTGGTTATGGCGTTCTATAGCTAATACAAGGTTTTTACCAAATTTCACTAGGGCAGCCCATCAATTTTGTTTTCACTACAAAAAAAACACCCTTTTTACCTATTATTATAGGAACTATAGTTTATTGTTTCCAATCTGAAAAGTACCATAATTGCTGAATTTCAATAGAATACCACTATTATTACTCATTTTTTCAAATAAACCCACATTTTCTCTAGACCTAAAAAAACACCCTATCACATGAAAAAAAATGTATAGACTTACTTTATTCGGAATTTCCATGATAAAATGAATTAGTTAGGATACCTACCATTTAAAAAAAATCACCCTTTCACTCAAGATAATTTTTTAGATAGACTATAATTTCATAGTTCTTATAATATCAAACAAAACAAAACCAAGTTTAAAAAATAAAGAAAATTTATGTTAGCTGTTATGCCACCCATCTTTTTATAATGAAATTTATTTTTCTCATAGTCTAACTAACGATTTAAAAATCAGGGCTTAAAATACTTACTTTCTTACTGTTTCCCTTAAGGTATGCAACGATTTTTATCGTAAAGTAAAGAAAAAAAAATTTCATACTAATATCAACATTTAAAATCCACATGAAATTAAGAAAGACCCTACGAGCTATATCTATGTGTATATGTATGTATATACCTTAGTCATAATATTTTTGACTCGAGAGAACGCAAATCATACTTACCTCAGAGCAGTTCTGAAACCGACTAAAGCAGTAAAGAAAGAAACATTTCAGGGTGTAGGCGTGTAGGTATTGCTGATTTGGATAGTGTATTTTCATCAAAGTAGCCGTCGATGGCGGAGCCAAAATTAAAATCAACGTATTCACACGCGATTATTCTTAAGAAAATCAATGTGTGATTTTTTTTTATTTAGTATAGGTAGATAAATTTTTATTTTGTTTGTTTAAAAAAAATAGGTAGGGATCTGATTGGATGAAGAGCGTTGAGGGTTTTAGAAATGTAATAGTGGTAGTAAATGAAATTAAATGAATGTGAAATGCATCTCTCCAAAATTAAGGCTATATATTATATAGATACAATTAGCCGACGGAAAAATGCATAAAAATTTTAGGATACAAATACCCACACTATTCACAATTTGTACAAGTTTTTAAAAATTCAAGAAATTGTAACAATAATGCTTATTGTTATCATATTCCTTTGTTTGAAACAACTGAGTGCTTAAGTTTTAAAATTCAATTTCAATTTTGAAAACATTGGGCAATATAAGAGGGGTCAAATGTGGGATTGAGGCCTGTAGGAACTTAGTGAGTAAAGCCAAAAATTTTTGAGTGCGCTAATGATGCTTTCCAATTAAAAGTCTCGTCTTCCTAATTTTTTAACTATGATAAATTAAAACCATCTACATCGAATTAAGAAAAGATTGTGCTGTTTTTGCGGCACATTTAAAAATGCGGAGCATTATAGTTGTACCTAATTTTTGTTTTCTTTTTCGCCTTAAGTGGTTATTGGTTGTAGCAAGTAATATCTGTAGGTAGGTATACCTACTCAGATTTTTGAAATTTATACATATTATGGATGTGATATATTTTTGTTAGTTAGGTAGGACCTACCTATATAGGTACGTAATGGAAAAATTTAGTATCTAAATTAGATCTAAACATCACAGGAGAATCAAATTTCTGATTTTTCAAATTTTTGGATTTAATTCGTTGAGGTGCTACTTTTTTTTGTCGAAGTGACGTCATCAACAGAGTATATTGCAGAGTATCACATCATGTTTATTATTTGGCATCTTTAGTTTTTTAAAAATGATCATAGATAAAAAGTCTCCACAAAACTGCATCTGTTGCAGCCGATTTTATGGTCAAATCATGGAGCAACAAATTCAAGATTAGAGCAACTAATTAGCAACAAATTAACACTAAAATTCTGCATACTCAGATTTTGGAAATTTGGGGGTGTGGGTGCTATCTTGACATCAAGATAGCACCCACACCGCTTTTAGGGGTGAGAGTTGACTAGTTTTTGAACTTTAAGGCTGGAATGAAAAGCGATGGAAAATTTTAAAGTTACTTTTTGCAGTGCATGAAATCATGTTTTTAATTTGGCATTTTTAGTTTTTTGAAATAAATTATAGATAAAAAGTCTCCACAAAAATTGCATCTGTTGCAGTCGATTTGATGGTCAAATCATGGAGCAACAAATTCAAGATTAGAGCAACTAATTAGCAACAAATTATCCCTAAGATTCTGCATACTCAGATTTTTGAAATTAGAGGGTGTGGGTGCTATCTTGACGTCAAGATAGCACCCACACCCTTTCTATCAATTTTAAGGGGGAAGGGGTGGAGCAACAAATTCGAGATTAGAGCAACTAATTAGCAACAAATTATTGCATACTTATTTTTTTAAATTTGTAAGTTTTTCTTGGTGTGGGTGCTATCTTGACGTTTTGATATGTTCCACAAGTTCCACAATGCATTTTGGACATGAAGGAGATGAGTTTAAAAGTTGAATGAGATCTTTTTGAAAAGGTGTTGAGAAGCCCTTTAATTTGACACCTTTTTTGTCGCTGTGCGTTCATTTTTAGGGAATTTAGCTTTTTTGAGAAAACTGTTGAAGTGCATTTCAATGTCAAATCTTGGAGCAACAAATTCGGGATTAGAGCAACTAATTAGCAACAAATTAGCAACAAATTATTGCGTACTCAGTTTTTTTAAATGTTGAGATTTTAATGGGTGTGGGTGCTATCTTGACGTCAAGATAGCACCCACACCTTTTCCATCAATTTTGAGGGGGAAGGGGTGGAGCAACAAATTCGGGATTAGAGCAACTAATTAGCAACAAATTATTGCATACTCAGATTATGGAAATTTGGGGGTGTGGGTGCTATCTTGACGGACCTACAGTATTTTGGCATTCAGTTTTTTGAATACAGAATTTTGCAACATACAGCATTTCGACCCCAACCCGTATTTGAGCTGCCTCCGAATAGTTGGTCGGGCATGGACGAATAGTTTCTCAAGCCTCCGCAACATTCGGCTTAATACCAAAAACTATATAAAGAATAAAAGAGAATTAATTTGGGGTCCAGATGTCAAAACACGTCAAAAGTCACGTAGGATAAGATAAATGCACATCTTTGGCCAACTATTCGGCCGAATAGTTGCATCTATCCCACTCCTACGTGACTTTTGACGTGCTTTGACCATTGCATCTGCACCGCAAATTAATTCTCTTCTATAATATATATGGTTTTTGGTTTTCAGCTGAATGTTGCGGAAGTTTGAGGAACTTTTCGGCCATATTCGCAAACTATTCGGCGGCATCACTATTTCTTATTGTTGTCTTTTGGAATATGTAAAATAATTTTAGAATAGAAATTTTACACCACTCAAGTCCACTTGCAATGACCTTTCCAACTGGTAACCGTTTTTTTTCCTTTTCGGTTAAAATGTTTTGTTTTCTCAATTAATCTATTTGAACTGAACTTTCTTAGTAGTGAGGCGGCTTAGCATTAAAAAAGAGTTCAATCGTGCACTTCGTGATAAAAGTATGAAATTGACATCGTTGGTAGTACAATATAAGAGTTATTTTTCTGTGTTGCACTCGATTTGTTGCATATCATAGTATAGGCAATGAAACCTTTTTATTAATATGATACATGATTTCAAGGTAATTTTTAACGCCCGATCGAATAAAGTCAATACTAAAATGTCTCGACCATCATGTAAAAAGTTTGTAGGAAACGACTCTCGAGCTAAAGACACACATAAGAATCTCGATATTTGAGTCATAGAAATTTTTGTGGTGAATCAAAACACCTAAAATGTTCAAAACCAACATTTTTCTTAAACTAGAACTTACGATATTCTGTTACCAGAATAATGTTTAAGTCGGCAGTGCAGATTTTGCCGCGCCAACCAATTTTCAAATTGCCACGTAGCAAAAGCTGCACATATCCGTTTTTTCTCTATTCCATTTTATTTCATGTCTTATCACCAGGCAATAAGAATTCAATACCCTCATGATGTCTTTCTTTTTATTCGAACAGTACAACAAGCAGGTCAGCTTCTCTGAGCCTAGTCTCAGAAAGGTAAAAGACAAAAGAAAATTCGCGCTTAAAAAGAAAATAAAGTACATCGAAAAAGTAAAAAGAAAAAGTAAAAGAAAAAACGAGAATTATAAATTATAATTCTAATTAAATTAATTTTTTTTTGTGTGGCCTCAGCAACATAAAAATCATATTTTTGTTTGCTCCGCGTGCTCCCAAAAACTAAAGATTTTTGTATCTTGAACCGATAAAAAAAATTTAGAAAAATTGTTCTTATAAGAACATTGTTTTGACCAACGTCGCGACGTCGACGCACCGACTCAATCAAGGCTTTAGATCTGCGCAGAATTGAAGAATAAGAATTTTCAAAAAAAAAAGTTGATCAATTCAAGAAAACCCGTAGTTTAATCGAAAAGTCACCCCCTTACCCTCATATCATTCATCATTCTAAGCCTTTTTGGTAATTCGCCATTTTTCATCTACTCGACGGCGACGACCAGAAAATAATCCCTGAATTGAGAACCTCTAAACAAAAAAAATCATAAAAAGATTAAAATTTTATCAATCAAGTCGATTTTTATTTGGCATCAGATTTTTTTTTTGTGTCAAAAAAAATCTACAAGGTTATCATATCCAGTGAAAATTAGAAAACGAGAAGGAGAGAAATCCCTTCTCGTTCACTCTGCAAGCCGTCAAGTGGACAGGCGAAAACACCTTTACATAGAACAGGTGCATCTGCGCGATTAGTGAAATTAAGTGATACACATGACAAAAAAATAAAGTGCTAAAAAGAGAAATTAGATAAAAACAGAAAAGGGAAAGTGAACTATCAAAAAAGAAAGAGATAACTACGTTAAAATAAAAAGAAAGAGATAACTACAAAAAAAAGAGATAGCTATGGTAAAGAAAAAAAGTAAACAAAAGGAAAGAAATTTAAAACAAAAAAAAAAGAATACATTTTTTGTGTTACTTTCAAATTCGCTTTAAAGAAAAAAAAAAAAAAAAATAATCGATTTAAAATATTTATTAAATTGCCATTAAAAAAAAAAGAACTTTTAGTGAATTAAGAATAAATATAAAAAAAAAGAGAAAATTTAATATTTAAGAAAATTAATAAAAAAAAAGAATATATTTTTTTGAAATTAAGAACAGTGTAACATCCCATCCGTCGGTTTTTTAATTAGTTTTCATTTCGTTACGAAACAAAAATTTACTAATCGGGTATATGTTTTATTGATCTATAAATTCCATTCAGTGTATATATGCATATTTTCTTATTCCATCAATCAACGTTTAGCAATCTCCGGCGCTACAAGATGCTGTGCACAACATATTGGAGCTGGGGTAAGTCTATTTATTGCTTTTTATAAATTGTCTTTATTTTATTAAACATGCATATTTATATTGAATTTAAATGAAAAACAAAATTAAACGAATATGATCAAAAGAAGAAATGATATATTTTAACGAAAAAGAAGATCAATTGATAAAAGAATGAATTTTAACAAAAAGAATATAATATAAAAGAAATGAAAGATTAACAAAAAGTAACGAAAGAGAGATCAAAACAAAACAAAGAAAAGAAAATTTGAAAATATCGAGAAGTGCACTCTAATTAAATAAATGAAAGAGCGACTTCGATGTCATTTACATTTTTATTTAGAGAGTAATCATATTTTGATTAGAGAGAAGATAAAAATGATAATACATTTTTTTAGAGAATAATTTTTTTTATTATATTGAAATACTTTTTTTTTGAAACGATGTGTGGGTATGATAAAAATTTAAGGATTATGTTTAATTATTATTTCAATTAGTTTAAATGAAACAATAAAATTAATTTTGAATCAAATTAAGATACTATTTGATAGTTTTTTTTATGAATTGGAAGTTGGGAGACTATTTTAATTCGAATTGTTTTGATGGCTTAACATGAAAGTGCATCTATGGTTGCCAACTATGGTGATATTTTATTGGTTTGAATTATTGAAATTTTAGATAATTATGGAAGTTTAGGTTGATTTATTTTTGGAAGTGAAGGAGATAGAATGAAGTGACGTTCCTGATTTTATTTTAAGGGGGATATTATCTCCCTTTTACAACAAGGGCTATTACTATAGTTAATTTTTTTAAGAGCATGCTGTCAGTGCCGGTTTAAGCACTACCGGCGCCCCTGGGCAAGATTGCAAGTGGCGCCTCTAAAAAAAAATTCATCTAAAAACAATTTTTTTTAAATCACGAAAAAAAGCAATAGCAGATTATGTCTTACCTCTCATATACTTGTTAATGCATTTATTAAAAATGTGCAGTGTATTAACATAAAAAGGTTAACTTAAAAAAAAAATTAATTATTCATGTCATTTAGGCTCAATTGACAAGACTACCTTTATCTCTGACTTTTTTGTTTAAACACATTTAAAGATTAGGTACAGTTGGTTTTATTTGAACAATATTTTTTCAAAAACTTTTTCAACTAGGTACATTAAATGTCGTTTTCGATTGGAATCACTCATTGATTCACTCATTCTGAAATCCAATAAAAAACTTTGAATCGCTTCCACCCAATTCTAAAATTTAATATCTGTATTGGTGAAAAATCAAATATTTTGTTTTTGTTTTTTTTCACTAGGAGAATAAAAAACTTGCAGCACGCTTCTTAATGATTCCAGGCGCTTCCGGACGGCCAATCGAAAACAACATACCTTTATAAGTATAAGGTTTGTTCGTTGTGAGCTCTAGGGCACTCTGGGTCGCTCCGAATTCGTTGTCAAGCGTTTTTTGTAGCTCCTTTTTCAACCAGTTATTTCCTCTGTGTTCGATGTTCGCTGATGAAACTAAGGCTCTGAGATGTTCGATGTAAAATGAAAACCCGAGAAACTCTGATTTTTTTCACAGTTAATTGAAATGACTTAGAGTGCCCTGGAGGGGGGAACAACGAACAGACCTATTTTTTTATTCTCACACACAAACGTAGTTTTTATGAGAAATGGAGAAGCTGTCAATTTTTGGCATTTCTGGATTTTGGGTTTTCGGGATTTCGGGATTTTGGGATTGTGGGTTTTCGGGATTTTGTGTTTTTGGGTTTTCGGAATTTAGGGTTTTCTGGATTTTGGGCTTTCTGGATTTTTAATTTCGGGATTCTGTCCGTCTCCCTTCTCTTTCCTTATTCATTATTATAGGGGCACCTTTGCAAAAATTAAATTGGTAGGAGGAATATTAGGATTGCTTTAGTCAAAAATGTAAAATAGAAAAAAAAAAAAAAATCATGTGTGCAATTCACACGTGGTAGAAGTGAAACCTTAAAAAATCATTTTTCTTGAAAAAATAGAAAAAATCTACCTATTTTTATTCTATCACCTTCAAATCCATGTTTTTTATATGACAATCATATAAATTTTATATTATCTGAAAGCTTTTTGTCTTAGCTCAAAATATACAGGGTGTCCCAAAAGTAATGGATCAAACGAAATATGCTGATAGGCCAACTTTAGGGCTCTCAGAATTTGGTAACTTGTTCATCCCAAATCCTTACGGTTTTCGATTTAATGCAGTTTTTGTGAAATTTCGAAAAATCCCGACTTGGCAACAGTATTTTGCTTCCTCTGCCCATAATTGATTTTTATTTTTTTAAATTCTTTCACTAAAACATTGCCTAATAATAAGAAATAACTAATTAATCAAAATATTTTTTATTTCATATGCCATTTTGCTGCAAATTAATTAACAGTTCCATGTTTTATAAAAACTCAATTTCTAACTTTTATTTCAGAGCATCATCCCGAAAAAAATTTGTATGGTGTGACACTGGTTTATTATTTTAAAAACTTGCCGTGTTATTGCAGTTTTCAAAAATGTATAAAAGTCTCCAAAGTTGAAATTAGAACGAAAGATATTACAATTTGAATACAACAAAACAGGGCTTTTCAGAGAAAAATAACAAAGAAAAATAAACACATTTTCTCGACTGTTGTTTGTTTATTTATTTTTGAATAAAAGACTAGATTTTGGTTTGTTATTTTGCTCTGAAAACCCCTGTTTTGTTGCACTCAAATTGTAATATCTTGCGTTCTAATTTCAACTTTGGAGACTTTTATACATTTTTGAAAACTGCAATAACACGGCAAGTTTTTAAAATAATAAACCAGTGTCACACCATACAAATTTTTTTCGGGATGATGCTCTGAAATAAAAGTAAGAAATTTAGTTTTTATAAAACATGGAACTGTTAATTAATTTGCAGCAAAATGGCATAGGAAATAAAAAATATTTTGATTAATTAGTTATTTCTTATTATTAGGCTATGTTTTAGTGAAAGAATTTTAAAAAACAAAAATCATTTATGGGCAGAAGAAGCAAAATACTGTTGCCAAGTCGGGATTTTTCGAAATTTCACAAAAACTGCATTAAATCGAAAACCGTAAGGATTTGGGATGAACAAGTTACCAAATTCTGAGAGCCCTAAAGTTGGCCTATCAGCATATTTCGTTTGATCCATTACTTTTGGGACACCCTGTATATATCGATCAGACCTATGAGACATTTACAAAAAGAGCTAGAATTTTTTAAACTCGATGAAATTTCATAAAAAAAGCAAAAAAAAAATTTATTTTTATGTTCTCATGCTATTAAATCAATTTTTTTGTTTGACAACCTATAGAAAATTTTATACCATGTGAAAGCTTATTGTTTCACCTTGTATAATGATGCATAAATCTTATTTCAAAGATGTCTGCAAGAGAAGTTAGAATATTTTAAAGTCAACCATGTCGAATTTCCAGACTGAGATTACGGTACTTCCTACACTGGTAGCTTGTCATCGCCAACAGATCTCCAGAGGTGTTTTGAGGTATTTTTAATTTTTTTTCAATTTAAGATTGTGTAACTTGTAGAGCACGAAACGTTATTTGTTATATATCAAATAAAAGGTTATGTTATCAGCATGCGTATTAAAGTTAAATCAAATTTGTATGTGCACTAGATCAAAAGATATAACGTGTATTGGAAAAGAAAATCTTTTTACCGTTATCTCCGAATTTTGAATATGAAATTAATTGACATTTTGTACAATTATAATTTATTTAATTACTTATCTACAGTACAAATTTCATTAATCTATCTATTAAAACAAAAAAGTTATAACAAGTTGAAGTCGTGTCGCGTTTTCGTTTCATCTTGTTTCAAATCACTACGATACTAAAGAAGTTTTCACTTCAAAAATTGGGGCGCCTTTGTGAATGTAAAAAAAAAATAAAACATCGATTGGAAAGACTTCGTTATTTATATAACTTTTGTAAAAGTACTCAATTCTTGCGCCCCTGGGCGACGGCCCAGGCTGCCCCCCCCTAAAACCGGCTCTGCATGCTGTAATAGCGTAGGAGCGTTTCAGAGACGTTTGTTTTTGGAATGTTTTATTAGGGCGGGTTAAGAAAATGCTCGAGGACACGACCATCTATGTCCTCCTCTACGTGCGTGTAAACAATAATCGGGAATAAAGTTCGGGTCCCACTCTTTTAAAGAGTATAATATATACCGTCAAATACCACCTCAGACGTAGGTCTTTAAAAAAAAGTAACAAGTCCACTAGCGGATAATAAGATCCCACCCCATACTCGGCGAGCTAAGCATGGTAAATTATAAGACCTAAATAGTTATCGTCGCTCCTGGACAACTCTCTGGACCACTACCCATATTTAACTGATGGGTCTGTAAACATTATTAGGTAGGGGGTAGAAGAGTCAAGGGAGTAAAATTTTGGCATGTACAACAAATATAATATTTTACCAAATTCGTTACAAGTTATTGGATTCTTTATGAATTGTCTTTTACTCAAAGCGCAAGAGTCAGAATATTACCAAGTACTCCTTGAAAAAAAGTTGTATGTTGATAAAATTTTTCGTGGACGTTTCATATGCCATAGAAAAAAATAATTAAATATGTTCATAAAAAAAATTTAGGTCAAAGGGTGTTTTTTTTAGCGAGAAAGAACACTTTTGAAATGGTACCATTGCAGTGCATGGAAATTTTTTGGATTTTTTGAACCGCATATTTATTTTATACATCGTATGAGAATCAAAAATAATCAAAAAATGAATTACATTTACCATGGAATATTTAATTTTCATGCAAAACTTAAATTGCTTGCTTTTATTTTTTATTAAATTTTCACACAAATAAATGTTTTGAAGGAGTGAGGTGTAAAAGTAAAAGTGCAATATGTAACCCTCATTTTAAGATATTGGGCCACTTAATATTTCAGCTATGAGGATGTACATGAGCCATTTAATAACCCCAAATTTCACAAAATGGCATCTAAATAGCTTTCTGTGCATCGTTATAAAATATTAGGTGGCCCAATATCTTAAAATGAGGGTTACATATTGTACTAACAATCCTATTAATTTGATCCTTTTATCAGAAACTGCACAATTATTTTTCATACTTTTACTTTTGCGCCTCACTCCCTCAAAACATTTATTTGTGTGAAAATTTAATAAAAAATAAAAGCAAGCAATTTAAGTTTTGCATGAAAATTCAATATTCCATGGTAAATGTAATTCATTTTTTGATTATTTTTGATTCTCATACGATATATAAAATAAATATGCGGTTCAAAAAAATGTAAAAAATTTCCATGCGCTGCAATGGTACCATTTCAAAAGTGTTCTTTCTCGCTAAAAAAAAAAAAACCCTCTGACCTGAAATTTTTTTATGAACATATTTAATTATTTTTTTCTATGGTATATGAAACGTCTACACAAAATTTTATCAACCTACAACTTTTTTTCAAGGAGTACTTGGTAATATTCTGACTCTTGCTCTTTGAGTAAAAGACAATTCATAAAGAATCCAATAACTTTTTACATGATGGTCTAGACATTTTAGTATTGACTTTATTCGATCGGGCGTTAAAAATTACCTCGAAATCATATATCATATTAATATAAAGGTTTCATTGCCTATACTATGATATGCAACAAAACGAGTGCAACACAGAAAAAGTCTTGTATGTACCCTTCCGGATGGAATACAAAATGGCCCAATATCTCAAAATAACTCTTATATTGAGTACTACCAACGATGTTAATTTCATGCTTTTATCACAAAGTGCACGATTTTGTTGCTAAGCCGCCTCACTATAGCCAACATTTTTAATGAATTTTTTATTATTATACATGTATATTAATTTTAAAACTGCCTATATGAAGTGAACCAAATTTCTTGCTTTTTTTTGACACTCTTTAAATTTTTTGAAAATTTAGTACCTACTAAAGCCCCACAGCAGCTCCAGCTGACATCAATTTTAGTTTTCAACCAAATAGGTACTAACTAATCAAAATGCTTGCATTAAAATAAATTTTAAGAAATTAAAATTTGGCACGAGCCCCCGCCTTCTTATAGGTATGTAGTAATAGTATTTAATAGTAATAATAAGGTGTATTCTTTATTACGACTGGGCTAAATTGGACAAAAAACGCAGTCGGGGTTAAGCAGTTTACTTGTTAAATACAAGGACACCTTAACAGAGGGGCTAAGTTATTGTTGTTATTTAAAATGTAAATTGCTTAGCCCCGAATGTGTTTTTTGTCCTTTCGTAGTAAAAAAAACATCTATTAAAAGAAAATTCTAAACGAAATTTCTTCTAAGTCTAGGGGAAGGTGGCCTAAAATTGCCCCCTAAGGAAAATGTCCTATATCTCGAAAAACAGTAGCATTCAAACTTAAATGCTATATACTTTTCGAAGTTTAATATATTACTCTCACATTTTTATCATTTGCGAGTTAAAAAAGTTCCAAAAAGTATTATATTTTGTTAATTTTCAAGACGTCTACAAATTTCACTGATCAAAGTTACCCGGGTAAAATGGCACACTGTCCAAACATACGTGATTTTAAATGCAAAATTGAGTCAAAGGGCTTCTTTTCCATTTTCTTGGAACAAGTTGTGCTTAATCGCCCCAGATCTTTCATCGAGTCATTCAAAACCCAGTTCATATTGGTTGCTCGTCTCGTTTTTGTAGTTTTTGCAACTTTGAATGTTGTGGATGCTTTTTTCCAGGTTTTTGACGGAATCAAGGGTTTTCCTCAGTCCAGGACTTCCTCTCTGTACATCGTTCATAAATAGCAACTATTTTCACTTTAAAAAAATGAAAATGTGAAAAAAAATTTAAAATGACATGTGAAATAGGTATGCCATTTTACCCGAGCACTAAGTAGACCATTTTGCCCATTTTGAGTTTTTTCAATTTAATTTTTACACCAAAAAATTTAAAATCGTTTTAAACCAACTTATTTCAGTAAATTAATTCAGTTAATTCATGCGTACATACATTAACTTCTTTTTCCAAAATACAATGTTTTTTATACTTATTTTTTTGCAAACAAAATTTCACAAAATTTTAACGAGTGTACTTTTTGAGGTATAAAATTTGACAGTGTGTGTGACCTGTCAAATTTCAAATAATGGCTTGAAGTTGCTGAAATTTCGTATATGTTGGTTTTGCCAGATAAACTAAAGAATCGCGTTCATAAAACTTTCTAATTATTTTCGATTCTACTATTTCTAGCAAGGGGGCCATTTTACCTTGGGGTGTCATTTTAGGCCACTTTCCCCTAATTTTAAGTCCTTTTTATAAAAAAATTTGTATATTTTAAAAATAATTTCAGGGGGGCTTCAGCGTTGAAGATGAACATTTTAAGGCTAGGCGCACACATGCGATTTTAGTCGCGCGATTATTCAGTCGCAAAAATGGATCACAAGGATTTCAATGACTGTGAACACACATGCTTCTCGCGATTAAAAATTTGAAAATTGTGTCTACAATCAATGAAATTCTTGTCATCTAATTTGCGACTGAATAATCGCGCGATCGAAATCGCATGTGTGCGCCTAGCCTAAAGTCAACGTTGAAAAAAGGGTAATTTTTGATGGTTTCGTCGTATCTTAAAATCACATAAATCAAAGTAGTTCATCTTTGAAACAAACACGTTTCAATTATTTATTTTTTCCCTCAGTGGATATTGTTGAAGGGTGAAACATGTGTAAGTTAAAAAAAAATTCCCTGCAAACCACCAAATAAAAAATCTTTTGTTTAACATTTAATCATTTGTTGTTGTTTCCCGTGCAAAATTTTACTAAGCTATGTACTGAGTTACCAAAAAATAACAGCTCATATTACATTTTGAGTTGCGTTTTTCCCCTCAGTGTACTGATTAAGAGACCGACTAAACTCGGCTGATAGAAAGTTTGTAAGGTACAGGGGTTATAAATGCAACTCTTTTCCCGTAGGTGATTTTTCAAATACTTTTGTTTTATTTTTCCTAATTCTAAACAATTGAACAACTTAATTCGTGTTCCAGTCAGAGGGCAAAATTACTGTATCTGCGTCTTTTCTCGAATATATGGGCTTATCCAATATTCACCCTGATTCCAATTCAATAAGGTCTAGACAGGGGCGTACACTCCCTTGGGGCAAGCAGGACGACGCCCCTGGGCCCCCGACCGACCTCAGGGCCCCCACTGAAGAGAATGCAGAGAAGGAAACTGTTAGCATAAATTGAGTTACGAAGTAAATTAAAATGAGTTTGAATCACTTCGGATACAAGGGAGACAAATTATGTCATTCAGTGTAATGTATAATGTAGCCACATAATATTTATTGATTTGATAAAAAGGGGCTCCAAAAGGAAATAAACTGCTTTTTTAAAAGAAAAATTATAATTTTATCTTAGGGCCCCAAAAAATATTACTTGAAAAATCTTTGCAACCACAAATAATACATTAGGGGCCCCAAAGAAGCAAAAAACTACTTCAAAACTACTTCAGTACTTAAAAAAAATTAAGTTAAAAAAAATTGTTTTTTTTTGCCCCAACATAAATACATCAGGGCACAAAACTAAATGCACAAACGGAATGCCACCGAATATTACATCAGATTAGAGGCTTCAATACCTATTAATTCTTGGCTCCAAAAAAATTATATTATATTTTAGGGGCCTCTAAGCACTTAATTTTGAAAATTTTGAGGCCCCAAAAATTATTTTTCAGGGGCCCCAAAAGAAATAAACTATGTTTGATGATGGAAAATCAAATGTGTACACATTACTTTAGAACAGAGACCCCAAGAACTATCAATTCTAAGCTAAAAAAATTTTATTTTAGGGGTCTCTTAATACATAATTTTAGTTTTTCAGGGGCCCCAAAATAAAAAAAAATATGTCTGATGATGGAAACTCAAATATGTATTTATTACTTCAGAACAGAGACCCCAAGAACTATCAATTCTAAGCTAAAAAAAATTTATTTTAGGGGTCTCTTAATATTTAATTTTAGTTTTTCAGGGGCCCCAAAATAAAAAAAAAATATGTCTGATGATGGAAACTCAAATATGTTTTTATTACTTCAGAACAGAGGCCTCAAGAAATATCAATTCTAAGCTTCAAAAATTTTTATTTTAGGGGCCGCTAAATATTTAATTTTGAGGGCCCCAAAATGAATTTTTCAGGGGCCCAACAATAAAAAAAAATTATTTTTGATGATGGAAAATCAAATATGTAAATGTACATGTACATATTACTTCAGAACAGAGGCCCCAAGAACTATCAATTCTAAGCTAAAAAAAAAATTATTATAGGGGTCTCTAAATATATCATTTTTGGCAAAGTGCATTACGAACATATTAAAACATTAAAATAAACCTAAAAATGTATAAGCCATACAAAAAAAAATGTATGGCGTATACGTACTTTTTTTGTATCAAACGGGCCCCCAAATATGAAAGGGGCCCCAAAATTTAGTCTTGCCCCGGGGCCCCGACGACTCAACGTACGCCACTGGGTCTAGAGAAAAAAACTAATTGTCCCTCTTTGATTGAACCCGCATTCTGAAAAATACAATAGCTCATGATTTAAATCAATTAAATGATTAGCAACAAATTTTGCCAATAAATTGAAAAAAAAAATGTGTTTGGAGTTATTTATTTTATTCTGCTAACATCACTGTTGAAAATCCATTTCATAAAAATTATAAAAACAAATACAATAAAAATACCTTCATGATTTTCAATAAAAAAAATAAGGGTGAAAGAGAAATAAAATCAACATTTGCTTTGGAGTTTGGACCCTTCATAAAGACAGTAAATTGCGAGCAACTAGTTGTAAGAAGAAATGAAACGAACATACAAAAAATGAAATTGAAAGTAATAACAATAATAATTTAAAATAAAATTTCGTGAGAGTTCTCATCAGTGAAGAATAAACATGGTTAGGTTACGAATTACGATCATTATAGTATGAACAGTGAGAAACTTAGGTTCATATTACAAGGGTTAGTAGATAGGGGTTAGTACCTTTTAGAATATAAACTAATATATTGCGGTTTGGTATCAAATAGCAAAATCTGCATATTGCTGGTTGGTACATAATATGAGATATTTTTTCATATTATTTAGAACCATGGAGATAGAAATTGTTTTAATTTTCTGACGAAAACAGATTATAGTACAGTCAAATAAAATGAAAAAAGAGATAAACCTCGGAATGAATGCTAATAGAATTTTTTTGCTCATTTGGCATTCTATAACTTACCTCGAAAAGTCTAAAGGTCAAACTTTTTTTTCGTGGTTAGGTGTTGAAATCTTCAAAATATTCTATGAGGACCGGAAAACGCGTGCTCATAGATATGTGGAACTCTTAACCACTAAAACCACCTCCTCCTCCCGATTTCAACTAAGTTTAGATGAAACTTGTCTAGCAATTTATCTTCCTCGAAGTTAAGTTACGTGTTGTAGGTAACTTTCCGGTGAAAGTTCCTACTGATGATATTTAGAAATAGCTAAATAACATTTTTTTAAAATTAAATTATTAAAATTTTATAGGAAATTAAAAAAATAAAATTTATTAACATTTAAATTTAGGTATATTAATCAATGCAAATATTTTGAAATAAGGGAATTAAATTGAAAAATTTCACTGTACCAAATCGGAAGGTTTAGTCCTTCGCAAACGTCGTACTAAGTTTGTTTCGTCGAGTATTTCTAGTATTGTTCGACTAAACGTTTTCTATACTTTTGGGCAAAAGTTTTTATTTCTTTGCGAACCGCGCGGATTTCAAGATCCCTGTGAAGATCTTCGTTTCTTATATACCACGGCGCATTTACAAATGATCTTAATAATTTATTTTCAAAAGTTTGTAATCTATTTAAATTTGTACACTGATGGAAAAGCCACCATAAAACAACGTGAAATCAATGGAAACCACATTGATTTAACTATAATTCGGAATGATTTTGCGTTGAAGATGAACATTTTAAAATCAACGTGGAAAATAGGTTAATTTTTGATGGTTTCGCATCTTAAAGTCACATAAATCAAAGTAGTTCAACTTTGAAACAACGACGTTTCAACTTCAATTTATTTTTTCCCTCAGTGTATCGCGGGTACAACCCCAGAGTTGAATACTATACCTATGTCCAGACAAGCTTAAGTACTTGCATGTAAACTAATAACACTGGTCAACAAGGTTTTTGCCACAAGAACCAAAATTGTATACTTTTCTATATGTTGTTGTGTGTTACAGTATCACTTTACAATCCTTGACCCGATGTTTCATGAAACTAGATACCAAATGGTAATCAATCTGGGTCTCATTTCCACCACTGCTGTAAGTGACCATGTGTCGGCTTTGTTTCATGAACATGGTATTTAGTACGATAATACCATATGTTTTGCACGAGCTCAGGATGTCTTCACCAGGAGAGTTCCTGATGCCGTATCCGAGGCCTCCATGGCAATCTTCATAGTCTTCGTTTGTTTTCCCGACATGTCCATTTAAATTTCCGCCCATGAACAAAAACTCTTCCTTTGTAGGTTGAGAAAATCTAGCCAAAATGCATCTTTTTCCAACTGCTCAAATCCAATTTCGAGAGCATATGCAGTGACAATATTCCACAACTTTCCTTTAATCATCAATATAAGTTACATCGAATGGTCACTTGATTTCGAAATGGACAATATGCTGCGTAAGATATCTTTTGTAAGGATGATTCCGATTCCGTTCTTACCCTTTTCCGTTTTATAGTAGAACATCTTGAAATTGTTTGTCCTTGTATCGAAGAAATGACTTCTTTTTCCCGTGTTACGCCATTTCGTTTCTTGGACACACAAGATGTCTACTCGCCTTCTTATCATCATTTCTTCCAGCTCGAAACTTCGACCTGTCATACTCCCAACGTTCCAACTCGCAACTCTCAGATTTTGTCTAATCTGCGGCATTACTTTGCTAGCCCCCGGAATCCGTCTAGCTCTGATCCGAGCATTGCTGTTCCTGCACAGGGATCCGTTCTTGAAATATTACCGTTATAAAATGAAAAAAAAAAAGGTTTTTTTATAACGGTTATAAATCAACAACATAATTGCAGCTAAACAAAAGGGCTCTACTATTTACGTTCAGAAAGATTACACTAACGATGAACGTAATAAAAGATTCCAATTACATCAACTAGCTAAAAACATTGCGACAGTAGTTGAAGGTAATATTAAAGTTCGTTTTGGAGAGTTCTGCATCTACGTTAACGATACTCAGGGATTGTCACAAAAGCTAGCTAGTTGCATTCCTCCCCTCAAACAGTTTACCCGTGATACTCGCGCTTCAAGGATTGCTCATCAGTTTACCCTAGATTCCAATTTCGGACGTACCGTCAAATACAGAGATTCTTTCTTCAGCCGCACTACACGAATGTGGAACGCATTACCCGCTTCTGTTTTTCCATCACATTTCAAAACTCAGGACTTCAAAACTAATGTTCATCGGTATCTCCTTTCAAACCCCTCCCTATTTTCCTAATGAACACAGCATCATATTAAGGGTAGACTAATCCCTTTAGTGCGCGCTAATTATAAAAGAAGCTAAATTCACTTGTGACATTATTGTAAGAGAGACACCAACATCCAACGCCAAAGTTCCTGCATCACAAGCCTCATCTAATGATCAACCTAAAAATTAGCAACCAAATAATATCTGTCAGGTATTGTCTTAATATAATGTTGCAAATTTAAAGAGTAAACTTTTTTTTAGTAAGTTTTTTTCTTATATAAATATATTTGATGTTTTTTTCTTGTACGAAACTAATATTTTAAATGATAAAAGAAACAATTTTTCAATTTATTTAACTGATTTTTGTTTGTATTAGGATGATGCGACAAAGTTTCATAGTGCTGGCCACGCCATTGGCGGGTGTTTATTACGATTTAAAAAAAGCTTAAGGGATAGATTTCCGTTTAGATTTCTTGAATTCTCTGGTAATGTTGTCCTGGCTGCTAAATTTGGTGATGTGAACTTCCACTTTATACCTCGCTATTTAAATGGTTCAAATAAAACAAATTGGGCTGCCGATTTTGATAAATTTGAAATTTTTTAAAAAATTGTGAATATTGAGTCATTTTGTATACTTGGCGACTTAAATGTTCGCACAGCGGGCGCTCAAATTGTTGATAGGTGTTTATTGAGTAGTGCTCCCAGTGTTTTTGAGTTAAGAGCCTCCAAAGATAAAACTATAGATACTAAAGGAAAGAAACTTCTTGATCTTTTTGAAAATGTAGGTGCAGTAAACTATAGATACTAAAGGAAAGAAACTTCTTGATCTTTTTGAAAATGTAGGTGCAGTGATCATCAATAGTAAAATATTTGAAGATTTGAATGGTGAGTTTACGTTCTGTGGTGCCTCAGGTAGTTCAGTCATAGACTATTGTGCATGTTCGTTTTCTTCTTTGCCTTTGATAGAAAATTTTTCTATTCCAAGCAAAGTATTTTCTGATCATATTCGCCTTTCTTTCCCCTCAAGCGACAATCAGAATCTTACTCAATTGGTGCTCCCTCAAAAACTCTACTGGTCCGAAAACAATCGTGCAAAATATGTTCTCAGTCTCAGTCGCCTATCTAATTGCCATTATATATTTTCAAGTAAAACAATAGACGAAAAAACCAACGCTCTTTTGTACAAGATAAACACTGCTGCTGGTAAGGGTAGGGCTAGTAAACGTTTTATTTCAAAAAATAAATGGTTCGACTATGAATGTCTTCGTGCTCGGAATAGGATGTTAAAACAGCTCAATCTTTACCGGAAATATAATTTTAGATTTTATAAAATACTTTACTTAGAGAAACGATCTAAGTATATTTCTATCTGTAAAAGTAAAAAAATCAACTTTGCGTACAAAAATATTGAAAAGCTTTATACAATTAGAAATGCTAGTCATTGGTGGAAATTAGCCAACTCGATGAAGAAATGTAGACCAAAACTAAATAGCAATCTTAAAAGTGAAGACTTTATTGTATATTTCCAGTCTCTTTTTTCACAATCTGAAGTTGATCTTCCTATCTCTTGGGTTATACCAGAAAAAAATAGATCTTTTTCTTGATTCTCCTTTTGATATGTGGGAGCTCTTGCATGTGCTACAAAAAGCAAAAAATAAAAAAGCACCAGGAGAGGATAGAGTCAGCTATGAATTCTATAAAAATGCTCCAACTTGCTTTTTAGAAGAAGTTTTGTACCTACTCAATCAAATTTTTCTCTCTGAAGGCATTCCTTCTTCCTTTCGAAAATCAATTATTGTACCGCTTCACAAAAAGGGAGATCCAAGTAATGTAGCTAACTATTGAGGTCTTTCGTTACTCGACACAATTTACAAAACTTTTACTGGCATTATCCTTAATAGAATGAATAGCTGAATTGACTGTAATAGTATCCTTAGTGAGTACCAGGTAGGTTTCCGTAAGGGATACTCCACCACCGACAATATATTCAACCTTACTAGCATCGTACACCTTAACCGTAAGCAAAACAAAAACACTTTCGCTTTCTTTGTGGATTTTTCCTGCGCCTTTGATTTAATTCATATTTCGGATTATCCTCAAAGGTCATCAGAATTCTGCAACAGCTATATGAGAACACTACCTGTCGGGTGTGGGATCAACACTCGTTGTCTGAGTCTTTCTTGGTTGGCCAGGGTGTGAAGCAAAGGTGTTTGCTAAGCCCACTCCTATTTGCCCTATATTTGAATGACCTCCATGAAGACTTGCCAGGTGGTGTTTTTGTGGCGAATAAGGTTATCAAAATCTTACTCTACGCAGACGATCTTGTCTTGCTCTCCGACTGCCCTACCAATTTGCAACGTATGATTGATCATCTGTTCAGCTATTACTCCCTTTGGGGTCTGAAAATCAACTTAAATAAATCGAAAATTGTTGTCTTCCGTGAAGGTACAAGAATTTCGAGAAACCTTAGTTGGCACTATGGGGGAAATATCATTGAAGTTGTGAATAAATACAAATATTTGGGTGTTACTCTAAATTATAACTTGTCTTTTAACAAGCATCTCGACTCAAGGCTAGTTGTTTCAAAAAATGCATCGTGGTCTAATTATATTAAAAACCCTAAAATAGTTATTTCAAAAAAATTTAAGATTTTTGACACTGCAGCAAAATCACTTATGTTTTATGGGGCACAAATATGCGGCTTCAAGCGTTTCGAGCAGGTTGAAAAACTGTATAGATTTTTCATAAAAAAGATGTTATGCCTTCCTAGTATATGTTACATTTAGAGACGGGGCTTCTATCTCAGTTTGTTCAAACGCTACGACTTCATTTTAATTATATCAGAAAAACGCTTAAACTTCGTAGCTACAGATTGCCACATATTATTGGGCCGGCGAGTGGGGTGATATTTGCAGTAACCTGGGTATAGTTATAAATAGCAACTCATTTAGTTCATCTTTGTTCGATCTGCATGAGAATATTCTAGAAAGTCTGAAAAAATCAGTTCTCAAAGCCAGAGGAGGGCTCCTCAATATAAACGCCAAAGTTTTCAACAAAGAAACAGTCGGTATTTGAACAATTTGCAATTTAGATGAGGTGGAAAACACGCATCACTTTATTGGCAGATGTCTAGTTTTCAAGAATTCTAGACTGATATGTTTTGTAAAAGTGTGCTTTCTCTTGAAGAAGTCTATGAAACTTTAAAATTCAAAAACTTTCAATCTCTTTCTTTTCAGTTATTTAAATTATTGTTTAAAGTATAGAGAGTTATTGTAAAATGAATTTTGTTAGTTAAAAATATGTATAATTGAGTAATGAAAATTAGGAAAACGAAAAATAATTTAAAACGATGTAACTACTACTTTTATATTTAATAATATTTATTATTATATTTACATATTTAGCCAACCTGACAGGCAACATTAAATGTTATGTCAATAATACTGTAATATTAAAATTACGTATTAAGATTTTGTAAATCACTTTGTAATTAATTTTTTAATAAAATCTTTATCTATCTATCTATCGGCTCCCGGAAATTGCGCCATAGGAAATTACGCCAGATTTTTTTTTGGAAAAAACGCTAGAATATTTCTTTTGGTCAAAATTCGAAAAAACACCAGAAAATAGTTTGGAAAAAAGGCAGAAATATTGGAAATTGTGCCAGACAGCTATGGAAAAAGAGTCGGTAAATGAAATGAAAATTAGGCCAGAAAATAATACATTCTGGCTTAATTTCCACATTTCATTTTGGAAAAAGAGTCTAAAAATTAATAAAATCTGATTTATTTTCCATTTTCATTTTGGAAAAAGTTTTTGTTTTTTTAATTCTAACAAAAAACTGAAAAAATAAGTAAAAATAAAACTAGCTGTAATCTGAACTGAGCAATTGTGAGCCGGACTCGCGGCGCGGTGCAACACCCGGCCGCGGCGCAATCGCACTCCGTGACGCCAAACATACAAAAATTAACATTTTGTAACAAAAACTGTAACTTTAAATTATGATATTACTTAGAATAACACCGGCACACAAAATAGTACCAGACCTATGTTTTTAGACCCGCTGAATCCGAATTTCAAGTCTATTTTGCCCGGTCACCCTCCAGTTTTGAGAAAAATGCAAAAAAAAAACCAAACAAGTCATAAAAATTCAAAACTCACAGCTCAAAACTGGAGGGTGACCGGGCAAATTGACTCGACATCAGTGGGTTCGAAAACATATAGAAAGATAGATCTGATCCCTGGTACATGTCACTTTTTTTTTTGTGCCGGTGTAATTAAGCATATGAAAACTAATTAGCGATGTTACGAAAACTAAATTTAATTATTTTAGTATTTTTTTTTCTGGCTCTTTTTCCAAAACAAAAAAGGAAAAAACGCCAGATGGTTTCTGGCTTTTTTTCCAATTTTGTTTGTCTGGCTTTTTTTCAATTTTATGAAATGGAAAAAGCACCAGAAATTTTTTTGGAAAAAATGCCAGAAATTCTGGAAATATTCCCAGAAAAGTTTTGCACTTTTTGCCTAGGAAAAAAAGCCAGATTTTGTATGAAATTTTGTTGGCTTTTTTTCCCAAAAAACAAATCTGGCGTAATTTCCTATGGCGTAATTTCCGGGAGCCCATCTATCTACCTATCTAACAATCAATCTCAATCAATCAATCAATCAATCAACCAATCAACCAATCAATCAATCAAAAAAAAAAAACCAAAAAAGTCATAAAAACTCAAAACTCACACCTCAAAACTGGAGGGTGACCGGGCAAATTGACTTGACATTTGGATTCAGTGGGTTCGAAAACATATAGAAAGATAGGTCTGGTCCCTGGTACATGACACTTTAAATATCAACATTCAAGATCTGAATAACTCGGATGCTAAAAAATATCTTGAAATAATGTCTTCAAATGGTTTTATGAATGTAATAAAACAAAGTACACGAGTTGACATAACAGCAGGCACCAGCACTTTAATTGATCATATATACGTTACAATTACAAAATGCGATATAGTATCTGCAGTCATAGAAACGGACATATCTGATCATTTTGCAACTTTTTACGGTACAAAACGATGTACCAAGCACTTGACCAAAGATGATGCAGTAAAAATAAATCAAGATATGGTTAATCAACTTATACAGCAAACAAATTGGAGAAATATTTATGAAAATGAAAGTGATGTTGATGAGCTATATAACAAATTTGTAAAGAAAATGTCGAGTATCTACACGGGTGCAACTGTAACCAAAAAACTTAAGAAAAGACAAAACAAACAGTGGATTACTCCAGAAACAATTGATTTGTGCAAAAAAAGGGATCAATATTACAGAAAATGGAAAAATAGTCTACAAAATGAAAATTACAAGTCCGACTACAAAAAATTCAGAAATTTCGTCAATAAAAATATACAAATTATAAAATCGAGATTTTACAAAACAAAATTATTGAGTGCAAAACACGATCTTAAAAAAACATAGGGCATTATAAACGATTTGTTGGGAAGAAAAAAACCATCGATTGATGAAATCATTTTAAATAATATTTGTAATAAAGCGAACGTTGCAGATACCGCAGAAGAATTTGCTAATTTCTTCTCAACACAGGCAGCCAATATTGTGCACTTATGTGATCAGAAAACTTCCGAACAACAAATCCAACACCTTGCTCAGACAATATATGTCGAAGAAGCGGATGAAACTGAGATAAAAACATACTCTCCAACTTAAAGACGAATAAAGGACCAGGAGTTGATGGAATAAGAGCAGTTGACTTAAAAATTAATTCAAACACCCTTACACCAATTATTCAAACGATTACACAGGTCAACACGAAATTTGTGCTTGGGTTGTGACTATGAAATTATGATAGATATATTAATACTCATCTGGAAAATATTTTTCTTTTTATTTTTAATTTGCTTTTGAGGTCAGCAGAGCAATTTCCAGTATTCAAGAAAATCTGTCTTTTACA
Organism: Episyrphus balteatus; assembly: GCF_945859705.1. Classification (NCBI taxonomy): domain Eukaryota; kingdom Metazoa; phylum Arthropoda; class Insecta; order Diptera; family Syrphidae; genus Episyrphus; species Episyrphus balteatus. The sequence continues at coordinate 96,475,578 of NC_079134.1, read as the reverse complement.
AAAATTGTCGGACGTAATTTTGGCAAAAACTCGAGAACGTCTTAACCGATTTGGCTGTTTTTTGTTTTCTTTTCTTCATTTTAATGCTGTTTTCATATTCATATTCAGAAAAATTAAAAAAAGAAGAAAAAAGAAAAATTATGTCGAAATTTTCGTTTTGTTCGAATTTTTGTCAAATGGGAGCTTGAGGCATTATTTGATACCTTCTATTTTCAATATTTATGGGTAAAGTAAATCACTCTGATGATATTTTTAATCTACAAAAATAACTGTATCCAAACTGTAGACAAACTAATTCATATTGAAATTCTTTATTTATTGAAACATTAAATTAATTTGTTTGCATAGTATTTTTATTATTTTGTTGCATATACAGGGTGTCTAGAAAATAATGGATCAAACGAAACTTAATATCTCTCAGAATTTGGTAGCTTTTTCAGCCTAAATCCTTACGGTTTTAATATGCAGTTCTTGTGAAATTTCCCTACTTTGCAACAGTATTTTGCTTCCTCTGCCCATAATTGATTTTTGTTTTTTACAATTCTTTCAATAAAACATTGCTTAATAATAAGAAACAATTAATTAATAAAAATATTTTTTATTTCATAAACCATTTTTCTGCAAATTAATTAACAGTTTCAAGTTTCGTAAAAACTCAATTTCTTACTTTTATTTCAGAGCAACAAGGCGAAAAAAATTTGTATTGTGTGACTCCGGTTTATTATTTTTAAAACTTATCCCGGTATTGCAGTTTTTAAAAAAGTATAAAAGTTTCCAAAGTTGAAGTTAGATCTTAAAATATTACAGTTTGAACTCAAAAAACAGGGTTTTTCAGAGCAAAAAACCCTTGTATTCATTATAACTTTTTTCCTATAATTTAAGTCAAATAAAGTGCTTTAGCAAAAATTTAGACCTTTCAATTATCTACATTTTATACCTTAACAGTTTTTTTGTACAATGCACGGTTCTTGCACTATAGCTCATAAAACTCGAGTTAGACTCACAGGGTATGAAAATTGTATTTTTGCTCCCAACACTATAAAAGCAAATCTTAGGAGGGGAAAGGGTGATTATCTATTGTTTTGGTTTACAATAAACCCAAAAAGTGCAAATTAAACCCAAGCACAAAAAATATTTTTATTTTTGTCGACCTGTGTTATTAATCAAAGCTTAGTTCAAGGATGCGTTCCAAAAATTCTGAAGACATCAATTACCCGCCCGATCTATAAGGGAGGAAAGAAAAGTAAGATCGAAAACTACAGGCCCATAGCAATTTTGCCCGTCATTGAAAAATGTCTTGAAGAAATTGTAGTAAGACGCCTAACTAAATTCATTGAAAAGCACTGTTTGGTGCAAAGCAATCAATATGGATTTCAAAAAGGGAAAAGCACAGGAACGCTTCTTGGTGAATCCTGCAATGTTGTGAATATGAGCCTTAACAAAAATCATCATGTTTTAGTAATGTTCGTGGACTTCAGCAAGGCATTCGACACAATTGGTCACGAAAAACTATTGGATGTCCTATATAATACTGGCATACGAGGAGAACTATGGAAGTGGATGGAGAGTTATCTTAAAGAAAGAACAATTAAGGTGAAAATTGGCGATTATTGGATTTTGGCGTGCCACAGGGGTCAAAACTAGGTCCTATACTCTTCATACTTTTCACGAACACACTGCTCCAAGTGTTCAATAACAGCAATGTGTTTGCCTATGCAGATGACATGGCGATTGTGGTTCGACACAAAAATCTTCAGACTGCAATAACTATTATGCAACAAGAGTTTGATAAGGTTTCTCGATGGTGTCATGACTTTGGATTGGTTATAAACTCTACAAAAACTAAGTTAATGCATATTCGAGCACCAAACCATCAAGAGGAGCATATAAACATCTTCTTTCAGAATCCAAAATGTCCAACTAGCAGAAGGAGTGATCCAATCGAAGTTGTTAAAACAGCCAAATATCTTGGAATCACAATTGATGAACACTTTTTATGGCGAGAACATATCAATGCAATGAGATTGAGTATAAGAAGATGTTTGCCATTTTTTACCTGGAAAGATATTCAACAAAAGAGGTGCAGAAGCAAGCTTACTATTCACTTGTTGAATCCCGTTTAAGATATGGGATATTGGCATGGGGAAATGCAGCAAAGACACACCTAGATAAGCTCGTTAGCTTGCAGACAAGAGTAGGTAAAATAACACTGGTCGGCAAAAAAACAAAAAAAAGCGGGAGCAAGAACTCTGTAAGGTGATTTTAATAAACTTGAGTGTGCAGAATTCAAAACAGTTTACAGATTTTTTCCATCACGTCTAGTTTTTGAGCTCTGCTCATCACAATTTTAGCTATAAAGTCCCAAAAACTAATTTTAAATTAAATGTTTTTTGACATTTGATCTAAAAATATTATTTTTCCGTAATACTTTGCTATTTTTTCAACGGAATCTGGAGTCGAAAACTGAAATCTGCTTCAATAACCATAAGTTACCTAAACCATCAAGATTTTGAGATATCATATATTTCTATACCAAATATCTTTTAGAAAAAAATAATTTTGAAAATAAAAATAAACGTATTTAAAACGATAAAATATAGCTTCTAAATATTGCATATGTAGTTTTGCGAAAAATAATTTAACGGTGATGAAATTCAACTCCAATAGTACCACAAAAACGCGTTTTTGAATCGGAATCAGCATACAAAAGTCCTTTAGAAAAGTATGGTTTGGTTCAAGCTCCATTTTCGTTGCCGACCAGTGTAATTAACAAAAACCACATTTCTTTCAAGGTTTTGAGCGTACACGACATTTACAAGATGACAGCGGTTATAGAATATTATGATGACAAACGATTTCAACAACCTATCTTACACAACATCAACACGAGAAGACAAGCCAAAGGCCTTCTGAAAATCCCGGCAGTATATAATAACACTGTGCAAGTCGAAATTCTTGACAGGCGCGCGAATAACTGTTTCGCCATATTTCGGACCCGAGAAATCCATTGCCATCATTAGTTTTTAGATTTATCGGTACTACTTCGAACAAAAATTTGTTTGAAAGTTTTTTCAATTATTTTGAGAATTTTCCACTGTTTTTAGTCATTTTTCAATCAAAAACATTGTTTATATTGCTAATAATTCTGCTCAAACGTTATTTGCTACCAGTAGAAAGACATTGTAAACAATTTTGAACAATTTATTTGAAAGTTTAGTGATTTTTTTTGAATTTTTTTTTAAAAAATCGAAATTTTTTACATTGTTATCGTTTTTTCGCTGTTTTTGTTCTCTTTTGCACAAATACATAGCATGTTTTCCATTAAAAATTAATTTAACTGTTAATTTAATGTTGGTTAAACTTTGACATACTATCGATAGCATCGATAACAAAAAAATATCGAGTATATCGATACTTCACAAAACTATCGATAGTTTCAATACTTCCAAATTATTATACCACAAGGCTACCGATATTTTTTTCTTAAAACTATCGATACAATCGACAATGGAAACTATCGATATCTACCAAACACTATGTTAATTCGTTGTTTACATCCAATATGTCAAACGAAAACTTAACTTGTAGTTCAAATTGTGTTTAATTAATTTCAAAGCTATCGATAATATCGGTAGCCTTGTGGTAAAATAATTTGGAAGTATTGAAACTATCGATAGTTTTGTGAAGTATCGATATACTCGATATTTTTTTGTTATCGATGCTATCGATATTATGTCAAAGTTTAACCAACACTAAATTAACAGTTAAATTAATTTTTAATGGAAAAAATGCTATGTATTTGTGCAAAAGAGAACATGTTTTTGTTTTTGTGCGAAAAAACGATAACAATGTAAAAAATTCCGATTTTTTTAAAAAAATTTAAAAAAAAATCACTAAACTTTCAAATAAATTGTTCAAAATTGTTTACAATGTAGCAAATAACGTTTGAGCAGAATTATTAGCAATATAAACATTGTTTTTGATTGAAAAATGACTAAAAACAGTGGAAAATTCTCAAAATAATTGAAAAAACTTTCAAAAAAAATTTTGTTCGAAGTCGTACCGATAAATCGAAAAACTAATGATGCCAATGAATTTCTCGGGTCCGAAATAGGGCGAAACAGTTAATCGCGCGCCTGTCTCAAAAATTTTTTTCAAAAAACTTGCACAGTGTAACACAACTTTGTCAATCGATACCATCACTTTTGAACCAGCTTCCAAGAAACTTTTAAAATATTCGTAACTTTAAAAAACGTAAAAAACTTATAAAATTATTTTTCTTAAATTAAATATAAATTAATGAAAATGTACTATAATATAAAAAAACTTTATTCTACTATAAAAAAAAAACTTTATTAAATTGCAATAATTATTAATTTTTCTTTTTTTTCTCTTGTAACTATCGTTCAACAAAAATGACAAAAATGGAGAAAACAACTTTGTCAATCGATACCATCACTTTTGAACCAGCTTCCAAGAAACTTTTAAAATATTCGTAACTTTAAAAAACGTAAAAAACTTATAAAATTATTTTTCTTAAATTAAATATAAATTAATGAAAATGTACTATAATATAAAAAAAACTTTATTCTACTATAAAAAAAAAACTTTATTAAATTGCAATAATTATTAATTTTTCTTTTTTTCTCTTGTAACTATCGTTCAACAAAAATGACCATTGAAATATTTATGTATCTTTGATTGTTATTATTAATCCAATTCAATTCAAATAACTTAATAATTTAATAACCCACAGATAAGCATTAAGCTTCGTGGGTAACACAAATATTGTTAAACTCCTTTCGAAATGAATCTAAAATCTAAAATCTAAAATCTAAAATCTAAAATCTAAAATCTAAAATCTAAAATCTAAAATCTAAAATCTAAAATCTAAAATCTAAAATCTAAAATCTAAAATCTAAAATCTAAAATCTAAAATCTAAAATCTAAAATCTAAAATCTAAAATCTAAAATCTAAAATCTAAAATCTAAAATCTAAAATCTAAAATCTAAAATCTAAAATCTAAAATCTAAAATCTAAAATCTAAAATCTAAAATCTAAAATCTAAAATCTAAAATCTAAAATCTAAAATCTAAAATCTAAAATCCAAAATCTAAAATCTAAAATCTAAAATCTAAAATCTAAAATCTAAAATCTAAAATCTAAAATCTAAAATCTAAAATCTAAAATCTAAATCTAAAATCTAAAATCTAAAATCTAAAATCTAAAATCTAAAATCTAAAATCTAAAATCTAAAATCTAAATCTAAAATCTAAAATCTAAAATCTAAAATCTAAAATCTAAAATCTAAAATCTAAATCTAAAATCTAAAATCTAAAATCTAAAATCTAAAATCTAAAATCAAAATCTAAAATCTAAAAATCTAAAATCTAAAATCTAAAATCTAAAATCTAAAATCTAAAATCTAAAATCTAAAATCTAAAATCTAAAATCTAAAATCTAAAATCTAAAATCTAAAATCTAAAATCTAAAATCTAAAATCTAAAATCTAAAATCTAAAATCTAAAATCTAAAATCTAAAATCTAAAATCTAAATAAATCTAAAATCTAAAATCTAAAATCTAAATCTAAAATCTAAAATCTAAAATCTAAAATCT